>NC_081850.1:20825658-21188158 GCF_963259705.1 Myotis daubentonii
ACCACTGTCGAAAGCAAAGTAGCGAGTACTTTTGTCCCTGGATCCCACAGAAATTTCTCTCTGCTTTTATTATTCTCATTGAACTGGAATGGGAGTTCATAATAAAAAGAAAAGAAAAAAAAAAGGAGCTAACTTCAAACAAAAGGAAAACAGAGTCAACCCAGGGTTGGGGGCCTGCGGAGGACATTTTTTTAGAGAACACCAGGGTTTTATTCTGATATTTACACCTGTGATTTTTAAATAAGCAACATGGGTCCTCTTAGGAAGTAGATAATTATCCTAGATTGTCAACCAGCTGGTGGTAGAAAAAAATCCACGGGAATCACCTAAGCTTGTAATCCCAACAGGAAAAATGCAACTAACTTGGTTAGGCAGCAACTAAAAACTGCAGTCGTATAACAGGGAGGATTAATAGAAAGAACTTGGCCTGTGGAGCCAATATTGGGCACAAATGAGAGCTGCTTGGTATTAGGCAAGCCCCTTGGCCTAACGGAGCCTCAGTGTTTTTCATTTGTAAATGGGAATAATAATAATAATAATAGTGAGATTGGAGAGATAAGTTAAAACTTCTAGTTCATGGTAGGTACCGTGTTCATGTTAGTTTCCCTCCCCCGCCCCCCAATCTTTTCATTCTTCTCCCAAGCATACAGCAACTGCACTTCCTTCCTCCTTGAAGATAAATATGGCCGTGAGAGTTGCTCTAGCAAATGAAATTTGAGCAGCTTTAAAAGCAAGTCAAAGATTTGCCATGCATCTTTTCTCTCTAGAAAGCAACTGGCAATGTTGCAGATAAGTGAGCAGCTTGGGGCCAGGGGTGAGGATGACACAGTAAAATTCCCAAAGGATGGGTATTGTGAGTGAGAAACAAGAACTTTTGTTATTTTATGCCACTGTGATTTTTGAGCTCTTTGTTACTGCAGCATAACCTGCACCTTCCTATTAACTCACTAACCTTTAAATAACTGCATTTGCCAGTAACTCGTTAATTCATTCCACAGATATGTGTTGAGCAAGCATGGTACTACATGCTGGGAAATGCACGATCCTGATTCTTGCCCTCAAAGAGCTCATGGTAAGGGGGGAAAAAGAGGGTCATTCTTGAAAATCTTTAAAAAATATACCTCCTGCTGATTCTAATGATTAACAAGAGTTAAGGTTGGGACATATATCAAATCCTTCATATATGTCCTGACTGCCTGCAGAAACTGGTCACAGAGAAGCTGGAGATGATAACACAAGGATAGTAATGTGGAGGGAGAATGAGAAAAAGAAAAAAAAAAAGATGGTTAAACTGACAAAGTAAAAACTGAATACTGCATCTTGTCTGTTGGTTGCCTGAAATTTAACCTGCCAGGAACTCTCTCTGACTATTTTAGTACCATGGGACTTACGAACAAAAGTCCCCGGGGTGATCAAGGGAATCCCCTGGGCGGGGCACCAGGAGTAAAAACCGAGGGACCAGAGGCATTTAAGAGCTGCCTTGGGGAGATAGTGGCTCTGGGCAGCAGCAGAGGGAGAGTGTGGAAGTGGGGCTCGCCACCTGGAGCAAGGCCCACATGAGTGCAGAAAAGGCACCTGGAAGAAAAAAAAGGAAGGGAGGAAGGGAGGGAGAAAGGTAGTGTGGGAGGGTGGAGGGAGGGAAGCAGAGAGGAAAGGAGGAAAAAAGAAAGAAGCGGGAGGAACCTCGAGTTTAAAAAGAAAGATAGTGCTGGTTGGCTAGAGCAAGGCCTAAGGGAGAGCCCAAAGCTGGCACCAATCAGTTTCTGTCCCTTAGAGCATTCCAGCAGGCCCCCACATGTGTGTCAGATGACTGCCCCCCTCGGGCAAAGCTCCAAGACCAGCAAAGCATCCGCTCTGCACAAACTCTGGGCCTGAGGAGGTTGAGTGCAAAGCGAGCGCCTCCAGACCTGTTTCTCAGGTTGTGGTCGCTTGTGGGTCTCATGACTGGGAGCCCCGTTGGTTCTCAAGGCTAGCAAGGAGGCCTTCTGCCTTTCACCCTTCAATTCCTTCCCTTCTTCCTGCCTGTAACACAGATATAATGCCTGGAAGAGGCAACCACTTTGTGGCTGTGAGGATGAAAACCATACATTAAGGAAGACCGATCAAAGGATTTGGGTTTCTTGATGGCATCATTGAGCTATCATACAAATCCTAGAAAGTCTGCATTCAGGCTTCTTTTTATATGGGACAAACTCTTATTTGGTTGAAAATCTACAGATGAGTTTCTATTATACGCAGCCAAGTACAAACCCTAACCAATACAACCTGCACACTGATAAGTTCTTCATCTGGACCTCATGTGGGCCTCATTCCCTTCCCATCAGTGGGACTCTGGCTATTTCTGGGCTGCATGAGGAAGTAGCTGGCTAACATTTATAAAGATCCTAGGAGAACATTACATGGTTATAGGAATATATTTTAAAAATCTATTCCAATCTTTTTCTTTTAAGCAGAACCCTGTATACTGTACATAGCTTCTCTCCTTCCCACCCTACCCCTATGTAGCCAGGGGCATCCATTGCAGGAGGGAAGATTAGAATCGTTAGACCAGGAAAGCAAAGACAAAGGCAAGGTATGGTAAAACCTAATTGATCACCCTGAGGTACAGTTTGTATAGGAAAGGCAGAATAAATGCATGATTGTTTCTTTTTAAAAAAAACAATTTCTAAATAATGAGTTCGTTCCCTTACCCATGACAGTAATCAATCAATTGAGTTACTTTAGAATTCTTTTAAACTTGTAGATATAATCCTATTTGATGTGTTTGCAACAATTGTAATTATCAAATTTTCGTGCTCAAATTGATCCATCCTTGCCTAGTGGGCGTCTATTTGGATTGGTCCTTAGTGTTTTTGACACAATCCTAGTGGTTGCTCCTTTTCTTGTTTTCTGTAATTATTTTGAAATAAAATGATCTGGTTTCTGGGATTTGCTTTAAAATGATGGCATGAGAAAAAGATGAAACAATTAATTGGCCATGAGTTGATAACTGTTCAGGCTGGGTGGTAGCCCCATGGAGGTTCATTATACTATTCTCTTACATTTGTGTATGCCTGAAATTTTCCAAAATAAAAATGAAAGATAAAAAAAATCTTCAGCTTATGACTTCCAAGAGGACCCTGAAGTCCTTAGCAAGACAATGGTCTTAAGTGCCTGACTTTGATGGGAGAAAGAGATTTCTAAGGCTTTTTTTGATGTAGGAAGAGTAAGTGTAGATAGAGGTCTGAGTATAGAACTGTATTCAAATTCATAAGTAGGGAGCTATCCGGATATGACCCACATCCCCCCAGTCCCAGGAAGGCAATAAAAAAAAGAAGCCGGGGCTGGCTTTAGCTCAGCTGTTCCTTCTTCCTGTCAAGTCTTCGCTTGCCAACCACTCTTGCTTGCCAGGGTGGTTCCAGACCAGGGGCACCCTCCAGCCCTTTAAAAAACAAACAACAACAAAACACCTCTAAGTGGAAAACAGTAGGAGGGTGAAGGGTAAGGAGAGTGGGGAAAGTCCCAGGGTTTCTCGCGGGTGCCTCTTGGCAGTTTTGGTGGTGGTCACAGGTGGGTAGAAGGGGGTCCCTCAGGAACTGGCTTGTTGCATGTGCTCCCACTCTTGGGCCCATTTCTTGCCTCTAATCTCCGACAAGCCTGACTCATTTTCTCGCGGTCAAGAGGCTCTTGCTTTCCAGACAGGGCAGGAAGGAGCCCTGAGCTGGGAGCCCAGATGCCAGCATCTGAGCCCTGTCTGTAACTCAAGATGACACTATTTTAGATCTCAGCTTCATCACCCATGAAATGAGCCTCCAGTGTTCCCACCATGCGAAGCTGGGCCTCCGGGAGCAGACGGCCTTGTAGGCCTTCATGCCTTTCCCCCAAAGATCTTTTCCACCTTTCCACATGACATCACCTCCCAAAGAAATAGGAACTGTTGTCACTTTTTGCAAACAACTGGGGAGGAGGTGCCGGGCATAGATGACACCAAAGTTGGCAGCACTCTCAGGCTTGGGGAATCCGGTGCGACCCGATCTGGACGATTTCTCCTCTCCGTCCTTGCTCGCCCGCAGATCCTGACCCCGGTTCCCACTGCGGAGAAATCTCCTAAGAGACGGCTGCCGGCGTCGCCTCTGCTCCCGGGAGGCGTGGAGCCGAGCGCGCGGGAGCCGAGCGCGCCGCGGCCACGCTCCCCGCGCAGAGCCGGGAGGGAGGGGCCGGAGGGGCCGGGCCGCACCGGAGGCGGCGCGCGGGGCTCACGGCGCTCAGTCTCCTTCGGAACCCAGCCCGGCCGGCGGCAGCGGCGGCGAGTGCGAGCCGGAGCCGGAGCCCGAGCCCGGGCCTCGGAGCGGGGAGGTGGAGGGCCGGGGAAGGGCTGGAGTAGCGCTGGACTGGAGCGCAGACCGCGCCTGGACCCCGGCCGTGTGCGCGTCTCCCTGGCGATCCCGGTGAGTGCCGGAGCCCGAGCCCCTGCCAGCCGCCAGGCGTGCCGGCCGCCTCGGTCCTTGGTCGCTGTCCCCGATCCCGGTGGCGCGCACCCCGCTGCTGCGCCGCCGCAGCCTCACAGGTGGCTCCGCGGTGGACGTGGCTGCCCCAGGCCCCGCCAGGAGTTAGCCAACTCTCTCCGCTCCCGGCGCGGCTCCCGAGCCTCCGCGGCTCCCACCTACCGCCCTAGCTTCCGGCTTGGGGTGGGGAGCACACCGAGGGGTGCTCCCCTTTCCCCACCCACCGCTAACGGTTCGGGGAGATGTGGGCCAAGCGCCTCCCCGAGCTGCAGCTCAGCTCCTGGCTCGCTGATGGGACAGCCTGTCCTTTAGTTTTCTTCTACAAACCCACCGGGGAAAGTTCGGGACCACACGAGGCAAAGTTGGGGCGTGGCTGGGGGCACACTTCGCCGGCGGGGGCCGCTCTCCTGGAGCGGAGCTGTGGGTTTGCGGGTCGAGCCCGACTCCAGCTGGAGCCGACAGTGCACCCTGGGAGTTGAGTTGGTCTCTGCCGGCGGCCGGCTCAGCGGCTCAGCGCTGTCTGCGACGATCCCCGGAGAGCTGTGAGTCGCTCCATGGCTCCTGCTAAGACTAGCCCTAGACAGACAGCTGCCAGCCGCCGGGAATCTGTGACGGGCTTGGTTTATCTCAGAAATAAGCAGCATCTCCGCCTGGTTTGACTTGTGCTCTTGCTCTGCAAACCTGAGCTCCAGCTAATCTCAGTGTTTAACTGGCGTGTGTTTAATTAGCTTATTTGACACCTGAGATGATCTCTGCGAATGTCCCTAAAGTGAAATCTTTGATGTGGGGATTGAGGGGGGAGAGGGGGTGCGGAGGAGGAAGGGGAGACTGTTTTTAAAGGAAGTTAGAGAGAGGAACCTTCAGAATATCAGCGGCGGGGTCTGGATATTTTACCCATCCTCTCTGTGGGCTAGAGAATGAGAGCTGCTTGGATGTCTGACTATGAATCGGTGTTGGGGCTATTTTGGGCAGGTTTTGCGGCTGGAGGTATTGCTGCAACTTGCATATTGTTTATGAAGTACACATTTGGTCTCTTGAAATAGCCTTCTTGTTAAGAGTTGTTTGATTTGCTAAGTTGTCTATTTCAAATATGACTGGAGATTGGTTTTTAAAATGAGCTTTGGCTGACAACAATGTCTAGATGTAGAGGGAAGACCATTTGTTCGTGTCGCTAGAACATTCTTTTGTAAACTTAAATTTTTCAAGGTCTAGCTTTCTGCATCTGATAGAGGAGAAGCTGTTCATGAAAAATCAAATCCTGAGATCTTTATGTGTTCAGGGAAAGATTGCTCCCTCCGCCAACACTCAACCCTTTCCAAACAGTAGGTTAAATCAGAAGGTGTGCCTGCGACTGGAATTACATAATTGGACTAACAGAAAACAGTGAACAGTTGTTGGTTGTCAAGTACATAGGTAGTTCTAAAAGCAGTGGTATCTTTGTAGCACTGGGAGGTTGTTATGTGATTTAGGGTGGAATAAACAGACAGATTTTCATCTAGAAAATTTTTATACTTCACACACATCTACATAGTCTATACCTAACATTGGACTTACCAAAATGCTTGTGTCTGTATATACATTGTTGTAAGTGCCTACTATGTGCCACATCCTGTTCTCAGTGCTTCATGTGCTTTAACTCATCCTCAAAGCAATCCTTGGTGGTAGGGGCTGCCACTGTCCTCGTTTTTGAAATGGGGTAACTGAGGCACAAAGGAGTTACGTAACTCGCACAGCTATAGGATAGGACGGTCTTCAATCTACAAAGTTCGTTTTGTAAAAAAAAGACATATTTATGATTACCTTATCCTTGTTTTTATCTTTTGAAGCATAAATGTCAAAAGTATTTCCTGTGACGCATAAGAACCCCTGACTGTGGAAGTGCCACGCAAGCACCATTGACTCTCAAGTGAGGCAAAGTATGAGAGAGCCGTCTGGTTGAGTTTACAGCTGGAAGACCACCGAGCCCGCCAGGAGACCCGGGATGGAGCCGCACCAGAGCACCCCCCTCACTTTCCCTGAGAAACGGTGTCCAGAGAAGTCACCGTCTGGCTGCAGGAAACATTATACTGTCAGGAAAAAACTGAAGTTCATCCGAATCTTAGGCCTTTTCATGGGCCTGGTAGCCGTCAGCGTGGTCCCATTTGCAATCAGTGTCTTTTCTGAGACAGAGACACAGAGCCCAGGAGAGGCCAGTGGTGCAAAGGGCCCCGGGGTGGCACCCAGTTACCGGCAGAGAACTCTCTTAGATTTAAATGACAAGATTCCGGATTACACTTCACAGCCACCTCTTTCTGAGGAAGGCACATCTGAGAATAGTACAGAGGAGGAGCAAGGAAACTATCCAAGAGACATCTTTTCCCTCGAGGAGCGAAGAAAAGGCGCCATCCTTCTCCACGTCATTGGCATGATCTACATGTTCATCGCCTTAGCCATTGTCTGCGATGAGTTCTTTGTTCCTTCTTTGACTGTCATCACTGAAAAGCTGGCCATCTCTGATGATGTTGCCGGAGCCACCTTTATGGCTGCTGGGGGCTCTGCCCCAGAACTTTTCACGTCTCTCATCGGGGTGTTTATTGCTCACAGCAATGTCGGCATAGGCACGATTGTGGGCTCGGCGGTGTTCAATATCCTCTTCGTTATTGGCATGTGTGCCCTGTTTTCCAGAGAAATCTTGAACCTGACGTGGTGGCCACTCTTTCGGGATGTGTCCTTCTACATCATTGACTTGATCATGCTGATCATATTTTTCCTGGACAATATCATCATGTGGTGGGAAAGCTTGCTTCTCTTAGCAGCTTACTTTGTCTATGTGATCTTCATGAAATTCAACGTCCAGGTAGAAAGATGGGTGAAGCAAATGATAAGCTGCAATAAAGTCGTCAAGGTGGCAGCACCAGAGGCCCAAGCAAAGGTTGGTGGTGGGGGGCTGTTTATCGAATGTTCTGAATTATGATGTTTTTGAGATCTGCCATTTTTTAATGTGATGGTGTTTGGGGCTGCAGTGGATAATGGGTTGCTTTCTACAGTTCTCTGCTAGCCAGACTAACATGGCAGTGAGAAAAGTTATGTGGAAATGTTCTTGTGAGTCTTTACTAAGTTCTCAAGCTGCTTGCTTCAGAGTAAAACACTTATATAAATATAGGTTACATAAGTACCCCAGAGCAGACTCAGTAAACAAAATAATCTGTCTCTTATTTTCTGCAAGTAGGTATAATGATTCTGTGAACAATTTAATGTTCATGGGGAAGTTAATGGTAATTAAGAAAGAACATTTGTGTCACCAAAGCTATCTCTTTTTTTAAATATATTTTATTGATTTTTTTACAGAGAGGAAGGGAGAGGAGTAGAGAGTTAGAAACATTGATGAGAGAGAAACATCGATCAGCTGCCTCCTGCACATCCCCTACTGGGGATGTGCCCGCAACCAAGGTACATGCCCTTGACCAGAATCGAACCTGGGACCCTTCAGTCCACAGGCCGACGCTCTATCCACTGAGCCAAACTGGTTAGGGCCAAAGCTATCTCTTTAAGTCAACAGCCTAGCAACTAGCAGGACTGGTCATTAGAGTGGGTCATGGCTATTCTTGATCCACACAGAAATGCTCCGGATCACTTGGTCAGGGACTGATTGGGATCCATTACAGAGAGTCACTGGCAGGCCCTGCTGTCTGCCGATGGATGTAGCTCGATGGCACATTTCGCACACCATGATAAACATGCCCCAAAATATTTTTATAGTAGACTTTGAGGGGTTTTTAATGACAATAGTGGCCGTCCTACCACTTAGCTGGTGAGCAAATTGGTAAAGAGCTTAGAAGAAATTGATCTGCAAAAATGTAAATCCTCACATTGGGATGTTATCTCTGAATGTGATTTTAAACAGAAAACCAAAATACATATGCAGACTTCATACTAGCATCTGGGGAAATTCTCATGTGTGCAAAAAACAGATGTTGAGTGGAGGGTGAGATATTTTGTTCAGCATGAAAAGAAAAAAAAATTAGATCAATTTAGTATAACTCCTTTATGGTCAAGTTCGATGACCTATCTATTTCTTTTCTTTTCTTTTCTTTTCTTTTCTTTTCTTTTCTTTTCTTTTCTTTTCTTTTCTTTTGTAGCAGCCATGAAATGGGAGCAGAGTGCAGAAAAACATACCAGTAATATTTCTATTTATTATATGCAAAAGAGAACTGTATTTTTTAATATTTCACTCAGTGTATGGGTGTTTGTTAGAAACTGCAGTAAAAATAATCACTTCGCAATATACATGCAAAATAAGCATTCCGATGTGATACATGAGTATATGGGCGTAGAACAGGGTCATTACTAAAGCCCCTTTCCCTACTCTAACTTTATAGCCAAAATGATGACCCCGCAAGCCCTCTCCTTGACTCTGATTGCTAGTTTGAGTGGTTTGCATTAATAGTCTTATGTGTTTATGGCAACTAGAGTACTGAAGGAACAGCATATATTTTAGAGGCAAGGAAATGATTTGGTGTCATAAATATCCTGAGCACATCAAGGGTAAAATGTCTTTTTGAGAACTCACCATTTTTTTTTTCTGTTACCCCATAGTGCAGCGGTTCTCAACCTGTGCCTCGCAACCCCTTTGGCAGTCTAACGACCTTTTCACAGGGGTCGCCTAAGACCATCCTGCATATCAGATATTTACATTAGGACTCATAACAGTAGCAAAATTACAGTTATGAAGTAGCAACGAAAAAAATTTTATGGTTGGGGGTCACAACATGAGGAACTGTTTTAAAGGGCCAGAAGGTTGAGAACCACTGCATAGTGGAACTTCATTAATTTAGATACAGACTTGGCTAAAGGTTATGTTGGCAACATTCATGAAAAAGGAATTTGTAGGGCAATGCAGTAGTGTATTGAAGATTGCAGGGGGTTTTGTATTCTGATTGGGGTGGGATGCTGGTCTCATGCATTTGGGAATAACTTTTTAAATACCGTTTATAGACAGCGTTTAGTCAGTCAGAAGCCATTCATTAAAGTAGCTCTAGCAGGATTTTTACCTTCTGTATTAGATGACTGTCATGTCATTTTTATGGTCATTTAAAAGTCAGAAACTTAGGCTCACATTCCTTAATAGTAGTTACTCAGTTCCATAATTTTGCGCTATGCTTAATAGTGTGCATATTTTAATTTGGAGATTGCAGATTTATCTAATTAAAATAGGAAGAAGATTATACTTATGACTATTACTCCTGTTTCTGATTTCCTCCCAAGTGTGTTCATGTGTTATTTTCCTTTTAGCACCAAATACCTTTAATTTATTCCTTTTAATTAGAGTTATTTCTTTTGGTATTCAAAAACTAAGTTGAACTGTTAATGTAATGGAATCATAATTTTTAACATAGTTATGCCTTGTTCGGTAAGCAAAATGTTTGCTGGGTGAATCAAAGTGCTAGAACACAGTTATACATTTTTAGGTGAAATGGTGCATAATGGTGTGCGATTTCCTTAAGTAAAATTTTGCCTTGTCAATTTCACTTTTGAATGAATGATTGCTGAAAAATTTTGTTCTCAGCAGTTAGTCTTTATCAAGCACCTGATTTCAGAATCTTACGGAGATTTTGCTCCCGAGGCCCTAAACATAAGGTGTCCCACAGGCAGATGAGTCCTTGGGCGTGGCCATACAATCCTCTGTTGTGCAAGATTGATTTCTGGCTGTGCACCCCACCTTTCCCACAGAAGTCAGTGCTTCTAGCATCCTCAGAACACTCAAAAGGAAGGTCCTAAGCCAAAATCCAGCCCTCAGTGGAGTCTTCTTAAAGAGGAATGTGCTGTATGTAAATTTAGGAAGCAAAACACTAAGCATGTCTTCATGCAAAGCCACTGTATTATCTTATTGCATAATTATGGGGCATAGGAATTTGGAGAAGTAGAGGAAACATTTTATATATTCTTGTACAAATCATTAAAGGTTCTGGCTAAAAAATCATCAGCCCTGCTGGACTCTAGTCAGTGAAATATCTTTGGAATGACTTGCTTCATAGACAAGATGAAAGTCTTAATTTGATTCCATTATTGATGAAGTAGCTCATGGGGCAACTGTGAAGCATGGCAAAATGTGAACGGCCATATTTTTCATAGTTAAAGTCATAGTTTAGCATCTCAATTGCTCCACCCTGTGTGGTTTTTATTTGTAATTATTTATTTTAGTGATAATATTATCCTTTTTAAAAAGCTGTGTAGTGTCACAACATGGTAAAGGTACCCTCGGCTTTGACTTTGTGGAAAAAAAGGGGGGGTTAACCCCATGTGTGTAATAAGCCCTGTGATCTCAGAGAAGTCACATAAACTCCCTGAGCCTCCTAATGAAAATAATAATACCTACTTGATAAAGTTTGGAAAATTAATAAACGAAGACTGTTCAGCAGCTACCATAGTCCTTGGCAAATGTGTGTTGTTCAGTAAATGTTATTTCTCTTCCTTTGATCTTTCGTTCTTAAATGGAAAGAGAATCAGAATACATTATTTCAAATTTGAGAATTTCAAAACATTTCTGGAAGGTTGGCATTCACCCCAGTGAATCACTGAGTTAAGCAGGCCATTGTTTAGAGGCAAATACTATTTGTCTATTATAATATTTATAAGCCCTAGTTCACATACAGTGAATATATATATATATGCAGGCCACTTATTATCATAAACTCCAAGGAGACCTCCAAATGCCTTTGGTATCCTAAAATTTTATTGTGTAGAATTTTTTTTAAAATATATTTTATTGATTTTTTACAGAGAGGAATGGAAAGGGATAGAGAGTTAGAAACATTGATGAGAGAGAAACATCGATCAGCTGCCTCCTGCACATCTCCTACTGGGGATGTGCCCACAACCAAGGTACATGCCCTTGACCGGAATCGAACCTGGGACCCTTCAGTCTGCAGGCTGACCCTCTATCCTCTGAGCCAAACCAGTTAGGGCTATTGTGTAGAATTTGCTTGAAATAAGTAGGCCATTAGCTGGGGTTTAGAAAGATCTATGCTAAGCAGAGATTTTTGTTTTAAGGGTGTTTTTATTGATAAATGGTTGAGATTCTCATCTAAAAATCTCTCCACAGCTGGTTAGGACAGAGTTTGAGTCCTGAAGGATGCGGCGCAGGGGAGTTCCAGGGCTTTAGAAGCAGTTCAGTGTGCCGGGCCGGCTGCTGAGGTCTGTTGATCTGCTGTGGTGCTAGGCTGTCATTGGCCTAGAAAGCAGCTGTCCATGGTGTTTAACTTCTTAGACTTGGCACTGTAATCTGACAGCAAGTCAGCCCAGTTGTAATGAAGGGAATGGTCTAAATAAAGATGCTTAAAGCTGATAGTTGAGGAACAGGCTACTTAGCAATTTAGGTGTGCCTTGCTTTATTCAGATTGTGTGTTCCCGAAAAGTTGTTTGTAAGCAGAATTTTTGCAATTCAAATTGTTATTAATGTTCGCTGGAAAATTAGAAATGAAATGTTATAAATATTTCTCATACAGTGAAGTATTTCTTATAAACCATAAATCATATTATGAATACAAATGAATAGTCCCGAGTTTGCTTAATGCACAGAATCAATACTAATAAAAGGGTAATATGCTAATTAGACCAGGAGACCTTCTGGACGTCCTTCCGGACAAAGCCATGGTGGCAGGGCTGAGGCAGAGGTGGTTAGGGGTGATCAGGCCAGGAGGGGAGGGCAGTTGGGGGCAATCAGGCTGGCAGGGGGGGCAGTTGGGGACGAGCAGGCTGGCAGTGGGGGGCAGTTGGGAGTGATCAGGCCGGCTAGGGGGGGTAGTGGGGGCGAGAAGGCTGGTGGGGGTGGCAGTTGGGGGTGAGCAGGCTGGCAGGCAGAGTGGTTAGGGGCGATCAGGCAGGCAGGCAGGTGAGCAGTTAGGAACCAGCAGTCCCGGATTGCAAGAGGGATGTTTAGGCCCACAGGGATCGGGCCTAAACAGGTAGTCAGACATCCCCCGAGGGGTCCCAAATTGGAGAGGGTGCAGGCCTGGCTGAGGGACACCAACCCCCCACCCCCCTGCACAAACTTTGTGCACCAGGCCACTAGTATATTATAAAACTCAACCTTTGCTTCCCCTCCAAGCCTAGTAAACAAATTAGTAAAATAATGGTACAGATTCCAAGGAAGGGAAGGGAAGATTGTCCTTATAATAGGTAAATGATAGTATTACTTCACAAACTTGGAAGCTGTCCTTCTCAAAAGAAAATGTGGGCATTAAAATTCTTAACAGACTACACGCCTATGAATCTACTGTGCTTAGCTAGGGGTCAGAGTGGCACCATTTCCCCTACTTATAGTAGAAGTAAGCCCTTCAGTTACTGCATGTGATTCAAAGAATGAACAAGGCATTTTGAGGGACGCACAAAGCCCAGTGGACTTCAATACACTGCCCCCCTTGCTACTCTGGTGTTACCCTGGCTACTCTTGTTTCTTCAGCAAGAGACTACCTCAACTTTGTGAATCTTCCTGACAGTGTTCTGGGGAGACGTTACCCCCTGACCTCCCTTTCTCCCTTCCTCTTCTTCTTCTCTCCTTTGTCCCTTTATCTCCCTTCTCCTCTTTAACCTCCCTTTCTTTCCTTTCTCCTTTTTTTTTTTTTTTTTTTTTTTGGTAGAATCAGATAATTTGTATTTTAACTTTAACAAGGTTGTTATGTTAAGCTGCTCTCTGGCTATTGAGGAGGCAGGTACATCTACAGTGTGGATTTGATTGGTTTTTGTCTTTCATTCTTTTACTATCAACCTTTTTTGTTTTAGGTAAGTCTCTACTGAACAGACTGTACTGGCATTTTGTTTAATTCCGTTTCATAATCCTTCTCTTTTAACTGCAAAGTTTAGTTTATTTACATTACTGTGACTACTGTTACATTTAGATTATTTTCTACATGGTATTTTATATTTTGTATTTGTTTTGATCTTTCTGTTTCATTTTATTATCCTTCCTTGCCTTTTGTTTTAGATTGAGTTTTTTCTGTATCTTTTTTTCCCATTAATAGTTTGGAATTTATATACCCCATTTCTATTTTTTTAGTGTTTACCCTGAGTTTTAACATGTATATTTAGTTCAATATAATATAAGGTAAATATCTTTATACTCCTGCTAAACAGCCTAAGATCTTAGAACATTTTAATCCAATCACCTCTCCCCCGTTATATAAGATTTGAAGTGCATGATTTAAGTTCTATCTTGATATTTTATAGTAGTTTTATTGAGGTCTAATCTTCACTTTTAAACCTACAAATTAGACATTGTCTCTATGTCATCAATGTTTTTAGATTTACCCACATTTTCACTAGCTTTCCCTCCTCATTCCTTTTCTCATGTCAGACTATTCTCCTATGAATTTTTTTCCTCTGCTGACTTACCATTCTTTATAAATTTCTTTAGCACGAATCTGTTAAGGTGAATGCTGATTTTTATTGCTTAGAGATGTATTTTATTTTTGTTCTTAAAAGACAGTTTTGATGGGTAGAAAATTACTTTTCAGCCCATTTTGAAAATAATATACCACTGATTTCCAATTTTGCTGTTCAAAAGACTGCTGTTGGTGTAAAAATTGCACCTCTGTAAGAAATCTGTCTTTTCTCTTTGACCGCTTTTAAGGTGTCTTCTTTGTTTTCGGTGTTCATAATTTTCCTTATGGCAGGACAGTTGTGTTTTTTCTCACTTATTTATCCCCTGTTTGTGATTCATTAGACTTTTCAAATTTGAGGATAAGTATCTTTCACAAATTTTGCTTCTACCTCACTCTTCTTGTGATCTAGAATTCTGATTAGAAATACCATCTCAACCTATGTTTTTTAACTCCTCATCTTTTTCTTTTAAATCTGTGCCCCTCACTGTGGTCATTTCTTCATAACTGTCTTCTAGTTTCTAATTTTCTCCTCAATTTTGTCTAATCTGTTCTAAAGCTCATTGTTTAGTTTCTAAGATTAATTATTATATTTCTGATTTCTAGAAGTTTTTATAGCTCTTTTTCAATCAGTCCGGTTGATTTTCATTGTTTCTTTTTCTTTCATGCCTTCTTTTATTTTTCTATCCATGTTAAGTATATTTCTATTTCATCATTGATATTTCCAATGTCAATATCATTGCAGGTATAGTTTTGTTATTTACTGATTCTCAATTTATAAGGTTGCTTCCTTATTTAGTGATTCTTTTATGAAATTTTGAACTCATATTCCTTGGAACTTTACCTGTGGGAAGTCATTGAGGCCTGAGTTTTAATGTATTTTTCCAGAGAGGACTGTATTTTTTTTCCTCAAGCGTCTGGGAGTACAACAAACCTGGAAACATTCTAACCTAAATGTATTACTTTTTTCTACCCAGGTAGTGTGAATTGAGACACACATTCATACACACACACACACACACACACACTACAGATTCTTAAAGGAGACTTTTTTTTTTCAGTGCCACTCAAAACCAACACCAAACTAGGCACATCTTACTTTCTTCCTTTGCTAGGCATTTTTTTTTCTTTGTTCACCTCAAAAAGTGTCATCCCTTCAGGATTTCCAGCTAATTAGGAAGGAATGTGGCTGTGTGGGCCTTATGTTTATAGTTTCTAAAACCTAGATTTCAGGCAACTGTGGAATGGCAAACACCTTGAAGGCAAAGCAGTGCTTGTGTTTACTTGGTGTTCTGGGTTCTATTCTAAGAAATTCCTCATTCATCATTAACATATTTGCGTAATTTAACAACATATGTAAAACATAATGTCCAGCATGTTTAGATATAACGGTTTCCCTGAATGTTTAATCCCTCATATTGCCAGAAATGTATGTTTTAGACTAGATTTATGAAAAGATAATGCATATAACAAGGTAACTGATAGGGAATTTTAATTGTATTCTTTCAGAATATTTAACACCACCTGACCGTGATAATATAGCTCCTGCCAACAACAAATTTTGAGTAAAATCAAATCTAATAGGCAATTCTAATAGTAAGTTACATGGGTCCACTTTAAATTTGCCTTTTAAATAATATTTTTTTTACCAAATACTAATATATCTATTGTATAAGATTACAAAAATACACCAATATAAAATATAAAAAGAACATTTAAAATAATATATAATCTCTCCATTGTAACATCCAAAGGTAAAGTAACCCTGCACATTTTTGCATGTAGTCTTCCAGATTTCGCTTTTTCTTACACACACACACACACACACACACACACTTACATATATCCCTATATATTCAAATAAATTGGAATGATATTGGATATCGAAAACTTTAAACTTATGGGTAATAACATTTTAATAGTGTTTTTAACTCAGCTTATTGTGAGCATTTCCTCATGTCGTTAAATGTTCTAAAATGTTATTCACTATTTAGCGTTATCATAAACTAGAAAGTCATTTCCATGTTATGTTTCTGCGACATATAAGTACTATAAAAATGCTACAGCTATTAGCCTTACACATGAATTGATGATTTTAGAGAAGCAGAAATTCTGAATCAGTTTATGAGTTTTTTTAAGTTTGTGCTATATTGCAACATTTTATAGGCGAAATAGCATTTCATTGTTTTAACTTGGATTTCTTTGATTAATTGGGAAATTAAGTATGAAGATTCAAATTTATCTTATGTAGATTGCCAATTTCCCATGTTTCTTTTGTATCATCTTAAAAGTTTGCCGTGATGGCTCAGATCTCTTACAAATATATACTGAGAGTCACTAACCTTAGCTGTCACCCTCCCTGCATTTCCATGTCTAACTGAAGCCAGGAGGTTTTGCAGTTTATATTTTAAAGGATGAAGTATTCTGGAGGAGGAGGACTTGTGACCCAGTAGTTGGGAAACGAGGTTCAAGGGACTGGTTGTGTCCCACAGCATGTGACCTTGAAGGACCCTGTACCTACGAGGCCTCTGTTTTCTCATCTGAAAAATGGGAGATTTGACATGGATGACCTGAAAGATTGCTTTCAGCTTGTCATTTCTGTCCTGAGAAGTTCTAATACTTACTATGTCAAAGTAACAACCTAATACATTCACCTAAAACAAAAGGCCAGATTCTAACCATACTCATATCACTGAACTCTTTTTCTAAACTGACTTACATGACCCTAGCCAGTTTGGCTCAGTGGATAGAGCGTCGGCCTGTGGACTGAAAGGTCCCAGGTTCGGTTCCGGTCAAGGGCTCATGCCCAGGTTGTGGGCTCAATCTCCAGTGGGGGGCTTGCAAAAGGCAGCCATCAGTGATTCTCTCTCATCATTGATGTTTCTATCTCTCTCTCTCTTCCTCGCTGAACTCAATAAAAATATATTTTAAAAAATAAAAAATATATAAAAAGATGAAATACAAATGGCCAAAGAAAACCTGAATAATCAAGGAAATGCAAACTGAAATAAATTTTTAAACTGGCTTACATGGAATGTTTTCATGCAAATGATTTACTGGCTTGGCCAAGCAATCCTTCTGGCTGAAGCATGCCGTGGGAGTAGCTCTTCCAGACAGACAGAACAACGTGCATGGGAGAAAGTCATTTAAAGTTTACTGCAGGCCACTGGGCCCCCTCAGCATCTGTGGCTTCGGGCAGTGAACACCCCACTTGGCAGCTGCAGGTGCTTCCCTGGGGTGCTGATCTCTCCGGGGTTGAGAGAAGAAAGGGATCTGGAAACTATGCATGTGCTTAACACCAGGTCCTTACTACACCGCACTCTGAATTATACATCGCGTCAGGAATCTGAGCATAAGGAAACAGGTGATTGCCTAAGGTCCAGATTTAGTCATGCTGCACTCCATTTGAACTTGGGTCTGTCTGACTCCTAAATGCATGCTTGTTCCCTCAGTGCTTCTTACTGGACAATGGGGAATAAAGACAACACAAACCTCCAAATTAGATTGACATTTCATGTTGGGCTCTGTTAAGTCAGTGGCTCTCAAATATGTTTTTACCATGACCCCCACTAAGAAATATATTTTACATCCCAACCCAGTATATACATGCACATGCATGCACACATAGATGTGTACATGTTTACGAATAAAAATAAAGTCTAAGTCTTATGTCTTATATTTTCTATTCTATTAAAAAGACTAGTTTCGCCCTGGCTGGGTGGCTCAGTTGGTTGGCGTGTCATCCCATAACCCAAAAGATTGTGGGTTTGATTCCTGCTCATGGCATATACTTAGATTGAAGGTTGGATCCCCAGTTTAGGCATGTATGGGAGGCAGCCGATAGATGTTTCTCTTTCTCTCTCCCTTCCTCTCTAAGAAGAAATAAAAACATATTGTTGGGTGAGGATTAAAAAAAGAATACTAGTTACAACCCTCTAAGGTAATTTCATGACCCACCAATGGATTGTGACCTGAGATATACTTTTTTGATATCATGCTGAGATTTCTTTTTTCTCTTCTTCCTCTTACCAGAGCTGCCCTGTAAGCCTGTGCTAGTTTACTAGTCGTTTGTCTGATCAAGGGACGAATTGGGTCAGAAATGCAGGCATTACTCTGCTGGACAAGCTGTGTGGTTGCCCAGGGGGAGGGGTGCCTCTTCTTCATTCAACAGAGGTGCCCTTTGGGCTGGTGGCGGCCTTCTCCTTACCCTCAACTTCTCCCTTTTATACTAGACTATTTAGATTTCCTCCCCCAGCACGCACTACATCTATGACCAGTTAGGTAACCGGCCAGTGTAGATTTCTGTGGAGTCCTCAGATGCCAACACCTACCAAGCCGTGTCTTGCTCTCTGGCTGTGACACAGATTGATTGCAGGGTAAGGAAGGTGCAGATCGAAGCATGATATGCTCCCTGAACCTCATCCTTGGTTCCTGATAAGCTTGTCATCGGGTGGAAAAGAAATGTGGATGAAACAGGGAGGCATGAAATCAGAGAGAAGCAGAACCTTGGCAAGAAGACCGAAGCTGCATTACAGTTACGTTGGTTTCCTTTTTATGACGGATTGGATTTATAAACCCGAGGGATACACACACGGTTCTTGTGCTAGAAAAGCTGGTGTGTTCGGAGAGGGTCTGGGCACCAGCCGTGGTAATGCCATGTCTGCAGCTCTGAAGGATGCACTTGGAGTCCTGCATTGCAGGGACCAAGCCTGAGGAGATGGGTGCCTTCCATCCCCCACACTGGCTGTCTAAACCTGGTCCGAACGCTTTGCCCAAAGTGTCCTCTCTTTATAAATGAAGGGGCTAGTTTCACTTCAGGATATCCCCGCTCCAGCTCCAATAACTGTGCTTCTCTGTTAATGGGAAGGAGACAGTGTGTGTCTGTAATTATGGACTAAGCAATAAAAGAGGTGGTCAGGTAATAAAGCCCGGAACTTGCCTCCTTCAGAGTTCTTTTCCAATGAGCGGGGATAGTTTCATTGGAGGGGCTCTGGGCTTCTTTACCCACCTGTGGGACCTTCTTGGAAAGGGCCAAGTGAGTTTCTGGTGCTCTATAGCCTGCTTTCTCTTTTACTGCTTGATGGACACTGAGCTGGGCAAGCAGGTAGAAATCAGGTTTTACCCTGAGCAGCCCTATTCCTCCCACATAACCTGTCGTCTGTTGCCCTAACCACTCACGTAGGCTGAGTCCACTTCATTTTACCTGCTACCTGATAGCAATCCAATAGATGTTGATAGGCACTGAGCACTGGTATGTGCCAAGAACCTGTGATTCAACTTTCTAAGAAGGAGTAGGATGGCTGAGATGTAACACAATGGAATTATTATTATTTAAGCCTGGGCTAGAGTGTGACCCTCCTCGCTATATGATCAAGGAAATGCAAACTGTTACTTAAGTTAAGTTACTTAACCTCTTTGGGCTTACGTTTGCTTGTTTATAAATTAATAGAATTTCCCTCTTAGAGAGGCTGTGAATTTTAATGAGATTGCTCAAGAAAAGTGCATAACAGAGGATGAGCCCAACCACCCACCCAAAGTTGTTCTACTCCTGGTCGCTTGTCCTCTGAGTCCCTTGCCTGTGCCACTAGCCTGCTCTCCCTGGTCCTGTGTCTCCTCTGGCTTGTTTTTCTCCTGCCTCACTGCCTGTCTATGCCTCTCATATAGCCTTATGAAGGCACAGTTTCCCCACTAATCTCTCACTAACAGTCTGATCCTCAGTGTTTGGACTTGAACCTGCTTCCCACTGTTCTTGTACAGGATTAAGAGAGCAGCAATTTCCCTATCTATGAAACTGAACCTCATTCAGCCATGAAATTCTCTGGAGCCCTCCTGCCACTGCCCTATAAATGTACTTACTCTTTTCTTACACACATCATCAATATTTCATCTTAGTTTGTCATGCCTCCATTCACTCGTGGCTGTGCCTTAACGTTGGTTTGCAAGCTTCTGTGTTCCCTGCCTTGGGTTTAGTCATACCCTTGACTCAGGGACTAACCAGTCCCATTTTCAGTGTTGGGTGCCTGGTTCATGGGTAAAAGGGCAAAGGGACTTCAAGATGTTGATAATGGCCCTGGCCTGTGTGGCTCAGTTGGTTGGAGTATTGTCCTGTGCACTAGAAGTGGGTGGATTTGATTCTCAGTTAGGGAACATACTTATGTTGTGGGTTCAATCCCTGGTTGGGGTGCGGACGGGAGGCAACCAGTTGATGTATCTCTTTCACATCAATGTCTGTGTGTCTGTCTGTCTGTTCACATCAATGTCTGTCTGTCTCTTTCTCCCCGTTCTCCCTGCTTTTCTCCCTCCCTCTCCTTTTCCCTTCCTTTCTCCTGCCTTCCTCCCATCTCCAAAATCAATTTTTTTAAAAAAAGATGTTGATTATGGTGGTAATGAGTGTTCAAAATAAAAAGTCTGGGCCTGAATCAATCATAAAATGTATGGCTTATGTATTCAAGTCAAATGGCAGGCAACAAATTTCTGATTTAAGAAATAGGAGTCATTGGAGATTCTCTAATCCTCTCAGGTTGCAAGTATGAGTGCCAGGACAGCTAAGGGCTCTCCATCATAGAAACAAGATCACTTCCATAAGTGAACTTGGCCCATTTTGCTGCCTGGACCTTGGCACTTAGCTTTATACATCTTGGTTGTGGGCCACTCCTGCCCACCCACCTCTCTCCCTCAATGTGGCTGCCCCCACACCAGGCCCTGAGAACATTGGCGTCCATCTTGAACAAAGCTTCGTAAGTGGCGCTACATACAGTAAATAATAATACCGGTAATGATCTACTTCGTCATTGTCTAACATGAGCAGTCATCGCGCACACCTGATTAATGAGCACACTCTGAGGGTAAGGAGAACTTATCCGGGCGATCATGCTTTGTACAAAAAAAATGCACAATGGATTCACGCTCCAGTGGTTTCCAAGGCACTCGGGAAATGTCCTCTCTCGCGCCTCTAGCTCGCTTCCGCTGCACAGTCCCTGGTGGCACGGTGGGCGCAGCGCTGCGGCCCTGAGCAAGAGGCTGATTTATTTAAAATGGTTCCGATGTGCCAGGCTGCTCTTTTGATGCTTCCTTTGAAGGGTCGTGACAAATCGGCTGTTTTCTGCTGCCTTTTATTTTAAGACCAATTAAGTGGATAGCCACAAATAGCTCTGACCTTGAAAGTCTCAGGGAAGGTGAGATGTGATAACAGGCTTAGGAAACATATGTTTTGGCACACGCACTTAAGGAAAATAAATAGAACAGGACAAGATAGTGTTGTGTTTCAGGAGGAAACATTTGGATGTCCTGGAAATATCTGCACATGCTTCACTGGTGGATAAGCATAAACTGTGCTAACAGTTAATCCAACTCTATCTCGCTTCGTTGTGGCTCTGGGCATGTGGCATTGCCAGTGACGTTCAGTACATAGTCAGCTTGGATATCGGCATCCCCGCTGCACGCCACTACTGAGCAATGCTTCCTCCTCAGCAGCCCCGATACATCCTTTCGGTTGGTTATTTTTAGTAAAACAGTGCTTAGAGCACCATACCTCCATTTCAGTTCCGTTTCTGGCAAATGTGTATCATAGGACGAACCTTCTGTAATTGAATATGTTGTTTTAAAAATATTATCAGCATGGGGCTCCCCATTAAAATGTTTAGAGTTCTAGAGTTGAGTTATAGAGGTTTAAAGAGATTTTTAACCATCTTAAAAAAATAATATGAAGTATTTCGTGATGTGCTGTGAGTTGCTTTCTTCTCCTTTTAACCTAAACCTAACTAGTCGAAGGGGGGGGGGGGGGCAGAAATTGCTTGTCCAAGAATCTTATGGATTCACTGGATGGTCATTGTTACATTTTAGTTTCTACACACCTATTTAAAAACGTCTTTATGTTCCTACTGCCTCATTAAATGCTCCAGTATCTCATGAGTTATATATGTGTTTATCTGTCCCCAATTTTCTACATCAAAAATGGGAGCAGATGGCTTTTCCCTCATCTCGTGGGATAGTGTGATAATTAATGAGGTGATAGGAATGGATCACTATCTGAGCCCACGTTAGAATGGAACTGCATACACTAAGAGACAGTGGCAAATGCTGAAATAGGATTAGAATGATTTCAAACACATTTTTATTGTAGGGTTTAAGTAAATTGTCTTTAGAGAAAGGATGGCTCTAATGTAAATATCCTGAAAAAATATTCATGGAGTCATCGTAAGAGATTAATAGAACACTTTCTGGCAATCTATACTTGTATATGATTGTAATCTCATCAACTTACATTTATCTGGAAGTACTGTATCCAGATGTCCAGAACAGAACCAAGATCCAAGGCCCCAAGGACTTGGGAGCAGCGAAATAGATACTAGAAGATTAATGCTCTAAATCACAGGCACTTAATCATATAACAGCGTTTTGAGACTCTTTATAAAACTCTGTTTACTTTTACCACGTACAAAATTCAAATAAGTTAGGTTGCCTGGTATCTATGCTCACAAAGAAACTAGAAGCAGCCCACATGGTATTAAGGGGAGGAGGATGGTAAACTCCTAACTTGGGGTGGATTCCTATGTGCACAATTAGAGCCAGACCCACTCTTGGCCTGCTCACTGTCTTTAAGCAGATTTTGAAAGGCTTCCTGGTGTGAGCAGACCAATTAGAAGAGGCACACACCTTCCAAGTGTAGAGAACCCGATTCGTGCAAAACATGATGAGCAGAAGACATATTTGTGCAAAGAGAACGGTGCCATCTCCTCTGGGTAAGCAGAGTGCCTCCAGGAGTCACAGCTTGGCATAGAACACCTTCCGTCATACACCTCTGGACAGTGCAGACATGCAAGGCATACGTCGCTGCCCTGCAGATTACATCAATAAGGCAGCCAAAGGCAATGAGGATCAGAAGAACCATAAAACCACTTGTAAATATATCTGTCTGGGGTAACTGTAGGTTCCAAACAGAGTGCTTTGCCTTCTCCTGGCACCTCTGAGCATGAAAGTGGTAAAGTAATTAATGAGGGTAATATCCATAGAAATGTTGAGAAAGTCTGAATCATGTCCACTGTGCCTTGTGCTAGAGCTAATGGAACTGTTGCGACAGAATGTACGTTGGGAGAGGAGTGACCTACATGTTCATGTCACTGGTGCCAAGATTCAGGTGAGTGATGATGGTGGCCCTGGCCAGGAAGCAGTGAGAAAGGATCAAATTCTGGACAGATCTTGAAAGTAGAGCATTAACACCATTGGCTGATACATTAGATTCAGGGTGAGAAAAAAGAGAAATCAAGAACGATACCAAGATTTTTGGCCTAAATAACTGAAAGAGTGGAATTGCCATTAATTGAGATGGAGAAGACATCAAAAGGAGAAGTTCTCAAGGGGAAGTTCAATTTGGGGCTTAAGTTTATGGTTTGAAAGCAGCCAATGTACCCATCAGTAGTGAGTGGTATAGAATGGAGTACTACTCAGCTGTAAAAAGAATGTAATCATTTCTTTTGTGATAGCATGGATGGATCTAGAGAGTATTTTGCAAAGTGAAGAAAGCCAGTCAGAAACAGACAAGTACCATATGATTTCACTTATATGTGGAATCTAATGAACAAAATAAACTAACAAACAACATAAGAACCTACTCATCGATACAGAGAACAGACTGACAGCTGTCAGAGGGGAGAGGGTTGGGGGCTGGATGAAAAAGGTAAAGGGATTAAGAAAAAACACTCAGACACAGGCAACAGTATTACCAAGGGAATGGGAGTATGGGGAGAGGTAGAAGAGAGTAAAGGGGGAATAAATGATGACGGGAGGAGATTTGACTTGGGGTGATGAACACCCAATACAATATACAGATGTTGTGTTGTAGAAACCTGTATAATTTTATTAACCAGTGTTATCCCAATATATTCAATTGAATGAATGAATGAAGCAATGAGAAGGTCATTGGTGACAAGACTTGTAGTGGTAGAGTGGATGGGGTGGAAACCTGGGTAAAATGGGTGAGGAAATGGGAAGATGGGAATTAGAGAGATATATAAAGGGGAGCAAACAAATGTGTGCAAGTCAACAGAAAATGTGGGGTCAACAGACTTTATTATGTGGGAAAAAATTATAGCACATGTGTGCAGTTATGCGAAGTGGGAAGATTCGATGGTGGGACTAGGGGAGAATTGCCGGAGCGATGTCCTTGAGTAAATGGAGGGGGAGGAAGATCCTGGTTCAAAAGAAAGACTTGGCTTGGCAAAGTGCTACTTAGTAAGGGGTGAAGCCAGGTAAATGTACCCCTGCAGGTAATGGGGGAATTGTTGGAGGGACTTGTGGAAGTTCTCTTTTGGTTTCTGTTTTCTCAATAAAATAGTTTTCCAAAATTTTATTGAAAAATGCTTTGATGAGTAATATATTCATCTGTTGATCACACCGACATTCAACAAAATAGAGTTTTGTGGCTCAGATTGAATTCCAAAAATCTGTATTGCTTGGGAAGCCAAAAATAGAGTGATAAACATCAACCCATCTCATTGTGAAAGACCACATTATTTTTTTTTGATAATAGCATGTAACAGGGTATTTATTTAGCTGAGTTCATTGGGCCGAACTGGTGGCTTTCTCACTCCTGTAGAAACCCCAGTTATGCAGTTATGGTTTATGGTAGAAACACTGAAGACAGAGAAATATAAGCTTCATTCGGGCAGGAATTTATTTTGTGCACACATGAACTCCTAATGCCTAGAAAAGTGCTTGGCAAATAATAGGGGCTCCATAAACAATTATTTTATGAAGGATTGATGCCAAACCAAGGGTAACAAGAGTATTTTTCACTTTAAAGGATGGTTATCAATAATTTTAAGTGGTATGCTTCTACATTCTCGATTTCAACTGACAGTGTCCATACGGCTACATTGCTGCTACTTTCCTCCGAATACTTTATTTTTCAAAACTGACTGAAGAATATTGCTTATGGCTCTGTGTTTATGGGATAATTTCAGTCTTTTCATCCATAAATTCACTTTGCAGTTGAAAAGCTGGGAGAATGAAAATCTGCTCCATGATCTTATCTGGTCTAATCTCATTATTAACTGGTTATGGAGATCATAAAGTTTAATGGGTAAAATGCCGGGTACCATCTGTTGGTGAGTTGGACACCTACACTGAGAAACCAGATATGGTGAAACTTCAAAACAAGGCCTTTGGTATTTAAGTTATGCCAACTTGCCACCATATGGCAGGCATAGTAAGAATCTGAAGCTAAAGAGAAGCATCATGCTTTGTTCTACAAGTTTAGGTGCCTGCTTGTAGTTGTCTTTGATCTTCTTTGTAAGCAGTAGGATCTCAAAATAAGCTAATTGTTCTTTATTCCCCTTTGCTCGGCAAGATGAGTGTCTTTGCATAAATCAATAGGCACATACTGATTGCTGTGCAGTCTTGACACAAAATAGCTGGGCAAGCAGTCTCTCCCAGAAGCCTCAGCGGAAAGGTGTGTTGCAGTGTGGGGTAAGCTATTGAGTCAAGGAGAACAGATCATTTTACCTTAGTAGAGAGAGAAGATGTGTTTTAGCTCCAACTGGCCTGGGTAGCAGGAATTATTGACAGATACTAATGGCTACTAGGAAGTAAAATAACTTCCTTGAGGCATTGGATTGTGGTACCTTTAGAGGAATCGTCATTCTTCTTAAGAACAAACCAAACCTGCCAAGGGTCTCCCTTCTTCTTGGGCCCCCTCATGTGCACAGTCCAATTGAAAGATCTTTTTGATGAACACTATTCCCATGGGACATTTTGGTTCCATGGACCAACAGAAGAAACCATGCTTTCTTGTTCCTTTTCAACACAGAGAATTTATTTTCCAAATAATGTTACATTCTCTAACTCTTAGGCCTGTTTTTTTTTTAAAATATATTTTATTGATTTTTTACAGAGAGGAAGGGAGAGGGATAGAGAGTTAGAAACATTGATGAGAGAGAAACATCAATCAGCTGTCTCCAGCACACCTCCCACTGGGGATGTGCCCGCAACCAAGGCACACGCCCTTGACCGGAATCGAACCCGGGACCCTTCAGTCCGCAGGCCGACGCTCTATCCACTGAGCCAAACCAGTCAGGGCCTGTTTGTTTTTAATAGAAGACACAGAAAGGGACGGTGAGAGTTTCATATGAAATAGTCCCACTTGCACAGTACAGAACAACTCATGAACTGCCAACAGGTTATTTATCATTGTCCTTCCCCTCCCCTTCTGAGGAGGGCTTGGGTTGTACTCATGTGGACCAGCAAATGGTAATGGGAACTGGGGCTGATGGGCCCTTCCCGTGTCTAACTTCTTTAACAATGTAGTTCAGGCAAAAAGCTGGACTTATTTCTATTGGCAGGTCATAGATTATTTTCCTTCATGCTCTGTAAACTAGTTCTTCCTATGGCATTGAAATTACCCTAACGTAGACTCAGCATGAAATCTCTTAAGTTGCCCCGTTGGTATGTCTAGATATTTGTCAAAATCTTTACTAGGTTGTATGTGATTTTAAAAGACTAGGAAATCCCATGGGCTAGTTGGGGTCTTTGGGATGTCTCTTTATTTAAATCCTGAGCTTCGTCTTTTCCTCAAGCTATTTTTTAGCTATCAAAGAGATATTTCAGTTTTGCATCTATTTGCTAACCAAGAAAAAAAAAAACCTAGGATTTTAGGTGAGCATTATTTTAAAGCAAAAAGAAGAGGAGGAAGTGCAGGAGGAAAAGAAGTTGCATTAGAATTTTTTCAGTCTTCTTTGCAACTAAATTTATGAATCAGTGAAATTTTCTAAGTATCGGTCATTTTTTATGCAGCCATGTATTTTGTTACTATGTTAATCTTATTAAAAAACTCTCAACTTATCAAGCATACAGTGTGCTAAATGTAGGACAGACTCCATGCCTGGCCCTGGGCATAGAGAGATAAGTGAGACAGCCTCGCCTTCAAGGAATTTATAATCTATCACTGTTTGGCCAGTTGTTTCAGTTGTGAGTTGGCAAATTGAGTAGGTTGACCCTAGAGTTTTGAGGTAAGCGTTTTTGTTTTTAAGGGGCTTCAGTGGAAGCCTGAGGCATGGATTCCAAGCCTTAGATTTATACATTACTGGTACCCTCATCCACTATCCCCCAAATCTCCCTAAAACTTTAGTATTTGCTAGAAGGACTACAGAAACATGTTCTTTTTTGAGTGAACAGACATCAGACCCCTTTTAAAGAGCCTAGCGTGAAATAGAACCATACAAAATCTGATGTTCTAGTTCCATAATAATCTGGGTCTTTAGTATAATCTTCAGTGTCTCCCAAAAGCAAATTATATTTGTGACGTAAGGACATGTTTGCCCAAGCAAAGAACCCAACTGAGCCTCCCTCCTCCACCCCAAGACTTCTGACCTATGGAAAGTGCAAGATAATAGATGGTTGCTATTTTAAACCTCAACGTTTGTGGTAATTTGTTAGACAGCAATAAAAAAGTAATATGAGCACCCATGATATGAACATTATATGAAACACTATCCAGAAATGTTGGAATATCAATAGCTAAGCTTTGAGTATTTGCAAAAAATCACCATATTTCATCCCATGATTCTCCTCTTCTTGGAGTTTCTGTGGAATTGTTTTCTTTTTCTCTGTGTTTATATAGCTTAAAAAAACCCTCCTCTACAGAAGGACACATCTATTTGTTTATGGATTTATAATCAAATTATTTATTATTTATCAAGTATGTATGTGCCTGGCATTCAGTTGGGCATTTGGAGGTAAAATCTGACTAAGGCCTGACCATTGTACACCAGGAGCTCACAGACATGAAAGAAAGCAGATTATTTCATACAGTTTCGATGCTCGAGTTTGAACGTTATAGCTGGTTACACAGGACACTGGAAGCAGTTAGCATTTAGCTTGGTGAATTTGCCGTGATCAGGAGCCTGGCTCTCAGCCCAGCGAACTCATAAACCGGATTGTGATGGCCCATTGCAAAGGGATTGTCTCCCAGAGGTGGACTTGAATTGCCCGAGCTCATTATGACTCCTGTCTATTAATACAAACCCAATTAGAGCCCATGAAAATACAATGAGAGCTACATCTCTAAAACCAAATGGAAAGCTCACATCAGCAAATCAGTGCCTTATTATCCTCCAGTAGGCAAGGACATGGAAAACAAAATTATAATAATCAGGGTGACAATCTATTAATTTACAATGAGGAATTAAACTGTCAAGTTGACTGGTCTGACCACATTGGCTCTGTATAGATAACAAAATGAGAAACCAGATTATGGCATCAGGATGGACTTCAGAAGTGTTGCTTTGCCTAAATGCTTGCTAGACTCTCACCGCAGCAGGGATGACCTTACACTTGCTCAGCCAAGATTTTCCTGCCCTTGAGAGCCCTTGGACAGGCCTGGCAAACTCTGTCTCAGGGCCATACTTTCTGCTCTTTGCTTTACTTCACACCTGACCACCTGTTCATACTGCATCGCTATATCAGAGTACCATGTTTCCACTTAATTACTGTCACTTTTAAGTTCTCCTTCTTTAAGGTTACTCCCAAGTCACCTTGATTGAAATTTGGGTTATTTTCAATAACCTATACTCTTTATTCCCACATTACAGACCGTTCCCTAGGTTTGTGTTCACAGAGGGCTAATCAATACAATATGATAAGTGATGAAATAGAAGTGTACAGAGGGTCCTAAGGGAACTTAGGGGAAAAAGAAACTAATATTTATTGGATTTCTACCAGGGACGAGGGACTGTGGAAAGCATTCTACACGAATTACTCATATAATCCATAATAACCCCATCATGTAGGAGCTGGAGATTAAGGAATTTATTATTATCACAAAGTGAGTAAGAGGCAGGACCAGTGTTTAAGCCCAAGGCTTATGTTCTTAACTGCTGTGCTCAGCTGCCTTCCCTTCATCATTTAGTCCTCACACCAACTCTGAAAGATGGAGAGGTATATCAGTCTGAGCTCAACTGCAGAAAATAGAAACCATTCTATTATTTAAAAGAGAGAGCGGGTTTTAATGTAGGAACTGAGTGCTTACAAAGTCATTGGGAGGGCTGGAGGAGCAGGCTGGATCTCCAGGAGAGACTCACAGGCTACACAGTAAGACTGGCCTGTCTCAATCAAGAAGGTGGGGAATCAAGAAGCTGCCACTGGAACTGTTGCATTCTGGGATAAGCACCCAGTGCCCTGCCTCTCAACATTATGATCCTTGTCACAAAATAGTACAGATTCTTTTTTTTTAAAAAAAAAATCCTTCAGTGATTGCTAGGATAAAAGGTAGAAAAATTAGAAGCATAACCTCCACTTTGACACGCTAAATGTAATTTGAGAGTCTCTGATTAGCTATATATAAATGATGCCTTATACCATAGCTGCAAGGGAGGCAGGAAAATGTCATTGTTAGAATTTCCAACCCCTGTAGTTCAGGAAGGTTTGCTAGACGGAAGGTGGAACAGATGCTAAGCACCAGTTCCCATGTCACTGGGGAGGAGTCCCAGGCTGAGGTTACACAATGTGCCTAAGGTCACACAATGTGAGATAGGCTGGCCAAGCTCTAATGAATTGGTCACACACTAAGCTTTGTGGTCATGGTCCTCACCATCACCTACCATTCCCTAACTCAGCCTCGTTGGGGAAGGAGAGTTTACAAGAACATCTTCGTGGAGAAACAGGATCTTGAAGGAGTGCTCTGTGGTCATGGGAAGGCAGTGAGTGGGTCAGGGCCTGTGATGGCAGGGGGATCCTTTCTTTTACTCTGCCACTGAGAGTGTGGCTCCTTCCTCAGGATCTCAGGAATCAATTAGTGGCTAACCTTGATGAAATCTACATCATAGATTTCTCACCTCTATAATGTACTTTAAATTATTAATGTCATGGAAAAGGTTAGGGTCCAGTTTTTCCCTTTTTCAGTTTTTAAAGTATATCTTTCTTGCATGCATGTTTAAATATATGATTTAATCAATCATTTACACACCGTTGCTGCTAGAGAGACTATTGGTTCTCTCAAAGAAGCTTAGTGGTGGATGTAGATGGGAGATACTGGCAAACGCTAATTATTGGAGTCAAAACAGGATCCCCTTCAGTGACAGAGAGACATCTGGGGAGACTGACTCACTCTCCCCATCTAATCTCCATTCAGATGCCATAGGATGCCCATGCGGTCCTCAGCTTGGTTTTCTTACTATTACATACCTTTGGTGGGACAGTAGATTTGAAGGAATATTTTATTCCTTAAAGAGGTGACTGAGCCCTAGCTGGTTTGGCTCAGTGGATGGGGCGTCGGACTGAGGACTGAAGGATTCTGGGTTTGATTCCTGCCTGGGTTGCGGTCTTAATCCCCAGTAGGGGGTGTGCAGGAGGCAGCCTATCAATGATTCTCTCTCATCATTGATGTTTCTATCTCTCTCTCCCTCTCCCTTCCTCTCTGAAATCAATAAAAATATATTTTTTAAGAAAAAGAGGTGACTGAATAGGCAAATAATGGGCCTGGTGGAAAACAATGAGGAACTGCTAAAGCAAAGACATATAAAAGGATACTTGAAATGTGAAGGTTCAGATCTCATTGTTCACAATAATGTAATTTAATTCATTCCTTAAAAATAGGGGTGCAGATAACATTGTAGGAAGATGGCAGTTTGAAAACAAAGGTTGGTCTTGTGCCAGTCTGGCTGAAGCACCCAATTGCATAGGAAATGGACAAACTCTGGGAGATGTTAGTAGTTTAAAGACATTAATTCCCCCCTCCCCCCCGCCCCCCCCCCCCCCCGCCGTTTCAGCTCTGCTCACCAGCACTTAGAACTCTCCAGAATAAGAGCTATTCTCCATTCTTAAAAGCTTTATTGATTGTCAACCCAGATAAAATTCAGGGTTTCAAAACTGCTGGGGCTTGGGAATCTGAGAAATCAGGTGAGTCGCCCTTGGGAAGCCCCAGTTCAGTAGAGCGACGCGGTTAGATGAGAAATGATACCGCTGTGTGTTCCTGTCCTCTCTGCCTGCTGAGTCAGGGGGACACCGGTGTCTAGAGACATCAAAATGGGTTTTCTGTGCCTGTCTTCTCCATCTAGCCAGAGTGTGCCCAGAAAAGGAGAGGATGTGATAAACAGTGAGTATAAGTCAAATCCCACTTCTGCCTCCTTTGAAAGCTGTAACGTAGGGGTTCTGGCATTTCCATTTATCTTGCATCTGACCTTTGTCCTCATTTTGTCTGATGGTCCATATAGAGAAGTTTGAGCATAGAACAGTGGGTGGGAGCTTAGACTGGTGCCAGGTTGCCTTGGTTCAAAATCTGACTTGATAGCTTATTACCTGTATGACCTTAAAGAAATCACTTAATTTCTCTGCTCTTTAGTTTTCTCATCTATAAAATGGACATGATAATAGTCCCTACTTATAAGGGTTGTTGTGAGGATTACATTAATAGATTACACCCCCCCACACACACACAAACACATCTTCTATAAGTGTTTGATATTATTTATGTTGATTTGAGTTCTTTATTTCTTCTTCCCCACAACCAAATGAGGAAATCAAGACTATTAAGACTATTTTACATATGAGGAAATGGAAGCTCGGTGAGTTTGAGTTTACCCAAATTGACAGGGCTCATAAGGGGCTGAGCCAGGATCTCATGACCACACAGCCTGTATTAAATGGCATCTTCATTCACCGTGATGACCACCCTGACAGACTTAATGCTTAAAGAAACAAGCATGATTTTTACTCAGCCATAGGGAATCCTTGTCTTTTCTCATTGGGATCCCCTGGTAACCCCTCATTTTCTGGGTCAGAACCCCTACATTACAGACTGTATCTCTCCTTCACTTTATGAACTCCCATCATTGCCCCACATTTGATTTCTGCTAATATACAGTAACTCACCTTCCCAGGTTTGTATATCTGCCAAGAAAAATCCCCTGCCTTCTTCTTCCTATATTGGATCAAGTCCTCACTCTTTCTGCACCTAATTTTTCTGGTTTCTGTTCTTTCTTATTACTTTCCTGGCAAGCAGCTAGCACTGATGTCACACAACCGAATACTTGGCAGGCACTCATCAAATGAACATTTTTAAGACTTTGACAACTTTTTACCTATAGAGAAAGTGGTTACTGCACCGCACACTCTAATTTTGGCCAAGGATGGCTCCTTTGCAGAGAAGCAGCTGGTGCATAGAGAGGAACAGGACCGGTTCTGCCTTTGGAGATTAGATGGAATCATCGTTCATGTGCTCAGAACTGTCTGATTCAGCCAGGGCCCCCCTCTTATTGCCTAGCGGAGTGCATTCCCAGGTTGGCAACACCCTTCTCCTGATCTCAAGCCATAGATGTGCCAAGGAAGCAACCCCGGGCCTATCTACAATGCTCGGGAAGGTGGGCCCAGCCCTCGGCCCATCTGCATGAGTCTAACACTTGATGGGAAACTTGGGGGCGTAGCTGTAGAGTTACAGAACTCTCAGCTGCCGAAGTCTGAGTCCCTTTTTTTGCCCCAAATTCTCTGGTTTGTCTCCCTTCCCCCCAATATTGGTTCAAGTTTCGTAGGATGAAGCAAGTAGATCAGTGATTCCCAAAGCTGGCTGCACATTTGAGTCATCTGGAAAGTTTTAATAAGATCCCCCAGGTTCCAGCTCACCAAAGAGTCTGATGCAGTGGTTCTTGAGTGGGTGTGAGCATCAGTATTTTTAGAAGGTTTCTCAGGTATGTCTATTTTGCAGGTGACTTGAAACCACCAGTTTACTAGCCATGGTGCTTTGGCCAGCCCTTCATATCTTTGCCTCAGTTTCTTCTTCTGTCAAATGGAGATAATAATACTAGTTTCATAGGGTTACTGTCCCAATTAGAATTGGAATAGATAAAGGGCCGGGAATTTCCTAGCACATGAACTCTTGGCCAGCATTCATCATAATAATTATCACTGTTATAATTATTCTAGTCAGAGCTTGTGCAAAGTCTCAGAGATTCACAGGTGACTAAAGCAAGTCCCTGTCCCCACGCTCATAATCCTCTGAAGGAGACAAACATGTCACTGCCACACTCAGTACAAAGTGGCAAGCCCCCCAGTGAAGGCAGCATGCTCTGGACAGTGGAGAAGCAAGCAGTTTCCGGGAAGCAGGCCCACCACTTGAGCAGGGTCTAGAGCAGGGGTGGGGAATGTCCAGCCTGCCATAGAAAGCCCAAGAAATCATTTGGTCTGGCCCTGCCGAGTCATTAGGGGTTTAACCAAATTAAATATTTGACCAAATATAGCAGGCTACTTTTTAAGTTGATAATTTTGTATGGCCTGTGGATGATGGTATAAATATCCAAATGGCCCTTAGCAGCAAAAAGATTCCCCACTAAAAACTTACACTAAAAATGGCCTAGAAGGACAACCTTGGAAGATAAAAGCAGGGTAGACAGGACATTCCAGGTAAAGGAACATCCTGTGCAAAGTCATCTTGATGGGGAAGAGCATCAGATGGCAGACAACCAGCCAGTAAGTAGTGTGGCGCCATCTGTCGCTGGGGAAAGTGACCGTCGGCCGAGGGGCTGGAAACAATGACCAGTGCCCAGAACCTTGAAGGACCTGTGTGCCTGCCCAGAGGCCTTGTGGATTTTATCCTCTAGGCTTGGAAAGCTGCTTAGGGTTTTAAGAATTGGAGACGTGCCCTCCAAATTGCATTTTAGCCTGGACAGCATGGCTCAGTGGTTGAGCAACGACCTATGAACCAGAAGGTCACAGTTCGATTCCCATTCAGGGCACATGCCTGAGTTGCGGGCTCCATCCCCAGTGTGGGGCATGCAGGAGGCAGCCAATCAATGATTCTCTCTCATCATTGATGTTTCTATCTCTCTCCCTCTCCCTTCCTCTCTGAAATGAATAAATATATATTTTTAAAAAAATAAAAATAATTGCATTTTAGAAAGCTGTCTCCTATAACAATGAGAAGAGGAAATAAAAAGGAACTAGCTGGTTGGATGGGGGAGGGAATGGCTCATGATGACATCTTGAACTAAGAAAGAGGCAGGGGGTGGGACCTGAGGGGCAGCCTCAGAAGGCTGTGGCATTTGACTGATGAAGGGAAAGGTGGTTTGGGGATGCTGGAGGCTGCCAGCCTGGGCTGTTGGAGTCTGTAGTCTGTAATTGAGGCAGGACTTAATGGAGGACAGGCCTTAGGAAAGGGAATGAGTTCAGTGTTGAGCATGTTGTGTGGGAGACCTTCGGGTAGCCAGGGAAGGATGCTTCAGTGGAGGTGTTCTTTAGACTGCTGAGGAGGGAGAGAGGGGCTGTTTTACCCCTGGGCCTTTTCCATCTTCCCAGCCAATCTTCCTGCATCTGGACCTCTGTGAGAACATTATCCTCCAACCAGCTTCGCAAAGTAGAAATCAGAGTCATCTTCGAAGGCACCCTTTCCTTGATCCGCCTTCCCAGCACCAGTCTACACCGGCAGCATCCAATGACGGACCCTTCTGGTCCGGAGGCCCTGGTAACCACGGTTCCTCTTGGCTTGAGTCCCTGTAGGGTCTAGCAGCCGCATGCACCGTCCCCCAGGTTGGCAGATTACACTGGGCTGGCTCACAAAGCATGATCCCAGGTGGAAGGATTTGGGTCCTGGTGCACTGCAGTTCAACATGGACTTCACACTGTTAAGGAAAAAGGTTCTTAAGTCCAAGTGAGGTGGGCGTGCGAACTAACCGCTGCTGCAGGACCCCTAACCCCCCCCCCCCAGCGTTTCACCCAATGGGGATTGCTAGATTAAAATAGGAAGGCTAGTTAAGTTTGAATTTTAGGGAAACAGTGAATCATTTCTTAGCGTAAGTATGTCCCACATATTGCCTGGGATAAACTTAAACTAAAAACGATGCCTTATTTATCTGTTATACAAATTTAACTGGGCACCTTAGGTTTTTATTTGCTAAATCTGGCTATCCTAACCCCAGTCTTTCTTGGACATTTCTTGTAATGCAAGAGTCTCTTCGAATAACAAGTAAATGGCCCCTTTTGCCTGTAGCACAGGGAGACCAGCTGAACTCGATTATGGAGTGACCTAGCTCTGATTCTCCCTCATTTCACACCCAATAATCATCTTTGTTCCTTTTTTGTTGTTTGTTTTTGGATCTCTAGTGATCTTTGTTTTAGCCTAGGAACACAGCCATCTAAAAAAAAAAAAAGGATGTGAAAATATAGCCAAAATATATTATGATTGGTTTTATAGAATTCAAACAGGAACACAAGCCAAAGGAAATAAACTATGTACTGTCTCTCTGTCTCCGTTAAACAGAGATAGTGAATACCTGTGTTTTGCTGAGCATTCTGGGGGTCTGAATTGTGTGCCTTTTTGTTATTGATTTTATTAACCTTTCTCCACTAAGTAACCTGAACTGAGGGCAAGGCAGAGAGGCGACTTGGGTCGGTATCTGAAATGCACACATTGCCTTGCTGATTCACCATGCTCTGGGAGGCTCCTTGGTGGCATCTGGGAATAATGCTGTGCCGATCAGATGCGTCTCTTCCTGCGCCGGAAGGTCTCCAGGAAGAGGGAGGCTGCACAATCTGGTGCAGCAACCTGTTCGAGAGAGGAGGAGGTTCTTCTTGTTCCCCGTTGAACAGAAACCCACTTCCTCTCACACTCTCTCCTTCTGAAATGAGGAAAGGCACTTGCCGTCCTCCCTGGGATTGGACTTAGTCTTGTGATTCTTCCTTCTGCACCTGGAGGTGCTTTTTCCCTTCCGGTGAGGCCAGTGCCATCAGGAAGCTGAGAATATGTTTCTTGACTGTGTTGTTAAAAAAACAACAGCAAGATACAATTGTACCTAGCCTGCCTAGACAAAAGACTGACGAATATTGCTGAAAACTTAAGGTTAAATTACAAAGATCATACTCCCTATGCGTATTCATCCTATGGGTACATAATGAAACTAGTGTCTCATACAACAGTGTGAGGGAAATAAATTTACAATAAAAATTACAGAGATCACTTTCATCCAACCAGCCAAATCCTCACTGTTCAGCTGTGACTCCACAGAAGCTTAATTAAACATTCTCACAAAGACACCTCGACAAATTTTTCTACCACTTCCCCCACTGCATCAATGGAAAGTCCGTGCTAAAAACCCTGTCATTTCTCAATGGAATTTCCAAGGGAAGAGAATAATGTTTTGTTACTTTGTTGGGGGTAAAGAAACCAGTGTCTCAGGGTAAACAGGAAAATCTGTCTGCTGTTGGTGAGCCTGGTGGGAGCCAGGGAACCCAAACCTCAGATCTGCTTCCCTACACACCATGTTTACAGCTGCCTCTGCTGCGCTGAGTGTGAGCTGCTGTCAAATGCTAATGACTTTGGGTTATTTTTTCTTTTTAGTAAATAATTCAATAAATACCCTGGGATGCACTCATGATGTTCACTATTGCATATCTCTTTTGTGAATGTGTAGCTTTTGTAAAACCAGAAACTAGAGAAATCTGTATAGGCTAAGAGGTCGAGAAGCAGCGAGTGTCAGCCCCGGGCAAGGGCTCAGGAGCAAGACTGCTTGCACTCCGCGTCCTGCGGTGGCACCACTCACCAGCTTTGGGATATCTGGCAATTTATCAACCTCGTGTGCCTCAGTTTCCTCCCTGTGAAATGCAGAGAGTCGTGTGGGTGAAATGGATTCATACAGAGCAGCTGTGTCAGTTTCTAGCACACAGCCGTCCTGCGTATGGTATGTGCATATGTACGTGTGTGTGCCACCATGAGTATGTCCTAGCAGTCTATGAGGCTATGCTCATTTGATCTGTACGTGGGCCATTTCTTCCTGAAGCAGGTAGAAATCCATGAGTTTGTAAAAGACATTCATGGTAAAAGTTAATTTTCAGCTAAGGCATGAAGAATTTGCTTTGGCTAATCTCATGAAAGGCAGTGCGGCGTGTCAGATAATAATAATCTTAATAACTACCTTCTATCAAATGCCTATTGCATGTTGGACACTGTGCCAAACACTTTAGCAGCATCACTTAGTCCTCTCGTAGGTAGGGTTATTATTCCTGTTTGGCAGATGAGGAATTGAGACTTAAAGAGGTTAAGTATTTTGGTACCTACTTGTATAATACAACATAAGGCCAAAAAAAGCAAGTTGCAGAAGTGTTTATAGATCTATGGATCTTTTAAAGAAGTGTTTTAGAGATCTATACATGCTTATAATGGAAGAGATTGAAAGGAAAGGTGTAAAATGTGTATGGGAATGATAACTAGCCAATCTGGGAGTGAGGAAAGGGAGAGAGGAGAAAGGGAGGGGGAGAGAGTACAGAAAGGCTTCGACTTTATATTTTCTTTCAAACACATGTCAATATGGCAAAATGTTCGAAACTGAATGCCAGGCAGAGGATTCACAAGTGACTAGTATATTCAGTATATTCTCTGTGCCTCTTTGAATGTTTCAAACATTCATATTTGTAGAAAGAGTTTCTGTCATAGTGGTCTGGAGAGTGCCCGCACAGCACTGGCCCACCGCAGACAGTCAACAAATGGGGTTTTTCTTGACAGCAGGCCATTTGCCCCTATAAACACCGATATGAAATAAAACTTGATTCTATTGTTGGAATTACGCTCGGAAGCGAAAATCCAGCAGGTATGGAACGCTGACAAGAATCCCCAGAAGGAACTCAGAACACCTTTTGCAAATGTTCTTGCTAGCGGTCACATAAACCAACAAGATAGACAAGTGTGACTAAAAATACAAGTGTGACTAAAAATAAGTATCTACAAGTGTATTAAAAAAATGTTCTCTATCAGAAATAGCACTCAGCCTGCCTCCCCATGAATCTCCTGTAGGCTTTTGACCTTCACTTTTTAAATATGTGAATTAAAGAAGTGAGCAAGGGAATACTGGATTTAGAGTAATACCAGAATCAGGGAAACTTTATTTTCTTAGTCGATAAAAATTTAAAAACTTCCCATTTTATGCCCTTGGGTACATTTTATAATTTTGGGCTTATTGAAGAAGCAGTCGCAATTTTATTGATGGACTGCTCTGTTATAGTAGTGGAGTTTTTATTACTGAGTTCCATTACAGTTAGTTAGAGTGAACCTACACACATCATCTGAAGTTGGAGTTGCCTCAGGCACCCTAGCAGCACAAAGGTATTGAATATTTTCCTATCAGGATTAGCAATTTCCCGTCTGTTATGGCTACTTGAAGAATCAGCAATGCAGATTTTTTTTTTTTCATTTAGGTTTTGCATCTACTTTCAGAACTACTTATAACTTTGGTGAACAAAAGATACATAAAATATTTCAATTTTTCATTGATGGTCCCACTGGAAAGTTGCCCCAGGCTCTGAAAACACAGGCGCTACTTACCTCCTGATAAGACTGTGCAATTGAAGGGAGGATTGCACTTGCACAGGCATGCGCGAGTTCATTTAAAAAAGACAAAGACGCCCTGGTCAGTGTGGCTCAGTTGGTTGAGCATTGTCCTGTCCACCAAAAGGTCTCTGGTTCGATTCCTGGTCAGGGCACATACCCGGGTTGCAGGGTACCATCCCCGGTAGGGATGTTTGCGGGAGGCAACTGATGGATGTTTCTCTCTCTCTCTCTCTCTCTCTCTCTCTCTCTCTCTCTCTCTCTCTCCCTCTTCCTTTCTCTCTCTCTAAAAATCAACAAAAACATATTGAAAAAAATGAATAAATAAAATAAAAAGGACAATGCACTATAATGGATGGTGGAACTTTGGGTGATGTTCTTACTTTTCTGTAATCTTTTCTGGACTTTCCAGTTTTTCTGCAACTGATACACTTGACTCTTACAAGTAGAAGGAAATGCTATTTCTAAAACACAGAAAGAAAAGCCTGGAATTTTAAATATTTTGTGTATTTCCTTCCAATACTTTTAATATGGATAAAAATTTCTCTACAAAATTAAAAAAAGAAAAGAAAAGGCTGGGATTTATGTTAGGAAACCAGACTAATATTCTTAACTCTGACACTTCATAACTACAGTTTAAGAAGGTCACAACTTTTTATTGCTAGTTTTCACATTTATGAGATGGCTCAGTGGGGATAATAAGCTTATTTGGCTTGCTTTGCCTAACATGTAGGCAAATCACAAAATTATATGATATGTGAAAACCCTTTAATAAAAAGTGCTACATCAATGCAGGGACTTCCCCAGCATATAGAAGAGGGATTAGAGTTGTAAGGTGAGATACAACGAGATAACTCCCTTCCGGCAGAATTTCTTCCCCTCGTGGACTCACAGGCAGGTATATTTTAGGCCAGTGGTTCTCAAACTTCACCTGGAGGGCTCATTGACCTATAGATGCTGGATCCAGCCCCAGAGCTGCTGATTAACAGGTCTCGAGATTTTGCATTTCTTGAAGTTCCCAGTTGTTTCTGATATTGTTTCTACTGGGATCGCCTTGAGAACCACTGTTTTAGGATATATAAAGGTATATACATGCACACAAATATTCCAGATTGTTCCATGACTAGAAGCTTCCTGGTGACCTTCAGGAGTATACTTCCTGGTGACCTTCAGAGTGAAATTATATTGAAGTTGGCTGAGGAAAGAGTCATGGGTGTGGAAAAGAAGTCAACTCTTAGAAACTAGATGTTTGGGAAATTTTGAGAGTGACATAGCGTTTGAATGGGAAGCAGAGTCAGATGAATGTTTAAACGAGATGAAACTTATGGCTGGGGCCCATGAAGTATTTGGTTGACCAGCTCACAGTGTGGTGCAGTGTTTTAAATGAGTGGCCAATATTGAAGTTATCAGACTTCAGATGGAAATCCAGATTTCTGCCTCTTTAAAAAAAAATGATATGTGGCAAATTGAGGTCAGCATTCCCACATGACAGCAGTTGGCTGGAGCCAAGAGATAACTCTTCCCTTTACCTGAGGCATATGCAGTTAAATAATTTACTTAGAACACTTTATATGATGCAAGAAAGAATAGATTAGGGATTGCGAAGTCCCTCTATCTTTGTTGGATATAACACAAATTTCCCAAAAACTGTCTTCATAGCAACTGCTTTGGGCTTCATACAGCTCCCACCCACACCCATTCTGTGTTCTGCTCTGGGACAATGGTAAAGTCTGAGAAATACCACCAAAGGAAAACACTTGAGTCTTCAAAGTTAAGCTTAGAGTAGCATAGTAAGTTATCATTGTTTTTAAAATGTAGAAGATTGGTGTTGCCTGTATTTCAAGTACTGTTTCTGTAAAAAGCAACTGGTTAAAATTTTTTATTATTTATAAGGTGAATTACAAAGTAATGTGTGGTCAACCTCCCATGAAGTGATAAAGTGATGGACCAACCCTATGGCATAACCTGAGGTGTAATTATCAAATTTAGCTCTAACTGCTTTCTTAGCCCAATACTGATTTTGACTTTTTGATCTTTTTATGTGCTGTTGTTTTGTGAGAGAAACTAAACACAGATTTTCTCTATTTTTAAAATAACGAATTTTGCTCAGACTTATGAAAAAATCAGAGACATTTACATTTTTTTTAAGTCTTTCATTGAAACAGAAAAGAGTTCTTTGGTTTTCGTTGGAAAGACCCATGTCCCGTTGGGATTTCTGCCTGTTCATAAAGGTCCTCGTTGGTCCACTCCAAATGCAACAAGACAGCCCATGAAGCTGTCTCCATTCCAAAGGCAGTGCTGCTTTCTCACCGTTAGTGCATTTGTGGCCCATAGAAACCAACTGACTCAATGCCCTGTGAGGCTTTCCTGAGGACAGGCATGTGTGTTAAAGGGGGTGGAGGGTGAAGTTCATGGATTCCTTTCACAGGTCACTTTTTAGTTTGCCTTGTTCTTAAAAGAAGAAATGTTCTAATGCTCTATAGAGTGCCTTCATGAAATGAGTACAGCTTTATTTCTTCCTTTCCAAGCTTTATACCTTTTCTTAAAAATATTTTTTTAGTGATTTCAGAGAGGAAGGGAGAGGGAGAGAGAGAGAGAGAGAGAGAGAGAGAGAGAGAGAGAGAGAGAGAGAGAGAGAGAAACATCAGTGATGAAAGAGAATCTTTAATCGGCTGCATCCTGCATGTACACTGAGGATCGGGCCTGTAATCTGGGCATGTGCCCTTGATGGGAATCGAACCTGGGACCCTTCAGTCCACAGGCTATCGCTCTATCCACTAAGCCAGACCGGCCAGGGCTATACCTTTCTTTTTTCCTTGCTTTATTGCATTGGTTAAGGCCAATACTACTTTTAGACCAGCACATCACAAACACAGTAAATTTATTTTAAAATGCACGGGCTCCTCTCTCAGTTGGAATCTGTTACCTTTACAGTTCACTATTACCCTAACACCATCTAGCCCAGTGGTTCCCAGCATGGCGCACATGCCTCACAGGGGAGCAATTTGATTTTTAAGGGGGGCAATTTGAGAATGAGTTATTAACAGTGAATTTTTTGCATTTATTATGGTTCTAGGGGCCTCATATACAGTACATAAACATATATTATGACATTTATGCATTTCAGTTCTCTATTATGTTTTGAAACTTTATTTTCTATTTTTCCATATCACTTCATATTATTATTATTTTTTTAACAATTTCTTAGTGATTTCTTCCTCAGTCCTTCAACTGTCCTTTCATTCTTTTATTTTCCTCTTTCATGGATGCCATGTTCTTTGGAACCTTATTTAGACCAAGTTAATGGCCTTTTAGGCTTCCTCCACAAAAATAGGAGTTCACTTCTTAAATAGTAACAATAATATGTCACAAGGGAGGGGCATCAGGATTTTAGAGATACTTAGGTGGGACATGGCCCAAAAAAGGTTGGGAACCACTGACCTAGCCCCTAGAAAACGTATCCTCCATATTTCTTGCATTATCTTTGAAACACAGGTGATGGCATCTAGATTCCATGGCAGTGTGTGAGCCGTGCTCACGTTGGTAATAAGGACAAACACTGCTTGGCAGTGAAAGGAGGTTGGAGTGGCAGAAGCACTTAGAGAAAAAGGCAAATTAATTAACTTGACAAATCTATTCTCTGAGATAGCATGAATGCATAGATTCCTGTATAAAGAAGTATTGTTTACTTCTTTTTGTATTATTTGTAGTTCTGGGGATTAGGCAGTTATGCATAAATTAGCAACATTTTTGTGCAGTAGTTGGACAACCCAGCTAAGGAATTTTACAATCAGAAACAACTTATATTACTCTTCAAAGTAAAAGTTAGAAAATTCCACACAAAAATAAACAAAAGACGGCTGTTGTAGCTATATTAAAGTTGTTATTACATTTTGTTTCCTTCTTCTATTTTATTATTCTATTAAAAATATAGTGACTACATCATGCATGCTTATCTTACTGAAATCCAATATAAATGAGTATTTTTATCAATTTCTGGATATCGTGTAGTAGGAAACTTAGAATATTTTAATTCCATTTAATCTCCTCCCATTTTAGTATTACTATTTTCATTCTAAAGATATCTTTGCATGGCTCAAGCTATTTTGTCCACTCTGCTCACTTCTTCAGATAGCTTTGCCTGTATCATCATAATTAAAATAACTTCAACACCTGGGCTTAGTAGCTCAGTTGGTTGGAGCATCGTCCCATATACCAAAAAGGTTGCAGGTTCCATAGGTTCCATTCCCAGTCAGGGCACATACCTAGGTTTCAAATTTTATCCATGGTCGGGGTGCATATGGAAGGCAATCAATTGGCGTTCCTCTTTCATGTCAATGTTTCTCTCTCTCTCTCTCTCTCTCTCTCTCTCTCTCTCTCTCTCTCTCTCTCTCTCTCCTCCCATCTCCGCCTTCTGTTCTCTCCCTCTCTCTCTTTCTCCCTCTCTCTCCTTTCTTCTCTCTCTAAAATCAATAAAAATATATCTTTGGGTGAGGATTAAAAGAAAATAATAGCCCAGCCGGTGTGACTCAGTTGTTGAGCATCGACCCATAAACCAGGAGATCATGATTCAATTCCCAGTCAGGGCACATGCCTGGGTTGCAGGCTCGATCCCCAGTAGAGGGCATGCAGGAGGCAGCCGATCGATGATTCTCTCTCATCATTGATGTTTCCATCTCTCTCTCCCTCTGTATGAAATCAATAAAAACATATCAAAATAATTTTAAAACAGGAAGAAAATAACCTCACCCTACTCGTTTCTTCTCTATTCCTTATTTTCTTTTTGTTTTTTATCAAGGACTTATAACCTGAAATAAGGTATGTCTTTTTCCTGTCTCGTTAGAATGTAAGCTTCATAAAGGCAGAGCTATCTTTAAGAATGCAGGTACTTTTCATCAGGACTTGGCCCAATAACTATATGTTGACTCACAAATATAGGTCAGAGTTGCTCAGTAGGGACCATAGGCACTAACTCTCAGGAATCAGGAATGCAGGGGAATATAGCACTGGAGAGCTGCTGCAAACCACCAGGCAGAGGAATTATATCAAGAAAACATGCGAGGGACACTAGGATCACTCCAGAAACAGCTAAGTGGGCAGATTTCCTCTCTTCATGTTTTTCCTTCCTTCAACATTTCCTGAATATCTATTCTAATCTGGTCGCCAGGCTAGGTGCTGAGTACTGTGCTAGCCCCCATGCTGTGTGCGATAAGCAGCATTCCCCATAACATTCTTTCATAGATTATCATTGGAAACAAGACCTGCCTAAAGGTGAAAGGGAGTAATGGACCAGATGACTGAAGAGAATGTTGTAACCAAAAGGAATGGTGATTGTTCTGCTGCTGAGGCATTCCTGGGCTGAAGGGAATCAAGAGCTTTGATCCTGGTACCCTTAGGTCAGCAATGTTAAGATGTGATGCTACCCTAACTGGTTTGGCTCAGTGGATAGAGCATCAGCCTATGGACTGAAGGGTCCCCGATTCGATTCCAGTCAAGGGCACATGCCTGGGTTGTGGGCTTGATCCCCAGTGGGGTGTGTGCTGGAGGCAGCCAATTAGTGATCCTCTCTCATCATTGATGTTTCTATTTCTCTCTCCCTCTCCCTTCCTCTCTGAAATCAATAAAAGTATATTTAAAAAAAAAAAAAAGATGTGATGCAAAAGGGCATTCACACATAAAGATGCTGAGAACTGGTCCAAGAAAATGCTAAATCCAGAGGCCCTGGGTTGATGGTGCCCTATTTCCCTCATGTGGAGACTCAGGGACCACAGGCCACCAGACCTGGAAACTTGGACGAGGGTATCATCTGGAAAGCAGCCATATCAGCCTTTTGTATTTTTATTTTTGAAGCACCAGTCAAATCTTAAGACTTTAAAACAATAGTGTGGTGATGTGGAGAGGGTCAATGGAGTGGAAAAAGTGGGACATCTGTAATACTTTCAACAATAAAAATAAATTTTAAAAAATAAAATAAAATATGTCCCATCCTTATGTGATCTTACAGTCACTGTTTTCTTCCCTTATAGCAGTTGGGCCTGATGGTGTAAGGGATACTTCCCTCTGCCTTTTGCCCATTTCTGAAATTCAAAAAACAAGAAGGTCACAGGTTAATTCCTAGGTTTTACTCACAGAATGGCAGCTGGGAAAAAGTCAGGGTTTTCCTTTATAGTTAGAGCCATATTATTTTCACAGTTTCAGCTCTTGGCCTTTTCGCCAGCCTGACAGGCAGATGGGAGGGCAGCTGGGCCTGCAATAAAAAGTGCCCCGAGCAGCCCGTCCCTCTGTGTTGTGGTCAGCCCTGAAAGAGAAGAGACTAGCTTCTGTGGATGAGAGCGATTGGCATTTGCAGGCAGAGTAATTGCACAGGAAGAGGCCACCGGGTGTGGGGAAGAGGGCGACCTCAGGCTGTGACCTTAGGATGCCATCCTAATGCATGCCCAGCATAGCTGAGGCCTCCTCCAGAGACTGCCAGCCCGGAAGGAGTTGCAGGGACTGATGTGACCATGCTTGTTAACAGCCAATATTTCCAGTGTTTCTGCAAGTGCTGGTCTCAAGGTGCCATCTCAGTTCCAGCTACTAATTAGAGTCCTTTTCTGAAAGCTAGTTGGACTGTGTGGAGACTGACCCCTCCCTTCTGCCTCTTCAAGGCCAGCCAGTGGGGCTAAGCCACTTGGAATGTTTGTTGGGGCGGTAGACATAACTGGGTGCTCACTGGGGGTGAGGCACTGGGCTGAATATAATAGGCAGGTATCTGCACCTGTCCTTTTCTGGATATGTCCAAACATTCATCAGGACGAGAACTTTTTCTTTTTAACCCAGCAAGCAACCCTTTAAAGTTTTATATAGGGCAACCACAAAAAGCATGGCCATCGGTATCATTTTTGAGCACCTGCAGTATGCCAGCATCTCAATGCTTTCCTTCATGTTCTCAAATGCTCACAACCCTGCAGAGTAGATACTGTTATACCCATTTCTCAGATCAGGAAGATAATGTGCAGGTGGTTAAAGAAATTGACTCACAGTGAGTAGCTTGCAAAGCTAGGATTTATATGTAGCTCAATTTGACAACACTGTATGCCTTTAGAAACTGTGTTAGTGACCATTTACATCACATCGTAGTTCCCCTAACTATTTATGAGTGTTTAAGCTGCTCCTCTTCTTCTCCATAAGCAATGGTATAATCAGGGCCTCCATCTCTCTAGTCCAGCTTAGGTTGCACCTGTATAAAGAGATCACATCCCAGTCACAAGTTTATCCTTTTTGTAAGTTATCACTCAAGCAATGTTGAGGTGCAGTAGTTTCCTTCTCTATAACATTCTCCTTCTCTTCAAGGCAAGAAATATAAAATGCTAAGATAATTCAGCTAAGGGGTGAATTTTCAATTCTTTAATTCTTCCCTTTGAATATGCAAAGTGGCCAGGGATTGTGGTATTCATTTACATCAAAGTTTCATTTGAATGGACTGATGACAACAATCTATCTTTTTTTATGACTTATCATCATCGTCATTATTTGATAACAATTTTATTGTTACTAACAATTGTATATCCTCCTATAAATATATTTTAAGTACACATATACTATGTAATTGCAATAAATGATTATTGTAATAAATATCCTATATAATAAAAGGCTAATATGCAAATAGACCGAACAGCGGAACAACCGAATCACTATGCCATGCTCTGACCACCAGGGGGAGCTCACGAAACATGGTAGGCACTGGCTGCAGCAGGATGGTGGAGCAGGTGAGTGTGGACACCAGACCAAGGCAGGGCACCGGTCACTGTTATCGGGGCGAGCCTCTGGTGGTTATGGAAAATTATTTGCTCCTGCAGAATGTGGTCCCGAGAGCCAGCCCCACTCGCACCCGCTGCCGGCTCCATAGCCACTGCTTGCACCCGCTGCCAGCGCCCAGCACCAGCCCCGATTGCTCGGCGCTGTCAGCAGGTGCAAGTGGCGGTTGCCAGTGACAGCCTGGGTCACACCCATTGCCGGCACCAGAGCCGCCACTTGCACCCACTGCCAGCGCCAGCCCCTGCAGCTGGTGCCGGAGCCATCGCTCACACCCGCTGCACCTGGCGCTGGTCCTGATTGCTCAGCACCGTCAGCAGGTGCTAGTGGCAGCTGCAGGCCCCGATCAGCCCTGAGGGCTTCTCCAACTCCCCCTGCTCCTGAGGGCCACTTGCACCCACTGCTGGTGCCTGCCCCAATCGCTCCACGCTGTCAGTGGGTGTGAGTGGGTATGAGTGGGGCCGGCATTGTCCGTGTGTGGGAGTGGCGGCGGTGGGAGTGGGGCTTCTGGTAGACAGGGCCAGGGACCACAGCGGGAGGGGCCGGATGAGGGCACAGAGTATGGGCTGAGACCCGCCCCTGTGCCCACCTCAGCCTCGCAGCCCACAGTTCCTTTCAAGGTGCACAAATTCATGCACTTGGCCCCTTGTATTAATTATAAGTATACAGGCAGTCCCTACTTGTCACGTTTCTAGTGCCGCTGCCATGCAAAGTGAGAACACAGTTCCAATATGCACAAGCGTTCCCTAACAGGTTTCTGTGCAAGTGCGAACTACCTGTCATCATCATTTATTCAGTGTCAGCTCTGCACCTGATACTGTATTTGACATATTACCCATGCTCTGGATAGTAGTCAGCTCTAGCTGCTATTAAAAAAAACAACAAAACACACCACAGACTGGGTGGCTTAAACAACAAACATTTATTTTCTTAGAGTTCTGGGAACTAGAAGTCCAAGGTCGAGGTTTCAGTCCATTCAGTTTCTGGTGAGGGCTCTTTCCTGGCGTGTAGACTGCAGCCGTTTTATCGTGTCCTCACATGGCAGGAAGAGAGAGGAAGTGAGGTCTTCAGTGTCTCCTTTAACCTTAGTAACTTCCTTATAGGTCCTATCTCCAAATATAGCAGGTCCTTGAATAACATGGTTTCATTTGGTTTGGTTTCGTTATAACATTGATGAGATGCTGTAAGAACTTAACTCTTAAAAAAAGAAAAAAGAAAAGAACAACTCTTATATCAATTAGCCCATGGTAAAATTGGTTTCGTTATATGTTGTTACACTTACAAGTTGCAGAACCTATAAGTGAGGACTTACTGTACAGTCACATTGGGAATTAGGGCTTCAACATATGTATTGCGGGTGGGGGAGGCACAAACATTTAGTCCATAACCCTATGTGTATAATCCTAACAAGAAACACATTTTACAGATGGAGAAACTGAGGCACAAAGAAAGTAAATCATGGTGGCAGCTCATGCCTTGGTCCCTACCACCATGGCTTTGTCTTAGAAGGAAGTCGGACATCTGGAAGATGGCCAGTTGACCTGGTCTAATTAGTATATTACCCTTTTATTATATACTAGGGGCCCGGTGCATGAAATTCGTGCACTGGGTGTGTGTGTGGGGGAGTGTCCCTCAGCCCAGCCTGCCCCCTCTCACATACTGGGAGCCCTCAGGCGTTGATCCCCATCACTCTCCAATCGCAGGATTGGCCCCTTGCCCAGGCCTGACGCCTCTGGCCTAGGCATCCGGCCCGGGCAGCGGGGACCCGCAGCTGCAGCGGCCCCGTGATCGTGGGCTCCGCTTTAGGCCCAGGCAAGGGACCCCTAGCTCCCGGGACTGCCAGCTTCAACCGTGCCCAGCTCCCATTGCTGGCTCCACCCCTACTTCCTGCTATCACTGGCCAGGGCGGAAAAGGCACCTGATTCTCTGATCATGGCTGGGGGGCAGGGCAAAGGCGGCCCCAGGGCCGCCTTTGCCCTGCCCCCCAGCTCTTAGCTCCCCCCTGGGTTTCCGATCACTGTCAGTGTCAGGGGGCTTCTTCCTGCTTTCCCTTTCCCCTCCCTGCATTGTGCCTACGTATGCAAATTAACCGCCATCTTGTTGGCAGTTAACTGCCAATCTTAGTTGGCAGTTAACTGTCAATCTTAGTTGGCAGTTAATTTGCATATAGCCCTGATTAGCCAATGAAAAGGGTAGCTCGTACGCCAATTACCATTTTTCTCTTTTATTAGTGTTGACTAGAGGCCCGGTGCACAAAAATTTGTGCACTTTGGGGGGAGGGGGGTCCCTCAGCCCGACCTGTGCCCTCTCGCAGTCTGGGACCCCTCGGGAGATAACAACCTGCTGGCTTAGGCCTGCTCCCAGGTGGCAGAGGGCAGGCCCAATCCCTAGGTGCAGCCCCTGATCGGGCTCAGAGCAGGGCTGATTGGGGAGTTGGGGCGCCACCCCCTGTCATGCACAGAACAGGGTGGATCGGGAGGTTGCGATGCCACCCTCAGTCACGCTCAGGTTAGGGCCGATTGGGGGGTTGGGGCACTGCCCCCTGTCATGAACAGAGGAGGGCGGATAGGGAGGTTGTGGCCCCACCCCCTGTCACACACAGAGCCGCAGGGTGATCAGGGGGTTTGGGCGCTGCCCCCTGTCACGCTGATCCCGGTGCCAGGAGGCCTCGTGGCTCCGCTGATCCTGGTGCTGGGAGGCATATTACCTTTTTACTATATAGGATAGAGGCCTGGTGCACGGGTGGGGGCTGGCTGGTTTGCCCTGAAGGGTGTCCTGGATCAGGGTGGGGGTCCCCACTGGGGTGCCTGGCCAGCCTGGATGAGGGGCTGATGGCTGTTTTCAGGCTGGCGGGTGACTGAAGCTCCCAACCGCTCCTTTTTTTCTTTTTTATTCTGGGCCAGCTTTAGCTCTGAGGCTTGGCTCCAGCTCTTAGGCCTCAGCTGCTGAAAGCAGGTATCTGGTTTGTTTGGGTTCTATAATCGAAACACTGTTTCAACTCCAGCTCTGAGATCCTGGCTGGCTGAAAGCAGGTTTCTAGGGTTTTGCTTAGCTTCTATATTTGTAACAATGTTTCAAACTGCAAGCTCAGAGGCCGGCAGCAGCAGGCGGGGAACGTTGGAGTCCTCAGTCACTGAAGCAAGCAAGCCTCATGTTCGCTTCAAGCTGCCTGGCTGCCGGCCGCCATCTTGGCTGGCAGTTAATTTGCATATCACCCTGATTAGCCAATGGGAAGGATAGTGGAGGTACGGCTAATTACCATGTTTCTCTTTTATTAGATAGGAGATATATATATTAGAGAGGAAGGGAGAGAGAGAGAGAGATAGAAACATCAATGATGAGAGAGAATCATTGATTGGCCGCCTCCTGCATGTTCCCTACTGGGGGGGATCGAGCCCACAACTAGGCATGTGCTCTTGGCCAGAATCGAACCTGGGACCCTTTAGTTCACAGGCCACTGAGCCAAACCAGCTAGGGCTGGAATGCTAGTTTCTTTATCCTCACTTTTCCAGTTCATGCAGCAAACACTTGCCGAGTGTCTACTGTGTGTAAGGCAAGGAGATGAGCACTAGGGTTGTTGGCAGAGATGAGTAAGACAAATATGGCCAACTGTAAACTCATGTGCTCTACTTTCCTTTTCTCAATTATTTCATTGTTTTTCATTTACATACAGTAAAATTCATTCTGCTTTGTTTTGAATCCAAACCTCAAAAGCAACAAATGTTTTGCTGTTGAATATGACTTAAATGTTTGTGTCCCCCTAAAACTCATATGTTGAAAACTGTGCTTAGGTCATGAGGGTGGAGTCCGCAGGAATGGGAATAGTGCTGTCATGAAAGAGACTCCACAGAGCCCTCCAGTCCCTTCTGCCGTGTGAGGATACATGGCTGGCACCCCGCTCTCAGTCTTCCAGCCTCCAGAACTGTGAGAAATGCATTTCTATTGTTGATAAGCCAACCAGTCTATGGTATTTGGTTATAGCAGCCCAAACAGACAGAGACACATTTTATCCCGCTAGTGCATGAAGCCAGCTAGCTTCGAGTTCTTTGGTCCTCTGTGCAAACATGGAGGAGCCTTCCACTATCTGGAGTTTCCTAAATCAACAATCTGCGCAGTTACACTTATTTTTGATGTAAAATGTTGGCTACAGTTGTTTTGGTTTGGTTTGGCTTTGAGGTAAGCAGTATGTGGCCTTTGGAAGGTATGCCTGCCTTCTCTGCCTTTCTCCCCCCAGAGCTGAGAACCTTCTGTAATCATTACATGTGACAGCGTAAGGCTTTTTCATTGTAACAGAGCAGAGTGAATAAAAGAGCTTTAATGAAAGGAACAGTCTTCTGAGCTAAAACTGCATGCCCACCGTGGAGCGCTGGAAAATGCTAATACTCCGTATATTAAAAGGACAGCCAGCTTAGCCCCCTTAACGCCCATTTGCCTGAATTTATGAGATATCATTCTTTTCGGTTTGGCATTTTAAAAAGTTATCCAGCTGGGAGTGAGTCAAAAACTTTTTTTCTGTCACTAATTCACTGAAAATGCCAGTGGCACAAAACAACTCAAGTGAGACCATCTGCCTGTCAAAAACCTTCAATGCCCAAAGCTCAAGCGGGGTGTACTCTTTGGACCTGAGCTGGGACTGACACACTGAGGAACGCCCAGCCTCCACGCCCAGGGCGGCTGACCCCGCTCCAGCTCCCCACATCTTTGCCTGAGGACCAGTTGAACCTACCCGAGCTGCTGCTATTTCACGGGGAAAGGGCTAATGACACGGCCCTCCCATGGCTAGTCAGGCCCTTAGGTGTAACCCACTTTCTTTCCCTTTGGTGAACTTCCGGAGGTGTGCTGTGGAGACTGAAAGCAGCCCCTTTTCCCACTGACAAAGGACGAGGAATGACCTCGGTTCATGATTTCTGATTTTTAATGATAAATGACCATGTTTTCACATAACGGCAAAAACTAATCAGGTCTTTGTTTAGAGGGATGTAGTACAATAGGGTTGTTTTTCAGAGAGAGTCTTCCTTTAAATACTTAGGATGAATGAATTTTCAAAAATGATTTCTTTGAGCTCTGGCCAGGTGGCTCAGTTGGTTGGAGCAGCCATCCTGTACACCAAAAGGTTGCGGGTTCGATCCCTGGTTGGGGCACATACAGGTGGCAAATCACCAATGTTTCTCTCTCATATTGATATCTCTCTCTCTCTCTCCTTCCCTCTCTTCCTCCCTCCTTCCCTCTTTCTCTAAAATCAATAAAAATATCCTCAATAAGGGTTAAAAATGATTTCTCCTAGAAAAAGGCAAAATTACCTGAAAACCTAAAACAATTGTTGAAGAAAGAGTGAAATATGTAGTGTTCATTCTTCTGGCAAATAGGTACAAGTGTCTGCTACATGCCAGCCCATGTTATACGTGCTTAGGGTTCTGCAGGACCCAAACTGGCCCCAACCCCTGCCCTCCTGGAGCTTCCCTTCCCTTAGGGTACAGAATGAGGAAGTGGTGTCGTGTTGGGATGATGCAGAGCGCTGTAAGCAAAAGAAAAAATTAGGAAGAAAGGTTGGGGAATTTTAAAGTCAAACTCTAATGCAGGGTGGGGAACCTTTATTCTGCCAGAGGCCATTTGGATGCTTATAACATCGTTTGTGGGCCATACCAACTTAAAAAGTAGCCTGCCGTATTTGGTCAAACATTTCATTAACTCACCCCTAATGCCAAGGCAAGGCCAGACCAAATAATTTCACAGGCCTTATACAGCCCTCGAGCTGGATGGCCCCCACCCCTGTTCCAATGCAAAAAAAAAAAAAAAAAAAATGAAAAAAAAAATGCTGGTTATGAGCTAAGCATGTAAAGCGAGTTATTTAAGGCCACCTTTCGAAGTCTGGATTGAAGCATTCTTTTTTTGTTTCCTGGGGGAATGGCAGAAATATCACTGTATTATAAAGATCTCCCTCTTCTTTGCTTCTATCCACCTAAAAATGTCTGTTATTTATATCAACTTAAGTTAGAACTATACAGCATTAAATCAAAGCACACTTACCTGATATGAACAAGCCAGGAGCAGTAGCTCCTGCAGACACAGAATTGCTGCTTTTACTTTCTGTTCCCATAAGGTGACACAATCCTTGCTTTCTTGGTGGTGAAAGAGTTTTATCCAAAATTACTCAGGTGCCTGGGTGAAATGGGAACAAGTCACAAGTCTAGGGTTGACCTCACAGAGGCATCTGGCAGAACGATGACCTGCCGTGTACTGCCAAGCAGTAAATACAATATGCTCTTTCTGACATGAAGAAAAAGCCCAAGATGTACCCAGAGCATTCAGTGTAACTTGAAAGATAACTAGAAAAAAAAAACCCTGTTCTTGCTTTAAAAGAAAGGCTCTCTCGATTAGGTTGAATTTGCCTTGGGTAAACAGATCAATTGCACAGGGCGCAAAAATATTCTATAGAACAGTTGATGAACCGCAGATGAATTGAACTAAGTGAGCCATATGTGGATCACTCTGTCCTGTAATGATTTTAAGTGAGTCATCTGCCTGGCAGCTAGAGGATTTTTTGTGCCAAATGGTGTGTTCGCCAACAGGAATTCGGTGATAGCGAAGAGAGCACAATCCCAGTTCACACTTGGTTCAGTTTGGGGAGGGTCGCTGAGGTCTCCACGCTCCAATCACAGCCTTCTTATCTGTCTCTTCCTGTTGTAAGGGCAGTGGCAGTGCTGGGCCTACTGGTTGGAAGCAATAGGCACCCTCCAATTTTATTTGCTTTCACGCTAAAACAAAACAAAATGAACAAACAGGATAGAATAATATGGACTCATACTAATACACCAATGATTGCCCTGTTGTTTATGGAACCTGATTTTGCCGTCTCCTTTTACCTTTGGTGGCTGAAGTAAGATATTCCCTTTTTTTTAAATTTAAATTCTTTATTGTTTAAAGTATTGAGGTAAGATATTCTTGAAGTTCTATTTTCACCCAGGCGAGTAGAAGGTTGTTATTGCAGCAAGGAGCCTGTTGAGAGAAAGTATAATCCTTCCCCATGTTTAGTGTGAAATGTCTGTCTGAATAATGAAAGATCTTGCCACGAAGTGACTCCGGGGAGACCGGTTTGGGAGGTGTTGTAAAGCTAAGGAAGAAACCTTAATCTGCGCGCACAGGCCTGGACGCTGCTTCCTTCCCTCAGTGAGCCTGTGGATTCCTCAGAGCTGGATTGGCTTCAAGAATCAAGTGATCACGGTGCTTGTAAATAGTCCTTATTACGCAGAAGCCCATACACTAAGAAAATAAGGTTATTTCTCCCAATACTGTGTGAGTTTGAATAGAAAAGGGCCAGGACATAGCATGAATTGGACTTTTCTTTCAAACCTGACATTCCTCTAACCCAGAGAATTTTGGTGGTGGTTGTGTATCCTGGCAGTAAGGGGAGAGCGGTCCTAAGATGTGCTACATCTAATGCTGACCTGCGGACCCACAGCCATCCAGTGCTGTGTCTTTAGGAACACACAAAAGGAGTACAAGAAGCGACTGCCCCAAGCTCTCACTCCAGAAATACCACACTAACAGTGGCCTTCATGTATCTTTTTAAAGCTGCAATCCTTATTCATACACCATCTCACCATATTCTTGTGTATATTTCCTTTAAAATAGCAAAAACCAATGTGCGCATTAAATAAAACACTGTGGTATACAAAAATGAAGCCCTGGTAAGATAGCTTATCTGGTAGAGAGTTTACCTCCAAACCTGAGATTTTATCAGAACATTCATCTGAGTTTACACACATTCCATCCTAAGCCGAAAGAGTAAAAATAAAATGCCGAGCCAAATTGTCTTACCTAAACTATTCATTTACTCTGGAAGAGGCATGTTTGGATTGGCATTCGCTCTTTAATACTAAAGAAACAGCTGATTGAATTGTATGTGATTACAGTGTACAATGTGAACCTAACTACTTACCAGACGTATATTGTGCAACGTATACTCCAGGGTGCTGTTGACATTTGGGGCTGGATGCTTCTTTGTTGGGAGGCACTGCCCTGGGCACTGTAAAATGTTGAGCACCATCCCTGGTATCTGATCTAGGAGCCCCCGACCCTCCTGTTGAGACAACCAAATGTGTCTCCAGACGTTGCATTTCCATTTTAAAACTAAGACTGAATCCTTTCTGCACTTAATAATGTGGCTCTTTTGGAATCAGAGCATATGGAGGTAATTAGATTGGGCATAAACTCGCTGTTCTCCATTTATAAATGCTACTGAGAAGCCACTTGGCATTGTTTTACTGAAATGGAGGTAATATATCAGACCTTGTATTAATAATATTACCTTCTGGCGGGGCCTCCTCCTAAATTACCCTCTTCAAAAAAAGCGAAGTGCATTTAGAAATTTTATTCTGTTCCCAACTCGTCTTTTTCAGATCCGAATTATGCAGTGTTTTTGCAGAATATTTGTAGAATCTTCAACGTAGGTTTAACTTTGGAGACAGCACCTTTTTCACAGGAAATGACTTGTTCAAATTGTGTCAGGCTTGCAAAACAGATACGATCAGTGCTGCTGCATTAGTGTCATTCCCTTCCTCCTTGCATTCCTCACTAAGACCCACTGAGCAACCACCAGCCACGCGCTTAACCGAGTATATGAGATTCGCCCAACCTCGTGGCTGCGGGTTATCCAAAAAAGAAGTCTTCTGGACAGACTGGCTCTTACATTCTTCTTCAAATGAATTACCATTCTCTCCCAGTTACAATAATTGTCTTGGTATCAATATCACTGCGTAGCAAATTAAATTATAAGATTATGGCAGAAGTAGAAGTTATGTTTGGATGTTAATCTTATATTGATGTGCTACAAATCATATTATACCATAAGTTAGATTACTTCATAAATTAAAGGCATCTAAATAGTTCAATGCATTCAACCAATATAAATTTATGAATTGCAGTTACTGAATATGGCAGAATACTTCATCAGAGAAATTTACCTTGTATAGAACCCAGTACCTGAGAAGTTTTCAATAAATGTTGAATTAAGCTCTTTATGATAATCTCTCTACTAAAGTATGATATATATAGAAGACTTTATAAACTGTGAATTTTGCTTTAATAGTTTGTTCTCACTTTGACTCTGGCCCTGTACTTCCTTTTATTAATCATTAACAGAAATTCTCTTAAAATTAGTTTTCAAGGAGAATTCCATGAATAGGACAGTAAATGATCTGTCTCGATCTGGCTCAGCTATACTGGAAGGAAAGCTAATAGCCCTAATATTGATATGGTCCCTTCCAGTTCTATATAATCAATCCTAATGTCATATGGCAAAAATTACTTATTTCAGAGAGTATTTATCAAAATCAATGTAAGAAGATGAAAGATTCAGTTTATGACCTTAGACGGAGTTTAAGGGGAGACAACTTCGACCATAAGTGAAATGGAAGGTGATAGAATGTTTGGAATGTAAACCACTTGTATTAAATAAGATTTTTTAAATGGGGAAAGAGTACCAGATGTTCTGTTGGGTCGTTCTTTTCTGGTGCATCTCATTTTTCTTTGTTGTTACCAAAAATATGAAATAAATTAAAACTTCACATGCACGCAACCAAAATAGAAAAAGAGAGTAAATGACAGCAGCAGCTAAAATAATCGCCATACACTATTTGGAGATTTATATGAATTAAGTTGCAGGAATGTTCATGATAAAAGTGGCATCTTTCATTGAAAAACAATATAATTTATCTAAAAATGGATACATGTGCGCTGCTTAGATTGACAGGTTTTTAAATGTTGATGATAATTTTATCACCCAAGCTCCAGTTTTTATGTGCCGTTTGCTTTGGGATTTTCCTTGAATTAAAAATTGAGCAATCTTACTGTGGTGCAGAGATGATTTCATTACTTTCAGAGGTGACCTTCTGGATTCTATTAGGACAAGAAAAATAGCCTTTAATACCATCACTCAAAACCTATCTTCTCATACTGGCTTCACTTTGTTCTAGCCCCTCCAAATAATCTAGAAGCTCTTTGACATTTCTCCTTCACTGTGCCCTTCCCAACCAGAGTCAGTAAGATGTGCATATGGTTGTTTGGTAGTCTTCTGTATTGTTTTCTTTCTTTGTTTGATTCTGCTACTTGTGTTTTTGGTTCCCCTGCTCTTTAAGTTGAGAGTATCTTGAATAGCCTATTCCTTTGTAACTTTGCAGAGTCTAGGTACCTAATGGGTATCTGGTAATAGTATTAACTGGTCCTTTCTGATGAAATATCCCTTTAAAGATTGTCTGGATTTTTTATGAATTTTTAGCTATTTCATAAGAACTACAAAGTGAATATTTTAATCAACTATTTTCAGCTTTCCTGTTGAAGATATAATAGCAGCAAAGGAGACAAGGCTTTTATTAATGTTACTATGTAACAAGTCATAATATCTTTTATTTTAAAGTGATACCAAAATATGTGTCCAACCTAGCATTCTCAGCTCAGCCCAGGTAACTTCTATAAGGGGTCATGTTTTTAATTTCTTCAATAGAATTTCTAATCTCATAAACTTTCCCAGGTAACATTCTTGAAGATGGTGTCTTATTTCACCTGCTTTAGGATGCCTTAATCCAATTTTTTCACCTCAATAAACCTATTTACACCCACCTCCTACTATACATGAAACTACTTAAATATTGTTCTCTGTAATTTCCATTTAAATGTAAACAAGGTCATGGAATAGCATGTACAAAATATACAATAGCAATTGGCAGGTAGTTTCTGGAATGCTTTGTCTTCTAGGAGGGATTGTATAACCAGTGGGAAGTGAGGAATTTGGTAAAGTATCATGGAAAGTAACCTATATTGGGAAATTAAGAGGAAAGGTGAACAAAGTGAAGTTGAAGAAGTGAAGTCTATTAATCTGAAAAAGAGCAACAAACCTTATTAATTCAATGACTGTTTTTAGGTGTCTGAAGAATAATGGCCAATGTTTTCTCTATGAATATACAGAGAGTAAGACTTTTTAAAAAAAGGAAATAAGGATTAGGTGGCAAAGATTAAGGTTAGATAGAATAGAAATATCTCCCAAATGAAGACTATTGTGTGTTGGAGTGATTTATTTAGGAGGACTGTGGAATTGTCTCATTAGAAAGTCATAAGAAAGAGGAAGATACATAAGTGTCTGAAATGATGGAGACTAAATGAGATTTTAAAGAGCCCCCTATTTTAATGGTTTTTAAGATTTCTTTCCATTTATTACTTAATTTCTTTATTAACTTCCATGATTCCATCAAATTTATCATCTTATGATTAAAGCTTTTTAAACCTTTATTCTGAAAGAAGACTTTAATGTTTTATTTTTTCATAAGAACAGATATTTTTGTCCCTTTTTCTCTGTGTTTTTCTTTTTTTATTGTTGTCACTCCAATCAATAAAAATCACCAGCTGCAAAATAAAAAGTAATTCCAGATTTGCACAAAACCCTCTGGCCAGGTTCAACAGAGGGTAGACATTTCAGAATATTTATAATGGAAAAGGCTAACTATAACTGAAATTTAGCTGAGATAATTTTGTTCTGTGTCTTTATGAATATAAAGAATTGATGTTTTGATTTCAAAATAAACCAGGTGAATTGTATTTTAAAAGTGGGATTTCAGAGTGGAAAAATTTCTAGATTAGATAATTAGATGCTGTTTTCCAGCTGTGTGTGTGTGTGTGTGTGTGTGTGTGTGTGTGTTTTGAAGAATTTAAATTCCCATCTCATTGGGACAGCAGTGACTTTTCTTAAATCTATAAAAGAAAATAGTTACTATGGACTGAAACTTATAGAAAAATTGGCATTCTTATAGTTCAGAATTACACGTTCCAGAGCAGAATTACTAGGACTTAAATAGCCTCTTGTATCAAGCACTATACTTTGGAAACTTAGAGAAGCAAGTCAGGATAATATTAACATCAGGGAAATAAATATGTTGTACTGGCAGAACTTTCAAAAAGTATAACACACACACACACACACACACACACACACACACAAATTATTTCAGAACTACAGAAAGGAAATCGAGGGCATGAGTTTCTATTTAAGTGTCAGAGAAGGACAAGTACTATGTGATTTCACTTATATGTGGAATCTAATGCACAAAATAAACTAACAAAGTGGAGACAGATTCATGGATATGGAGAACAGACTGACAACTGTCAGAGGAGAGGGGGGGCCTTGGTGAGGAGAGTGAAGGGATTAAGCAAAGAAAAAAAGAAAGACTCATGGTTACAGACAACACTATGGTGATTGTTGGGAGCAAGGGGTAAAGGGGGGATAAATGGTGATGGAAGGAGACGACTTGGGGTGTAAACACAATACAATATACAGATGATATATTGTAGAATTATACACTTGAACCTATTCAGTATAATTTTATTAACCAATGTCACCCCAATAAATTCAATTTAAAAATGAAAAAAAGAATACATTATATGCTCTTGGGCTATACCAAATGATTTTTTAAAATACGTTCAGTGTAAACTATCCCCATACAAAACACTCTCAGAAGCGTCAGCTTTATGGAGAATTCTTAAGCACCATGGACAGCTGCCATTTTCTTTCTGCCCTTTTGTAGTTGAACAGCATTTGGAACCGGTTAAGAACAAATTCAGGGCTCATATGGTTTACATGTTCACTGTGAAATTCTACCCTGCATTTTCTCACAAGGCTGTCTCAGATGAGCACTTCCGTATTCAAAGGGGCCCTTCCCCCTTCATTGTGTGTACCATCTTATGCAAGTCCTTCTGCAGTATCTAGTACATTATTGTAGACTAGAGGCCCGATGCACGAAATTCATGCAAAAGTAGGCCTTCCTTCCCCTGGCTGCCGGCACCGGCTTCCCTCTGGCACCCAGGACCCAGGCTTCCCTTGCAGCCCAGCTTCGTCCAGAAGGACGTCCGATCTAATTAGCGTATTATGCTTTTATTATTATAGATTCTCAGAGAGAATCATATTAATGATCCAAAAGCCCTAAATCAGCCTCACTCAGTTTTGGTTGGCACACACCGAGGTTTTTAAGATACAGTATAGCAAGGCAGGAATTGCTTTTATTGGTTCATTATGATACTAGTAACACAGCTTCAGCAGGTTTATCTCAAGCCAGCTTTGCCCATTTTTGTTACCGCCCTGGCCACCGTAGGAATTTGTGTGAACCTTATCATAGAGCTCCAATAGAATCTGGACGGACATCAGAGTTATCTCAAATAAAGACCAAGACCCTGAAAGATGATGTGGCTGGCCTGTTGCTAAACATGGTTTCTAGGTGTGATCAACTATTATGTGAGCCAGCCTTGAGAAAATGCAGGGTAGAATTTCACAGTGAACATGTAAACCATATGAGCCCTGAATTTGTTCTTAACTGGTTCCAAATGCTGTTCAACTACAAAATGCTGTTCACTAACCAAAACCCAGAAAAACATAATTCAGAAAAGAGGATAATAACATGAGACAAAACATTCTGAGTGGTTGAGGTGGTTATATGAAGTTTGCTTAGGTTGGAAATTGATTTTGCTTAATCAGTGAACCAGCTGATATTCTTGTAAGTACTCAGGATTTTATCTAATCAGAAATGAAACTTCATACACATCCCTAAACTCAACCCAGACTGGTTCCTGTCTTTCTCTGCTCTGTTTCTTACCTTCTGGATTCTTTCTCTTCTGCCATTGGTGGGGGATTAGGTGCAAATCCACAAGAAGTCCAGTTCCTCTCAGTTGTCAGCCTCAGCTCTTACCCTGTACAAAAAGGTCTGGGAACCAAGATGTAAAGGCATCTTGAGAGCATTGAGCATCATCTGAGTTCATTGCAAAGAACTCAGATTCAACAAAAAAAATTATGGCCCTGGTTGGTGTGGCTCACTTGGTTGGAGCGTTGTCCCATGCATCGAAAGGTCACTGGTTCGATTCCCAGTCAGGACACATACCCAGTTTTTGAGTTTGATCCTAGGTTGGGGTTCATACGGGAGGCAACTGATTGATGTTTCTCTCTCACATCAATGTTTCTCTCTCTCCCTTTCCCCCTCCCTTCCTCTTTCTCTAAAGTCAATTTAAAAAAATTTTGAAATATTTAAACAAAAAACAATGTGAAGTAATATAGGTTAGAGGTGAAACAGAATAACAGTGCCAAAGAAATTAGTACTGAGTAATGAGTCATCTACAGGTTTTTCAGATGTTAGCTGCACTTCCTCTCCCACTAATTTGATGACAAGAGTATTGTGAGGAATAGACTCATCTGACCTGAAGCTCAGTGCTGGTAACCACGGAAAAGAATGTCTTGCAACTGTGAGCACCAAGATAGCAAACTGCCTCAGAAAACTCCTTAAACAATGAAATCCTAGCAGTCCATGCCCAGAAGGGAAACTCATCAGGAACCTTGGCGTTTTGGATCATGTATGAAGTGGAGGTGGAGAGGAGCTGGTGAAACTCACTGTGTGGGAAGCTTGATTGCTTTCTGCCAATATTCCATTTGACAGCTTGTTGCAGATGGGCTCCTCTTCCTCATACAGCTTGAAACATGTCAGGGGAAGTGTGTCCCACTTTCCTCCACCAGCTTTAAAATTTCAAAAGTCAAGACAGCGGTATGAATTCAGAGGGAGTCATGAGGGAAATAAGTTGACACCACACTTTAAAGTTCCAGAAGTTAAAGAGGAGTGAAAGTGGGTCATCTTTTAATGAACTAATTGAAAGGCATTGCCACAGTGGGAACTGATGATCCAACTATTTGAACATGCATGAGATTCATCTCAATCCTTGGCATTTTCAATGTTCCTGACACATGTCCCCTTAAGCCTGGCTGGCAGTAAGGGACTCAGGTGCCAGTCTAAGTAACACAGTGATGCTGGCACTGAGGGACTCGGGTGCCAGTCTAAATAACACAGTGATGCTGTCACAGCATCGTCGTCCAGTTGTCATCGTTGTCTTCATGTATCCCAACCCAGCTAGATCTTAACACAGGCATGCCTTGTCTTTTTGTAACTAAAGTTTTGAGTAAAATTTTCATGTGGTTGAGTCATTGAAAAATGAATTCTTTGACCCTTTTAAAGAAAACCTTAGCCAGTATAATAACTGCAAGAGGCTTCAGGTAATATTAGTCATAGGAAAAGAAGAAAAACTGTAGCGAACAACTAAGAAAATAATTTTTAAACCAGGTTAAAAGATTTAGAATCTCAAGCATTATATTGGGCCAGATCAGGTAAACTGATATTGTATGACTTTATTGTTCATTAGTTCAACTTTTAAATTTAGATGACTTTGTATAGACTTCAATTATTCTAGAATTCTAAAAAAAATCAAATAAATAGGTTTTGTTGTTGTTACAATGTTTTTAATGACCTATGAAGCAAATATTTTAGCAGCATCTTTTTAATTGATAAATGCATTTTATCCTCATCCTTTGAATATTAGGAATCCATATATATTGCATATGCCAATTCCTGTTTAATCAAAATCTTAAATTGACCTTATCAATTCATTCTACCAGTTTCAAATAAACGAGTATACTGGGCTGTTTATAAGGCACCTTTCTCCCATAGAGCCTGAGTATGGGTCTCTTTCTGGTCTAACATTCCTGTTTTCTTTTCTGAAAACTTGAGAACCAGTGAGTCAGCACAGCATGTTCAATGTTGCAGAGAAATATACTGCGAAGCTTAGAGCCCTTTGGCCCGTTCTCCAGGCTGCTATTCATTAGCTCTTGCCTTCTGATTCTGCCTCTATATTTCGTCAAGTGATGCGACTGTACTTGGCATTTCAGGAGGAACTCTCACAGTCTTTGGCAAAGTGAACTGCAGTAGTTCATCCATTATCCAAAACTCAGATGTCAGATTACAAAAAACGTCAAACATCTGGAATAGCACAAAGCCAGGTTTAATGGGAGAGGGGGGAAGTGTTGGGAACATATACATGTGTGTTTTATAGGATTTTTTTTGGTCTGGACTTGGAACAGATAAAAATAACATTAGTAACCAGGGGTTCTAATCCTGAAACCCTGAGACCATTCCTGCTTGTGTTTATGCACAGCCTCACAAAAGGATTCCTGTTCATAAGGATGACCATAGGTCATTAACACACACACACACACAAACACACACACACACGCACACACAAGCATGCTGCGCACACGCTCAATGTTACAGATATTTTGTTACAAAAGAGAGGGAAGAATTGTGTGTTTTGAAAGATTTTAATCAGTGAAAACTTGAAAAATGAGAAAGTAATATTACTTAATTTTTAAAAAGTTGTACTTCATATATTCACAAATTATTCCCTGGAGATTCTTGGGAGCTCAGGTGTTGTGGAACTTCATTTAATAGGTGGCTAGATTCAGGTTTTATGAGAGTTCTCCAAGTAGGAGATATCTGTACCCCTTCTTCAAAAATGTGCAGTTTTCTTTGCACTTGTAATTTCTCTTCAATGCTTACAATTCGTTCCAGAAGAAAGTCAGCATCTTAGAAGTTATTCTAATATGTCTTAAGGAATTTGGGGAGACTATAACAAATTTTAGGTGGGAAAAACATTCAATCTTATGGCTAAGTAAGGACTTCAGAACATGAATTAATATAGTAGGGTTGGAGTCAGGGTAATATGCCCTGAATTGATAGGCCTAACGAGTAATGCTCATAAAAGCCTCTTAGAAACACATTTGGTTTGTGAAGGACAAATGTAGGTCTTTAATCAAGCACTTTTCTTAATTATGAGAATGCTTTTTGTTCAATGGCAAGCTGATATCAATGTTTGTAATGGGTGAGAACATTGTTTCTTGATGATATGAAATGATTGTAATTTTTGGTCTCAAAAGTAGATACTATTCATAAATGTGGCTGACAAATACATTTATAATGTTTTATGTCTGCCCTGACCGATTTGGCTCAGTGGATAGAGTGTCAGCCTGTGAACTCAAGGGTACCAGGTTCGATTCCGGTCAGGGACATGTACCTTGGTTGTGGGCACATCCCCAGTGGGGAGTGAGCAGGAGGCAGCTGATCGATGTTTCTCTCTCATTGATGTTGCTAACTCTCTATCCCTCTCCCTTCCTCTCTGTAAAAAATAAATAAATAAATAAATAAATAAATAATAAAATGTTTTATTTCTGCATTCAAAGCATCCTTTTAGACATAGTGAGTAAAAGTGTGCCTGTCGTTATTGTATATAACAACTAATACAAATTTAATAGCTGATAGGTTTGAAGCTTTTCTGCTAGTGACATGTCTCCATTGCCCTCAAATAGGAACATTCTGTCTTCTTCCAGCTTTCCAATGGTACCTACTTCCTTCCTTCATCTACTGTTATTCAGCAAATATTTATAAATCATCTACCAGTTGTCTAGATACTAGGTGCCGGGGTTACAGCAATGAACAAAACAGGTGAAGACAGAAAAGAAACAAAAAACTATATGATATAATATTAATCAATGGTAAATACCATGAGGAAAAATAAGACAGGGAAAGGGGACAGAGCAAGATGGGTGTCTGTTTTCGCCTGGGTTTTGAAAAAGGTTCCCTAGAGGTGATTTTTGAGTGCAGACCTAAATTAAGTGAGAGAGCGAATCATGCCAATATCTAGGGCAGTGCTTCTTAACTGGGGGTGATTTTGCCTCTCGAGGGACTTTTTGGTTGTCACAACCTGGTCAACGTGGGATGGGAGAGTTGCTATTTGCCTCTAGTGGGTAGAGGCCAGAAATGCTGCTAAACATCCTAGAATGCACAGGGCCACCCCCTGTAACAAAGAATTCCCCAGCCCAAAGTATTAATGGTGCTGAGGTTAAGGAACCCTGATCCAGGGAAACTTGGGCCAAGAAGGAACTAAAAACACAACAGGCTCTGAGATGGGAACATATTTGACACATTGGAGCAAGGCCTTGTGTCTGGAGCACAGTGACAGGGATACTTACCCAGGAAAAGAATTCAAAGGATAGCTTAGGACCAGGTTGTGTGGGATAATGGTCAGGAACTCTACTTCTCCATTCTTCACTGCTGCCTTCCACTCTGCTAAGCTCCTATTCCACAGATCCCCTAGGACAGTGATGGCGAACCTATGACACGCATGTCAGAGGTGCCACGCGAACTCATTTTTTTGGTTGATTTTTCTTTGTTAAATGGCATTTAAATATATAAAATAAATATCAAAAATATAAATCTTTGTTTTACTATGGTTGCAAATATCAAAAAATTTCTATATGTGACATGGCACCAAGTTAAGTTAGGGTTTTTCAAAATGCTGACATGCCGAGCTCAAAAGGTTCGCCATCACTGCCCTAGGAGATATCCAGAGAAGCTGACTCTGGGTCTTTGTAGGAAAAAAGGATTTCACATACTTGTTTAGCTGAAGAGTAAGTTCTCCACACCCATCTTGCACAGTGATGGGGGTATCTTAGCATTGGCTTTCCAATGATCGAAATCAGTTCACTGGTCGTAGAATGGAGATCTCCAAAATGGTAGCTACTAGTCTCATGAGCTACTTGAATTTAAATTAGTGAAAATGAAATAAAATTTAAAAGTCCGTTCTTCAGATGTACTAACCACATTTTAAGTGCTCAATGGCAATATGGCTGGCATTTGGGACAGCTCAGATATAGAGCATTTTCCTCATTGTTTCATTAGGAAATGCTGTTGTCAAATAATTAGTGATATAAGGAACCTTTGAATTGAGCGGTTATTTCCATTTGTGAGAGATAAGGAAACTAGAACCAAGAAAGGTCACCTGAGATGCCCAGGTAACTGTATCAGGTTTTGTCCCATAAAAAAAAACCCCAAAAACTTAGTAGCTCAAAACAGAAATCATTTATTTAGATTAAAATTATGTGGGTCATCAATTTGCGCTGGACTCACCATGGCAGTTCTTCTGGTTTCAGCTGGCTTAACACACGTGACTGCCAGGTCAACTGCTGAGTTAGTTGGGAGTGGTTGGCCTAGGCTAGCCTCCGCCACAATGGCTTATTATCTACTCTTCATGTCTGTCATCTCTAGAAGATTGCTCGGAGCTAGTTCACATGGTAGTAGTGGCAGGGATCTTGGAACAAGAGCCAAAGGCCAGGCTTGGGCCACCCACATCTAATTTATTGCATTGGCGAAAGGAAGTCATAACACAAGTCCTGATTCACAGGGTAGAGAAATGGACTCTTGCTGGGAGGAGCTGCAAAGAGTTGTGGCCATTTTTAAATGTACTATCATCCCATAGCTAAGAAGTTGAAAATCGGACCTCAAACCCAAGTCTGTTATGTCTAGTGGTGTTACTACTCTAAATTTCTCAGAGCTTTTCCTGTCCTCTTTCTCTGCTGTCTTCCGAGTTCTGTTTCATTAAAACTTATGTATTTGCTTTCCAGCCATTTAGAAATTTTCAAAACAAGACAAGAACCTTGGATTCTGGCAAATGGTGTATATTTAATTAGTACTCAACTCATTCTCTTATATTATCCTACCCAGGAAAATGACAGATCCTTTTAAGTAAATAATTAAAAAACAAACTTTATTTTATAAAATATGTAAGAAGAATTTTGAGAAAATATTTTTAACCTTTGATGCAAATGGTAGCCCCCCCCCCCAAAAAAAATGACCATCTAAAGAACAAGCTGAATTTTGAAATGGAGGCACATTGAGGGAAATCAGGCTAAGAAGCTGGAACACAGGGAAGTCCGAGGGTAGGGACAGAATATGAACTTAGGGTGAGTGCTTCTATAGAAGGTAAAAGAAGATTGTAAATGATTATAATCCTAGGGAAACAACACAGGTCTTAAGTAGACTCATTTAACATGATTGTAGTCAATGCTTTCTTGTTCTATTAATCTCTTTAAAATTATAGCCAAAATTCTGCTATGAAAACTTGAACAGCCTTTTTGGAAAATAGATTGGCAAGATACATTAAAGGACTTAAAATTTTGTTTAAAATTTCTCAGAATTTCCATTTCACAGAGTTTATCTAAACAAATGCTCAAATATACAGTCAACAAGGAATGTCCATGAATGTTAATGGCAATGATGGTTATGAATGTAAAAAATTAGTAACAATCTAATTGAGCAACAATAAAGCAACCAGTAAATCTGTTATGCTAATTATTAAAAATAAAGTTTTTAAGCAGGCTAGAAGCAGGTTGATGGGGAGGAAAGAAGGACCTATGTAAACTTTCAACAATAAAGATTTTATAAAAATAAAATACAGTTTTTTAAAAAAATATATTTTATTGATTTTTTACAGAGAGGAAGAGAGAGAGAGATAGAGAGTTAGAAACATCGATGAGAGAGAAACATCGATCAGCTGCCTCCTGCACATCCCCCACTGGGGAAGTGCCCGCAACCCAGATACATGCCCTTGACCGGAATCGAACCTGGGACCTTTCAGTCCGCAGGCTGACGCTCTATCCACCGAGCCAAACCGGTTTCGGCAATAAAATACAGTTTTTATAAACAGTAAAATCTTTTGGCTAGAAGGTTAGTGGGATAAAATGATTAAATCTGTGTATATGTTCTAATCTAATTTTGAATAACTATACTTTATATTTTCTACAATCATACATGAATTATTTTTATAATCAGAGAAAAGTTTTTAAAATTTACTTTATATAATATAAACTATTTGAAAACCATTCACCTCTGAGGAGAGTTATATTCAAATGCTATTGCTTTTAAACAAAAGGCCAAAAATTTAGAGGTATAAATAGATCCAAAGTAATTCATGAATTTATTTGAATCCTTCCCAAAGCAACTTTTAAGGATAACTTGATGAGATGTTTTACTTACTACATAGAGTTCTATTCAACTTATTTTTTTTAAGTAAAAGAAATCTTGAATCAGTCTTTTTCAAAAACTTCAGGGACAGGTCTCAGTTTTACATGGAGTTCCATGTATTTCAGTCATGAGCACTTCTTTGTCTTAGATTCAGCCACCAGTGAATCCTAGTCTTTTACATTCAGATTCTTTGTTTTTATTGTAGCTCTTTCTTACTTTAAAAAAACTTTACATGGTTAAAAAATTAAAACAGTCCAAAAATGGTCACAGTGGAAAATAAATCTCCCCACCCCAGATCCTCAGTCCCTCAATGTCCCTTCCCATGAGGACACTGTTAGATGGATTCTTCCACCAATAGTCTAAGATGGTACATGCATTTTTATGTGCATAGACTCCCACGCTTTTTTTAATACATGTTTTTTATTGATTTCAGAGAGGATGGGAGTGGGAAATAGAGATAGAAACATCAACGATGAGAGAGAATCATTGATCAGCTGCCTTCTGCATGTCCCCTACTGGGGATCAAGCCCACAACTTGTGCATATGCCCTTGACCAGAACCGAACCCAGGACCCTTCAGTCCTCAGGTCGACACTCTATCCACTGAGCAAGACCAGCTAGGGCAGCTCCTACCCCTTTTTTTACAAATGAGACCATCTTATACACTCTGTACTACACCTTTTTTTTCTTCCTATTTTATTTCTCTGGGAGATGATTTTGCATGAGCACTTGGAGATCTCTCCATCTTCCCAGGAACCATATGGAATCCTGGTCTGCAGTCAAGAGCTTTAACCCCCTCAGCCTCCGGGACAGTTTTCTGTGTTGCTCTTATCCTGACCTTCCTCAGGCTCTTCCTGCTAAGACATTCCGTGACTTCTCGGGAGGACAGATGCCATGGTGTCATTCAGGGACACAACAGAGGTTCCCGTACTGTCCCCTGGACTCTGCAGATGATGAGCAGGTGACTGCCAGATATATGCTTCATTAACCAGCCCATTTTCCTCAGTTATTTCAAGGAACGGTCCCAAAGTCCTTTCAAGGGTGGAAACTTGATTTTGGAGCTCCCGGTCCTGAGTCCTCCTCACTGTACAATTTTCCACCTGCCCACACTGCAGCTTCTGCTTCGCTTTTCTGCCCACACACCCGAGATCTTGTTCTCAGTTCTGAGTATTACTCAGCGACTCTGTTTTCTAACTTTAAAAACAAGTTTAAAGGACAAAGTCACTACCAAATTGCAGATGTAGATTTCACATTTCTACTTAGTACACTGTATGTTATGTGCTTTGGTTTCTTTAGTTAGATGCCACGCTTAAATTCCAGGCATTACCCTTATATTGTACAAGCAATATAGCTCCAGTTTAAAGGATGAAAATCAGATAGTAAATAGTTTCCTCAGTCCATAGAGTTTACCCGTACTCATAAATTTGCTGAGATCTTGGTAGTGGATGCCTTTAAAATCTTCTCTAAGTGCTTATGGCAGTAGTTTTCAAATTTTGTGGTGCCAGGTCACCTTTACACACTTAGAAATTATTGAGAACCCTAAAGAGCTTTTGTTTATGTGGGTTATATTTTTCCCTATTTACCATACTTGAAATTAAAAGTGAGGAAAAATTAAAACCCGAGAAAAATCCACGTGCATATGACATTAGCCATCAGAGCAGTTGCATCATTGTCAACATGTAGTCTCTGGAAAATGCCAGAATATGCTTTGTAGGAATGAGAGCAGAAAAGGCAACTACTGTCTTAGTTTTATTGTGAAAATAGTGTTGACCTCACAACACCCTGCATGGAAATGCACTGACCCTCAAGGATCCCTAAACTTCCCTTTGAGGACTGCTAGCCTCTTTTTTGAAACAACTGCTTTGCAGGGAGAGCCAGGTATTTTGTGTCCAGAAATATTTCTTTCACTGCCACTTAGTTAATCGTGGCCTGAAGTGACTGACCTTAGATCTCCATGCAGAGGACAAGAAGGCAATAAGCATTTGTTATGTATATTCTCAGTGTCTCTTCCATCATCCCCCACTTTCAGTTTATCACCAATCTCACTCCTTTTGCAATCATCCGTTTGCACTGACATTGGCCTAGTTCAAACTGGGATTATCTCTCACCTGCTGCTCTTTAGTCCTCCTGTCTTGCTTCCATGCCTTCCTCCATACTGTGGCCAGAGCATTCTTCCTAAAACTCCAAGCAGACCATACCGAGTCTGAGAACTCACGTTGTCCTTTGGGTAAGTTAGACTTCCTCTGCATGGCTTTCTGGGCCTGTTCATGACTGGGCTCTGCTGACCTCTCCAGTGTCACTTCCGTTCTTTCCACGCCCCCACCCTCCCCCCCAAATTCATACCCTAACTATTTTAGTTTCCAATCACCTGAATATGCGTGCTCTTTAAATGTGGTGTTCCCACCGCTGAAACCTTATTACACTGATTCAATTCCTGTGGGTTGTTTTCTTCCAATTCAGCCTGTTGGCGCATGTTTATTTTTCTAGAAAGAACTCAGTGAAAACATAAAAGGAATGAAGAATATAGTTTTATTGCTTTTTTTTTTTAAGAGTCATGGTTACAGCAGAAAATACAGGTAAGCAAACACAGAAGAAAGTTTTAATCTCCTTTAACTCCACCACGGTTGGGATTTTGGTATATAATGTTATCTGTCTGTCTTCCTGTCTTGCTGTCTCTCTCTTTCTCTATATATCTGCCTCTCTCGTTCTCTCGTATGTATGAATTTATACATATTTTTAAATCTTTACCAATGTAATATCATACAGAAAAAAATTCTTGTGAAATCAGCCTGTTTAATTGCCATTGAATTGCAAATATCTTCTTTTTTGTGTGGGGGAAGGAGTGGGGTGAGAAAAGGGGCTCCTCCCCAGAGGGAGAGCGCGCCTACAGATACCTTCCCATGCCACTAATCATCCGCCTTGGTGCCTCTCCAGCTTTAAGGCTTGTGAATCACTGGGGAACTTGTTAGAAATGCCGAATCTCAGACCTGGCTCCAGAGCTACTGAATCAGATGCCACATTTTAACAAGTTTCAGGTGAAGGTGATGGACCATATTTCAGTTGCAGAGGTTGACATACTTTCTGAAGACTGCTGTGTCCCCAGGGTCAATGCATTGAAGTTTATGTGATTAAGCACCATGTTGTCAAACATTAGTGTTATTTCCAATTTCCTGTAAGTGTGAGGCACATCTGAATAAATATTAGCACACATCCATCATTACTTCCTTAGGAAAAAATACCCTGTAAGTAGTTTGCTGGAGCATACATCCTTTTAAGGGAAATAATTTCTTTTTAAAGAATCCAAAACAGTAATGAATTCCACCTCAGAAAACATAAGACTAAAGTGTAGGCGTGGCACTTCCTGTCGTCTGCATTTCCCCATCGGCAGGGAACCAGGCCACAGCTTTCTTTGATAACTTTGGTAATTGTGATCACACTGTTCTTATTATTTGAAGTGCCTTCCCTCTATCTTCTCTTTTTAAAAAAAAAAATATATATATTTTATTGATTTTTTACAGAGAGGAAGGAAGAGGGATAGAGAGTTTGAAACATCAATGAGAGAGAAACATTGATCAGCTGCCTCCTGCACACCCCCCACTGGGGCTGTGCCCGCAACCAAGGCACATGCCCTTGACTGGAACTGAACCTGGGAACCTTCAGTCCGCAGGCCAACGCTCTATTTACTGAGCCAAACCGACTAGGGCTCTATCTTCTCTTCATGTCATTTTGTCCACCCTTAATATGCAGTTCTAATGTCACTCCAAAAAGTCTTCCCTAACTGTCCAACTTAAAGTGGGCTTATTTGCTCAATATTTTTACCATTATCCTCTGTGCCAAATATCTCAAAGCATACTTATCTACTTTCTCTTGATGCCATTTAAATGTATCACTTGGCACTGCCCGAGGGAACGGATCTTCAGTGCACTGCATCCGGGCCCTCTGCAGCACCTCTCGTGGCAGTTTACACCAGAGAAAGATTTGGTGTGATGGAAGGAACACATGACTTGCAATGAGAAGGCCTGTGTTTGAGGCCCAGCTCTGTCATTTACCATCTGTGTAATCAAAGAGCGAGTCATGTAACCTCTCTGAGCCCTAGTTTTGTCATGTGTAAAACGGTAATAATATCTATGGTGCTCAACTACCAAATCACTTAATGAGGTTGTTGTGTAAATTAGGACTATAAATCATGATTTTTTCCCCAACATCTAAGAATTACTTTAGTGAATTACACTAAAGAGTTTCAATTTAGGGCTTCTCTGTCTCTATAAACTCTGTCTCATCAACGCAAGTCACATTCTTTCACTCAACCTACCCCTCACAACAAAGAGCATATCTGCCTGGCCAACGTGGCTCAGTGGTTGAGCATGGACCTTTGAACCAGGAGGTCGCAGTGCGATTCCTCATCAGGATCCAAGCCCAGGTTTTGGGCTCGATCCCCAGTAGGGGGTGTGCAAGAGGCAACCGATCGATGATTATCTCTCATCATTGATGTTTCCATCTCTCTTTCCTACCCCCTCCTCTCTGAAATCAGAAAATATTTCAAAGTTCAAAAAATAAAAAAAGAAAGAGCATACCTAGAGCTCAAGGACCTTTTCCAGACAGCAGCAACTGACAGGAATTAAACAGTGTTAGTTTGTTCTTATCGCATTTATGCTTTCTATATATGTCAAGCAGTGTTGGTTCTCTAGTTATAGGAGTGATATGAAGCTCACTTTTTAAGTAACATTTAAGTTTTTAAAAAAAGGCAAGTCAATTTAAAGTCAAGTGGTTGGTAAATAATAGAGCATAAGTCATGGAAATATGGCAGAATATCATGCTGATGTTATAAAAATGACTGAAGGTTGGGCAGTTTCTACCTATGGGAAGCCCCCTTCCAACTGCAGAGCAAACTATGGATATCTGTTGTTATGTTAGCTATTGTGTGGTTTGTTCTCCAACAGAGCCCTGGACATAATAGATGCTCAAGAAACATCACACAACTGTGATTTAAAACTGACCAAAAAAGTCAGTGTTCTGTTTACCTGAACAACTAACTATCCATTGTTTCAGCTTACACATTCAAAGGACACAAAGAAGAGAGTTTGTTTCTGATATAGAAGTTAGATATAATGGTAGTAAGGGAATTGATCCAAGTAACTCGGATGGCTCAACATACACCAGTTACACCTGGGTGCAAACAGACAGTTTGTTACTTGGCAACAAGACCTTTCTCTGTATTACCAAAAACAGTATTTGAAGAGTAGCAATTGTAGAGAGGATACTTTGCTTGGAAAGATTTGAGAGAATCCTGCATTTATGGAAAAACAAAAGGTTTACTATGTTCTGGATTAACATAATTACTACTATTGTATTAGAACTCACAAAAAGGTCACATCACATTTTTCAATTAACTGCTATGACATCTCTCAAAGAGGGGGCAAGTATTATTAATTCTGCCTCTATCAGGGATGGGGCTGTCTGGCCCATGGCCCATATAAGGCCTGCAAAATCATTGGGTCTGGCCCTGCCAGGGCATTAGGGGTGAGTTAATTAAATGCTTGACCAAATATAGCAGGCTAATTTTTAAGTTGATAGTTTTGTATGGCCCGTGAGTGATGTTTTAAATATCCAAACGGCGCTTGGCAGAAAATAGGTTCCCCGTCTCTGCTGTAGATAAAGACTTAGAATCAGTCACAGAGAGCTTAATGATTCGACTAAGATCATAGGGTTATTTATTGCCAAAACGAAAAACAAAAGATGCTCACTCTGTACACGTCTTGTAATTTTGTCATTGATACCCATCCAGGACATGCTTCTGGAACACTACATCTTCTTGTTGATCTGGTTATGAAATGGTTTGATTCAGTGTTTCTAGACTTGGACTGTGCAATAGCTGGATTAAATTAGGTGATATTAAATTAAATAGTGGCATTTAATTAAGTTAGATGAGATTAAGATGAGGCCTGATGTGTTTGGTTTTAAGAGAGCAAAGAGGAATGAGTCTTTGATTAGAAGGATGCTGACCAATTCACTTCTTTTTTTTTTTAAGAATTTCAATTTTTAATGAACAGAATATCTTAGTGGCGCCTTAAAAGCCATAACATATTTACATGTTTGAGTCTTGTTAAATATTACTATTACAATTGCTTATGGACTAAAAGCCTGATAAAAATGAATGGAATGGAGTCTTTTACAGTGTATTTTTTTTCTCCATTTGCATCTCTCCCCTACACTCAGTACACTTTCTGCTCTTCTCTGTCCCCGAGGATGTTGAACCTTGTAGACCAGCTTTTCTCAACCTGTGGGTTGTGACCCCTTTGGGGGTCAAACAACCCTTTCACAGGGGTTGCCTAAGACCATCGGAAAACACATATATAATTACATATTTTTTTTGGTGATTAATCACTATGCTTTAACTGTGTTCAATTTGTAACAATGAAAATACATCCTGCATATCAGATATTTACATGACGATTCATAACAGTAGCAACATTACAGTTATGAAGTAGCAACGAAAATAGTTTTATGGTTGGGGGTCACCACAACATGAGGAACTGTATTAAAGGGTCGCGGCATTAGGAAGGGTGAGAGCCGCTGCTGTAGACTAACCAGGGCTCTTTGCCTTCTTGCTTCCAGTTGAATTGGGCCCATGACAGGAGGCAGGCGGATGGGAGGAGAGAGAGGTTGGGCATCACCACAGCTCCTGGTGAGCAGCCCCTCTTGCATGGCTACAGCTCCTATTAGACTCATAACCCCATTTCTCCCTTTACTCTTCAGGTGGTGGCTTGCTGCTGTTGCTAGCTGCTGGGTACTCACTCCTCTGTAAATCACTTCTTGAATTCCTCTTCTCTTTATAATCAAAACCAAAGCCGGAGAATGAGGTGATTAAAATCTAAGGCCCTGGAGTTGAACCAGTTTAGTTCCAAATCCTGATTCTACCATTGTCCATAGGATCTTGGGCAGTTATTTAATGTCTCTGATCTTTGGCCCAGTTATAAAATGGGAAGAATAACAGCCCTTATATACTTATAACAAGGATTTCGTGTGTGTGTTTTTAAAGAATGTATTTAGAACAGTACCTGCCAGGGGTATAAAAGTACTACAAGGTGGAAAACGTTTCTGAAAGGGAAAGTGTGAGCTCATGTTTAGACACTTCAGGCCCCTCTGGGGTTTACAGCCCTCCTCTGGAGAGGAAGTTATTCTCTTACCTCAAATGATGGCAAATGCCCTTTGGATCTCTTGTTTCTTTCATTGACAGATTGTTATTATCAAAAAAAGTTCTAAGCACAATGTTTTCCATGTTGTCTCCAAGCCTTTGTCTCATAGGAGACATTCTACTTCTTTACTAACATTGTCATTTTGTTGTCCTAATGTCACCTCTACTGAAACAGAACTCAGTATCACCTCCTCAAACACAGGTCCCCTTCTGGCTCTCCATGGCTATCATCCTCCCATAGTGGCCTAGAACTCATTCCTCAGAACTCTGGGAGAATGTGTAAAACACACATATGGTAGCCTAAATAATGGCAACCCCTCCCCCCCAAAAGAGCCATGTCCTAATCCACAGAACCTGTGAATGTGTTGGTAAATGTGGTGACTCTACAGATATGGCTACATTAAGGGTCTTGAGTTGGGAAGACATCCTGGATTATCCAAGGGACGCAAAGTAATCTCAAGAGGAAGGCGGCAGGGTCAGAGTCAGAGAGAGATCTCAAGGTGCTAAGCTGCTGACTTTGAAGATGGAGGAAGGAGCTAAGAGCCAAGGAGTGGGAGCAGCATCTAGAAGCTGGAAAGGCAAGGAAATAGATTTTCCCCTAGAATCTCCAGAAATAACACGGCTCTAATAACACCTCGATTATACCCATTTTGGAGTCCCGACTTCCGGAACTGTTAGATAAATTTATGTGCTTTAAGCCTTTAAGCTTTTTTTATAGCAGCATTAGGAAATGAATAAAGCACAACTCAGAGTTCCTCCACCCAAAGGGCAAGCGAGCCGGGGTGTTTATATATTGCCTATGAGTCATTGGCTGAGGGCTGCTGGGTGTGGGCTGTCAATTCTTCAGCTGTCAGATGAAGGGAGATACACGCTAGCAGTCAGAAGTCAGCCAGAGCTGAGACTTCAGGGACATGGACGGGGCACCAACAAGAACCTGCCACAATGTGCCCTTCACCTGCTCTTCCTGTCTGATCTGCCCCCACTGTCATCTCCCCTTTGGACCAACCCTGCCAATCAACCTCCCAGAACCTTACAGATTAATCTTCCCGGAACAGGGAGAGCCTGAAGTGGGTTTCTCGCTTTCTCAAACATCTTCAATGCTTCCATAAGGAAAGACCTTTACAAAAGGGAGCCCAGAGGTCAAAATAATAACACCCAAGGCTGGATCCCCTGATACTTTCATCTTGATCCTTAAACTTTTAAATATGGGCCTGCAGGAGGGAGAGCAGATGTGCTTAGGTATCTATTGTTTACAGAGTTCCAGGCTTGGCATATGAATCTTTGGAGCCTTGAAATATAGATCCCTTAGGTCTGCATTCCTCAGAATAGCAGCAACACCATGAGGAAGTGAGAAAATTGATTTGAAAATGGAGAAGGTTAATTAAAGGAAACATTGAAGATGTGAGGTTGTCCATTGACAGGAGCCTGAGAAACTGAGTTCTGCCCATTTGCGGAATGTCACACATATATTTAGATGAACCCAGAATCTAAGAGACCTAATAGCGGATATAACTTCCGTGCACCAAAGCAAGGACGCGTCCCCCCTTCCTGCTCCGCCTGCCCGAGTGGGAAGTGCGAAAGCTTCCGAGCCTTTGTATGGCAGACTGTGGGCTCAAATGATTCCCTTAAAATTTGCCCACAATCCTCACACTGATTTTCCCAAGTTATGCTTTGTGCTAGCTATGGGCCCAAACCATAAAGGGTAGAGAAATGGGGGGAAAAAAGAGTTTATACATCTTAAACATATCAAAAATAAATAGGCTTTTAACTGAAAACAGGAAGTGCTGCTGCTGGAGTATTTTTATCCTTGTTTCATAGTAAGGGCGGGGCAGAGCCTAAGAAAGGAAGGAAAGTGGCCTACACTGAGCCCTGCACAGGTGCTTGGTTCCCACCGATGCTCTGAAGAAGGTGTTAGTATCTGCACTTTGTAATCGATGAGGCTGGGGTTCAGAGACGTTCCATAATTTGATTGATAAAATAAAATTAAGAAGTGTTCATTTGGGATTTGAGCCTCAATCTGATTCTAGCATCTGTAGTCTGTCTTATTTATCTCATGCACAACATAACTTACATTTATATAGTGCTTTTCAAAGCGTTTTTCTTATGCCCTCTCTAATCTTCATCTGTGAGGCATATTTAATGGGTAAAATTGCAAAGGCTCAGACGTGTTTGTCCCAAAGCGGTTCAGCCAGTAAGCAGTGAAGCAGGTCTGAATCATGAGGCTCTGGTCTCGTGGCCTTTCTAGTCTGTTGTGTGCAGACCAGAAGAGGCTGAGTCATGGAGCCTGAACCCAGTTGGTAGCAAGCAATTCATTTCAGAGACTCAATCTCATCAGAAAAAAAACTAAGACATTGTGTTTTTTCTTAATTATTAAAGTAATGGAACCAGCTTAAAGAACATTTGGACAACACAGAAAAGAAGAAAATAAAAATCACCTGTAATATCACCCCCCCCCAAAAAAAATAATGACAGGTATTATTTTGATTCATGTATTAGAGATATGTATGTATATTATATTTTTAGAAAAGTAGGATCATGCTGGCTATAGTTTATAGTAGTACCCTGTTTTCTCATTAGCATTTGATGATGATAGTTCCCCAGGTCATTAAGTAATCTTTAAAAACTGCCTTATATAACCTAATATCACATGAACATAACCTTAACTTAGTTACACATTTACTTACTGTTGAACATAGATATCATTCCTGGTTGTAAACTATTACTCATCATGCTGCAATTTGGGAATCTAAACATAAAATTTACATATCCAAAAGCAGTACATGAAAGGGCCAATTTCTCCACCTGGAGTGTTGTTATTTTAAAACTTTTGCAAGATTGATAGCTGCAAAAAATGTCTTTTAGTTTGCATTTTACAGATGGCAGCCAAGTTGAACTTGCTTCCCCCTGTGTACTTGATCAGATGTTCTGATCCACACACAGTACCAGGTTTGTTTCTGTTCTGCCACAGTCCTCAGAGACCCAGCAGGAGGTAGAAGATGATCAAATATTAAAATAACTCCCCGAACTCCTACATCAAGCCATTTGCCAGCATGAGAGTGTCAGCACCTCCAGACAGGAATGGAGTGTTATTCATCTTTCTTATTCCCAGTTCCAGGCTCTGAGCCAAATACCTGGCAGATTCTCGATACGTTCGCTTAAACCATTGCAATAGAACAGGTTCTTATTTCAGATTTCTAACTTGCTCTGTGACTTTCAACAAGTTAGGTCACCTTTCTGTGCCTCCATGTCTTCAACTCTAAGTGAATGGAAACGTGTTGTGACATGCTGAGTGAACTAAATGCTAAAGAAACGCTGCAGCTTCCATACAAAATGTCTCTACGTGCGTGGGTGCATGTCCCCGAGGCGGACTCCTTTCCGCCCCACAGAAGGTGGCCAATTCCATGTGTATTAGAGACTCAGGCGTACAGTTCCCTCCCACTTTTTGTGCTGATGGACTGTGGTTGGAGCCCATTTCATTTTGTTCCTCTGCCTATTCTCAGAGTCTAGCAGAGTGCGTGGCCCATAGGAACTACCTATGAGGAATGAAGAAAGGAAGGAAATCATTAGTGATCAGGGTATGGGTGAATGGAAAATTAGAGCTGGATGAGATCATCCGAGAGGTCCTCTTCTTGGTTACTGTTTTATTTTTGCAAACATTATGTTAGCACCCTCGCCTTAGACGCACTTGCTAGAATAAATGTAAACAACTAGCCAGGTAAATTTAATTTGATAAAAATTTTCCATATTAAAACATTTTTATTCCTCTATGCTTTGCTTTGTTGTATTATTGGTCATGGCCTTCATGTTTATTAATAAAGAAGGATAGATTTTTCACTTTTAGAAGAAGTATGAAACCGTTATTAGATTACAAATTTATTTTTCAGATGAACTTTGTAACCATATCAAAAGAATGGAGTTATTGTTCCCACTTCCAAAGCTAATTTATTTTTTTCATTTTAATTTTTAATTTAAGTATAGTTGGTGTACAGTATTTTATTAGTTATATTAGTTTCAGGTATACAATATAGTGGTATGATATTTTTAACCTTACAATGTAGTGAGTACTTATGAAGCCAATGAAAACTGGGAAGCATAAATTGTATTCTTTGAAGACCTTTTTTCCCCTAAAAAATGAACATGTTTATTTCAGTCTACTAAATATGCATGTTTTTAAAGTTTTACTACTTGGTATACAATCTACAGTATTTCTAAAATTTAAGGAAATTAAACAAATCCTTTCATAACTTTTCGTGTATCATTTACTTGTGTAATTAAAATGACAGACTTCTCATGCTTTTCTCAATTCCCAACTGATTTGCCTAGTTAGAAGAAATTAGTGCCAAAGAAATAAGGCATTTGTTATATAATTGCAGAAGTTATTACAATTTTAAAAGCCTTTGATACAGCCACTTATCTGAGGGACTTAATTCACTGATGAGACCTTAAAACATTGATAAACATGTTTTTAAATTTAAACATGTTTTTCAATTTCTTAGCATGTCTATTTTGGACTACAACTGTTAAATGCCAAAAATATACTGTGTTGCCAGATTATTATGACCACCCCATCAGTACAAAGAAGTGAATTAGTTATGCAAATAATAATAATAAAACCTTGAGAGTATTTGCTTAGGAAGTTTTCAATATTCAGCATTTTTGGAAGTGTCAATGAAGTACTGATGGGGTGGTCATAATAATCTGGCCGGTCATAATAATCTGGCCACTCAGTGTATACTCATTTTCTCATCTTTAGTAATTCATAATTTTCCCCAATATGTAGCCTACACAGCATTTAGTATAAAATAGCTGGACATGGCATGTAATTTATTGGACCTATTATAATACTTTTGACATTTCAGGTTTTATCTCTGGCTCGGGAGGGAATGGGAGGCAACTGATTGATGTTTCTCTCTCATATTGATGTTTCTCTCTTCCTCTCCCTTCCTCTCTCTAAAAAGCAATCAAAACATATCCTCTTTGAGGATTAAGAATAAAAAAAGTCAATAAGGTGGCTTCAGTCTCCTCATGCAGTATTGTAGTTTACCATCAAATAGCATTAAATTACAGTCCGACTTTTTCAAGCATGACTCAAAGAAAATCTAGTAGGCCATTGTTAGTGTCTGTAACGTTCAGATGGGAAAAAACATTCTTGAAATCTGCCTTTCAAAGTCTATTTTCAAGGTTCAGGTTTCAACTCTTTTACAACTTTTTAGAGATAAGTGACTTGTTTCTGATTAATAGGATTTTCCATGAAGCCTGGAAAGAATTTTAAAACTGTACTTTTAATTATGTGTACATAATTACCATTCATTGATGACCTAAGTTTGTCCTAAGGTAGCCACTGCTTTTAGAGATGGGGAAATGCAGTGAACTCCTTGGTCGTTTTTCATTCCTTTCTGGGGCCAGGAGCTAATAATAGTGCCCGTATCTCTTGCAACAGGCCCACAGTTGACTGTTTTACTCAGCTTCCTAATTCCAGTACTTGCCTGCAAACCCACGGTCCTTTCGAGTGTCAAGCTAAGACTTTGGTCCGAGCAGAGAGGAGGGGCCGAGGAGGGGGCGTGGAAACAGCCCTAAGCGCAGGCTCCCGGGGTAATTCTCAAGGGAGGAACTTTTTTTTTTTAATTAAATATATTTTATTGATTTTTTACAGAGAGGAAGGGAGGGAGATAGAGAGTTAGAAACATCGATGAGAGAGAAACATCGATCAGCTGCCTCCTGCACATCTCCCACTGGGGATGTGCCTGCAACCCAGGTACATGCCCTTGACCGGAATCGAACCTGGTACCCTTCAGTCCGCAGGCCGACGCTCTATCCACTGAGCCAAACCGGTTTCGGCACAAGGGAGGAACTTTTATCCTCACATGTGGGGTTTCTGACTTGAAGTCCAGTACTTGTTCTATATCCTGGTATTTTGCAGTGAGTGGCATAAATACCACTGTGGCACTTGAAAAGATTTTAGGTGGCACAACAAACATTTTAATGATTATATGCTGACTTTGACATATACTATTAGTCAATATACAAGTATATACGATATACAAGTATATACTATATACAAGTATATAACTTGTATACTAAACCCATGATTTCTCTAAATTTATTACCTAGAACCATCAATGAGGTATTTAAGTGAAGGAAAAGTGAATCCACTTTTAAAAATCATTAGGTTAGTAATAATACAGGTAGTCTAACTGAGCCACACTGGTGAGGGCTTCTCTTTATTCTTTTAATTACATGTTTTAGTTTCTCTATAGTTAAAATATGCCAGTAGTAAAAGATAAGACATGGTTTCCTTTCTGAATTGTAAGGAAAAAGATGCTTTATGGATTTTGTGACTTCAATGGAGTAATTGCTTCTCATCCTTCTAATTATTCTATTGGCTTTATTTTTCTTCATAGCACTTGCCATTATATGTCACTATCATACTTACTATATTTATTGTCTCTTGCCTCCACTAGGCTGTAAGCTGTATGAAGTAGAACTTTGTATTCTTCATGTAGTCTCCCAAGCACCTAGCAAAATGCCCAGCACATAGAAGGTGCGCAGTAAAACATTGTTAAATGAATGTTGATTAGTGACTAAACTTTACAATTACCAAATCCTCTCATTTTTCAAGCTCTACCCATCAGTTATCAGATCTGAAAAACACATACTTGTCAGCCATTTGACTTTTAGCCTGGTCACTTAACCACATAAGCTCTTACAGTTTATGTCTCTGTGTATAAAATGGAGATACCATCAACTCCTGGGGCATTTATGAAAGTAAATGAGGTGACATTCATGAAAGTATTGATCTCTCATTGTAAGCATCTATGTATCTATCCATGTGTCTGTCTATGTTTGAATTAAACCCTGTGGCACAAGATCTGACCCATAGTAAGAGAACCATAACTATTTATTAGCTTATTCATTTTTTATTAATCAATTTTACTACAAAAGTGATTATTTCCTTTCTAGTCATTGGTGACCCTATCTAAAACCAAGGACAAGTAATCAATAGATGAAAGCATTGCCTTTAAATGCCTTCACTCTTACCTTTTTTATATCTACAATATGAAGAGGTTTAAAAACATGGTGTTCTCCCAGTGAAGTACATTTAGAGGCCAAAAATAGAACAGTACATTGAGAGACTGATAAGCACTAAAGTTGTCTTTTCTGTTCCTCCTAAAAAGTCAGTTTTGTTTTTTAGATGCTTCTCATATACAGAAAACAGTGTTAGAAAAGGGACGCATTTGAGTTTTAAAAATATGATTTCTAAGGCACTCTTTATTTTCTCTCCCTCCCTCCACCCTCCTTCCCTCCCTCCCTCTCCTCCTACCTTCCTTCTTTCCTAAACTCTCCTCCCTCCTTTCCTCCCTCCCACTCCTCCTTCCTTCCTTCTTTCCTTAACTCTCCTCCCTTTTTCTCTCCCCCCCACCATTCTATTTGCAATCACTTTTAGATTATCTTTCAAGTTCAGATTTAACAGAAATGTATTGGCCTGCCTTAGGGACCCAGCATCTTATCAGCAACCTTTTTGTATGTTCCCTCATTTTGGTTCTGCCACAATACAACAAAAGGGGGACATGATTCCTTCATTATGCAGTAAAAGAGACTGAGGCCTAGAGCAGTTATATGATGTGCCTGAAGCCACACAGGTGGTAAACCAGAAAGCCAGGGTGATCACACCTGGGTTTTCCCCACTCTAAATTCAAGGCTGTTTTCATAGAGTATTAGTTCCATACTCTAGACTAAAATGGAATTTTTTATTTTGCCCATTTAACAGCACCTTTCTTCATTAAGATTTCTACAAGCTGAACAAATTGATTTGCAAGTTATTTATAGAAATCATTTCACCCATCACTGAAAACGGTCTTTGCAGAGCTTTTCAAAAATGCACAAAAATATTGCGTGGCAGTTTAATGAAATAGAAAAAAAGAGAAAGAATTATTGGAAACTACCGAGTGTTTATGCATAAACACAGGAAGACATACGTGGGGGCATAGAGACGACTCCCCACTGCACTGCCGGGGCTAACTTTTAAGGAGCGTGGGCTTTTTTCATCATTTTCCAGATCCTCTTGAGGCCAGGGCTCCTGACTAGAGCATTTGTCACTCAAATTACAGGGCTCCAAAACAGTCCTGGAACTGGGGTGTTCAGCAAGACAGCTGAAAGTAGCAACTGGTGGGGACCTGAGTCAGACTCAAAGAAGAGAGCAACAGTCAAAGCCAGAGAATATGGTAAGTCTTCAAGTCGCGTGAAAAGGTCAAGGGAACACCAAATAGGAAGTGAGCCAGGAGATGGAAACTTTGGAAGCTGCAAGGTAAGTTGAGAAACATGGCCTGGACCACTTTGGACCAGTTGTTTCAGAATGAAGAATGTGACCAGTGTGAGGAAGTCAGAAGCCATTGCCTGATGTGGCTACCCTAATGGATTTCACCTTCCACATGAATCCCTACAGTTTAATAATGGCTTATAAATCTAAGTAAAACCTATGTACAGATGGGCAAGTACCATCCCATTTTACTCATCCCACACTCAAAGCGGAGTGAGCTGGTTAAACCACCCAGACTACCATGAGAGAGTCAATGTGGAACCAGGGTAGAACCCAGCTCTGCAATGCTGTCATCTTGTTGTCTTCAGGGATGGATTTTTTTCCAGCTTTCTTATTACATGCTCCCCTAACCATTTGGCTTTCCTAATGGGAGGACCCATGTTCAACAAGTCTGTAAGGATCGCAGCACCCGGATCCCAAATGTTTATGGTCGCCTCCACCTGTCAGATAGACCCAGGGTTTCACCTTCCTTGGTTTTTTAGTGCTGATGTGCTCAGTAACAGTATGGGTTTGCAAAGTGCTGCTCCCCCCAGCTACCTGTACCCACTGTATGAGGACATGTGGGCTGTCTCTCCCTGATCATCATGGAAACTTGCTTTTGATCATTCTGGCCAAAAGACATCATCAGGACTTCCCGAACGGAGGTTTGCTCTAAGGATGTCACCCTGGTTCCAGAGGGAGACCCCACTGGGGAGGGGTTCCTCTTCCCTTTGGTGCAGCATCCTAACTTCCATGGGGCAGATCTCAGTTTCTCTTAGTGCAGCGGTTCTCAACCTGTGGGTCGCGACCCCTTTGGGGGTCGAACGACCTTTTCACAGGGGTCGCCTAAATACATCCTGCATATCAGATATTTACATTACGATTCATAACAGTAGCAAAAATACAGTCATGACGTAGAAATGAAAATAATTTTATGGTTGGGGGTCACAACATGAGGAACTGTATTTAAAGGGCCAGAAGGTTGAGAACCACTGTTTTAGTGCAAACCACCCAGTTGATTCAGTCTTTCTCCTCGGCTTTGGAAACTTGAGTAAATGACACAGAAACTGGAGGAAAAATCCTTGAATCTGATTTGGCCCCATAGGGTGACTGCCCATCAGTTTCTGCTTCCCAGAATCCCAAAAGAACCAATGCCGATTGTTTCTAGACATTATTCTTGACTTTCTCTTAACCCAGTGAGTTCCCCCATTTCTTTCCAATGAATTTCCATCTTCACATTAGCCAGAAAGTTTCTTTTCTCTGTAACCAGAGAATCCTAAGGGCTACCCTCCAAGGGGAGATGGTGAGTAGTCAGACACAGGAAGGAACTGCCAAGAAGCAGGAGAAAACACATAGGTGTGAGGAGCCCATATAGCCCTGGTGTCTTGGGCATCAGATCATAAACAGCTTTCTTAAGTGTGCTCCCCCCAAATGTTCCTAAATGCCCCCATTTAACCTCAGGAAAGCCTCCCTGTCTGTATAAATTCCAGTTCTGCTTGCTCTCAGCTGCATTTCCATCACCCTGTGCCGTGGTCCTTGCTACTCAGAGGCTCTAATTGGAAGCCTCCAATTAGTAAAAGTGGGAAAATGAACTAAGCATTGTTTAATTAATGAACTCTGGTTGGCCACATCTTTCATGAAAAAATAAAAAGCATTTCTTGCAGATTTAGCAAAACACTTAGAGCACAATTTCCAGGCAGGATACCGACTGCTGAATGTGTAATGCAGGTCACTTGATCAGAATGGCTTCATGTGACCAGGCCAAGTGGCCATCACCTTCTCTGGACCATTCCATTTCCAAAAGAACAGTGAGCTCAGCTCCTCTGTGCCCTTCCAAACACAGCTCAGCATTCATGCCATCTCCCTGGAACCTTCTCAATTTCAGGAGCCGAGGGAATCACTCCTCGCCCTTTGCTCCAGTTGCACTCTATGCATGGACACCTGTGTTCCTCACTCTCCAGTTTTGTAATGGCTCATGTCCATCCATCTTTCCCACTAGCCTGTAAACTCTTCTCTCAGTGTTTTCACCACGGTGCTTACTATGGTGTCTGGCATACAGTAGACATTCAGTAGTTAATATATTGTTCTTTAAAGTGATTTGCTCCCCTCCCTGTGGCAAATGCCCTGCACTAGAATTTTATATCAGCCTCACACTAAAAAAGAGGGTTGTAAAGCTGACTGTTCATTGTGGGCTCCTTGCTTTACTGCAACCTTAGCTCATCTGCATTTTTTTTTTTTTTAGAAACAGCTGTTTTCGGTTTGGTTCGGTTTTGTTTTTTAATCCATCTCACTCCAAGACAGTACAGCCAATCAATACAGATATAAAGTAGAAAGAATGGAAAATGGACGTAAGCCATTACTTTTTCTGTGGTTTCCCTTTTGGCCCTGTTTTCAAAAACCTTTCATATCTTCCACCACCTGCTAAGAATAAGTACAAATTCGTTTAAACAGTTACATATTTTAAGATCAACTAAATGAGTCTCTTTGATCCCAATTAACGATGCCAGGCTCATTCTTAAGGTGCATTTGTGTTTGCTTCTGCTGTGTGTGTCCTGCTCCCTGCGCTGCTGACGTGTCACACCAGATAATGTACCGGTGTGGCATGGAAATGGGCCTTTCCTTCAGGGTATTCTGCATCCTCTGTCCACAGGGGAAGCTGTTCCACTTGTGGGGTGTGATATTAAAGTGCGTTTCCCTTTGGCATTTTAGTTAAAACTTATAGGAAGGATAACAGCTATAAAGAGAGGTTTGCTATTTGAGGAAACTGGTATCTTTCTTCCTTCTAGTATTCATTCACAATTTAATTCATTCTGGCCCATTGGGGTTTACAGAATGGCCCAGGTGTTTGCACAGGGCTACCTAAATTTTGTGTGCAACTGTCTGCTACCAGTACGGAGAAGAATGCTGAGTGACACTTCATGAGTGCTGCTTTAGACGCTGAGAAGCTTACTCCAGGCCCAGCAAACATTTCGGGATAAATATTTATCACTGCAAGTCAGCATTGTTAAAGTTAGAATCTCACCTCACATAAAGCACATCCATGATGCAGGATAATGAGCTTTAGAGGCCCCTGTCTAAGGTCCCAGTTCCAATTAGTGTGTGCCAGAGAGAACTGCATGAGAAATGTCAACAGCACAATAAAGCTGGCGGATTGGGCAGGAGAAATGATGATAAATCACCCTAGCAGAACCCATCAATCAGGGCCTGTTTCTGTTGCATGAAGGAATTGTTTTGGCAAACTAGTATTTGTCATTCCCTCGGAAATATTCTGCAAGCATAATGTACTATTTCACAGTAGAAGGTTGACTGAATGAGTCTCTGGAGAATACAGCTAAATGATCTCCCCACTCAATAATCTGTAGATCATCAATATGTGTTTGTGATGTTTGTGCTAACTGAGAACAAAGATACTAGCCAAACATCCTATTGTTATATCAGGGGGGCTCAATTATTGCCCACCCCCTTTTTTTAATGGTTGTGCTACATAGAGAGTGTCTTGCCTCCAAAACTTTTATTAGCTAAGCAGTAAACAGGGACAAAGGAAAATGGAGATAGCAAAATCCCTGTGAGACCCAGTTTCTCCTTTGGACCATGGGTGGTTTTCTGCATTGTATCCCAGACTCTAGCTGGGTCAAACAATAATAATTCCTGCCTTCTTGGAGATTACCTTCTAGAGGAGGAGTTCAGAAAGTAAACAATATAAAATGAGTAAATTAGATAGTATGCTAGCAGGTGAGGGGGCTATAGATGCACAGTATCTCAGCACAGAGCAGGTACTGAGATCCATTGGCTATCTGGGGTAAAAAGCATTCTAGAGAGGAAGATCAAGGTCAAGATCCTGAAGTGTAGTGGAAGAAACATGAGCAAGAACAGATGAGATCAGAGAGGAAAGGTGGGGGTGGATGGCCCTTATAGATCTGGAGGGTCTCACATTTGCAGGACCCTGTGGTAATAAGAATGACACCATTTATTATGACACTAGAGGCCTGGTGTACGAAATTCATGCTCGGGGATGTGTGTGTGTGTGTGTCCCTCAGCCAAGCCTGCACCCTCTTCAATCTGGGACCCCTCGAGGGATGTCCAACTGCAGTCGGACATTCCTCTCACAATCCAGGACTGCTGCCTCCCAAACGCTCGCCTGATTGCCCCTAACCGCTTCTGCCTGCCAGCCTGATCACCCCTAACCACTCCCCTGCCAGCCTGATCAACACCTAACTGCTCCCCTGCCTGCCTGATTGCCCCTAACTGCCCTCCCCTGCCGGCCTGGTCACCTCTAACTGCCCTCCCTCCCTTGCCAACCTGGTTGCCCCTAACTGTCCTCCCCCGCAGGCTTGTTCCTCTCCAAATGCCCTCCCCTGCAGACCTGGTCCCCCAACTGCCCTTCCCTGCAGGTCTGGTCCCCCCCAACTGCCCTCCCCTGCAGGCCTAATTGCCCCCAACTGCCTTCCCCTGTGGGCCATCTTGTGGCAGCCATCTTGTGGCCACATAGGGGCAGCCATCTTGTGTGTTGGAGTGATGGTCATTTTGCATACTGGGTGTGACTAATTAGCATATCATGGCTAATTAGCATATACCTCTCTTATTTGTGTTGGAGTGATGATCAATTTGCATACTGGTCATGACTACTTAGCATATCTGGTCATGACTAATTAGCATATCTGGTTGTGACTAATTAGCATGTCTGGGCTAATTAGCATACCCCTCTCTTATTATATAGGATGCCATGTCCCCAATGGGCTAGGTACCTTGCAAACATATCTCAGGCTTCCAGCAACCCTATGAGGAAGGCATTTTTATTTCTATTTTATAGATAAGGCTGTTATGGAAGTTCAAAAACACTTGGTCTAAGAGGTAAACTTGGGGATGGGAAGGAGGAAACAGGTGAAGCAATGATCTGGGAGATGAAATCACCAGAATTCAGTGCCTTTTCAGACCTGTGCAGTGAGCATGAGGCTCTTGGCATGACCCCAAGCCTCTGCTGGATGCTGGAATGATTAACCAAGAAAGGAAATGTGGAGGAAAGAATGGGTCTGGGTGGAGGAGTAGAAAGGATAAATCACAGTGCGTTTCAGTTTTGAATACTTTTATTTTGAGACACTTGAGGAAAATACAGAGGGTAGTAAACAGGTTGGATAAGGAATGGCTTTTGCAAGATCTCTGTCCTTATTTTTGTTCTTAGCAGTTTCTTCCTTTTATTATGATTCTTAAGATTTTAGTTTCTTGCTTTAGCTGGTTTGGCTCAGTGGATAGAGCATCAGCGTGCAGACCAAAGGGTCAAGGGCACATTCCCGGGGTTGCGGCTCGATCCCCAGTAGGGGGCAAGCAGGATGCAGCCAGTCAATGATTCTCTCTCATCCTTGATGTTTCTATCTCTCTCTCACTCTCCCTTCCTCTCTGAAATCAATAATAATAATAATACATTTTTTAAACAAAATTTAGTTTCTCTTTTTATATGATAACTCATTTGGGTTGTTTTTAAATAGCAGGGAAATCGAGTTACTTCTCACTAGTAGAGGCATCTAACAAAAAAAGAACAAAGATTTATTAGTATCTCAGCTGAAAGAACAGATCTCAATTCTACAAGTGTAGAAGTACCTGATCTTTATTAATTTGTATAAAGTGTTTTATTTTATATATTCTAAGAAAAGAATGAAATTATTGTTTGAGTAGCTCTGAGAATGCGCACATAAATAGCACCTGTCATGGTGGACACACTGTACTCCCTAATAGATAAAGTGTCCTGGACAAAGAACAGAGCCCCACTTAGGAGCCATTCACTGTCTGAAACCATGAAAGGGCCCACGTGGTGTAACCTCGGGGGAAAGGACGCGATGTCCTGCATTGAACAAAACCGAATGGTTTCCTTTGCCCTTTAGAGGAAAAAAATCTGGTAGGGAAGAGAAAGTGCTTATTTTATTACTGGTACATGCTGTTCCCATGAATTGTTGGAAATAAATATATACTCTCTACACTGCTGGGCTTTAATTCATTTACATTCCCTTTTTAATCAAAAATTTTAAACCTCTGCACTAAAAATGATGTATCCTGTATAGTTCCATGAACGCAGCTAAAAAATTATTTGTTTTGAGACTTGGACCTACACTGGTCCTTAACCACTGTAGACCTCAGTTTCCTCACTTTTTTTTTACATTTAATTGAGGAAACAAAACAAGGTTTCCTCTACCTGATTTGGAAATAATGGGACTTCTTAAGATGTGCCATTGAAGGTTCTGGGGAGAAAGCATTCTATTATAAAATATTTTATAAAAACTAACCATTTATTATTTGCTTACCGTTGAATGCATTTAAGTCCTATCATTATCCTCACATTTCACAGATGAGGAGACTGAAGCCCGGTGAGGTTAAATGGTTTGCCCAGCATCTCATAGCTGGTGTGTTTCCGTATCAGGCTCATGCCTACTTTTGCCTGAGGACCTTAAGAGAACTCTACAACCAGTTCATTTCAATTTGAGTCTGTCAAGGCTGCAGTAGACTGTTTCCTTCTTCTCACAAGGACACCAACACCACCCAGGCCAGAAACCTGGCTTCACAGGTGACATCCCCTCGTGCTAATCCCAAATCCAGTGGGTTGGCAGTCATTGATTTCTTCTCATCCCCACCGCCTCCACATGAATCCAAGCCACCTCACTTTCTCCGGGACAGCAGCAGCACTCCTAAACAAAACCCCTGCATCTGTTCTTGTGCCTCTCCAATCCCCTTTCCCCCACAGCCATGTTTTGACAGATTATGTCATTCCCCTGCCATTGCCTCGCACTGGCTTTCCTCAAGCACAGGTGGGTCAGATACCAGCAAGAGCGAGAGCCTGCAGTGTCAACAGCCACACACCAGGCAGCCTCCATGTTCTGGGAGGAGGATGGTGTATCTTTAAATCGGAGAACTGGGTGTTTGAATCTCAGGTGTGTTGGTTTTCTAGGGCTGCCATAACATAGTACCACAACTGGGTGGCCTAAAACCACAGCATTTATTCTCTCACATTCTGGAGCCTAGAGGTCTGAAATCAAGGTGTCAGCAGGACCATGCTCCCTCCATAGGCTCTGGGGAAGAACCCTTCCTTGCCTCTTCCTACCTCCTGATGGATGTCAGCAGCCCTTGGATTCCTTGGCTTATAGCTGCATCACTCCATCCCCTGCCTTTGTCTCCATCTGGCCTTCTTCTGTGTGTGTGCCCTCTACATCACAGTCTCTCTCCTTATAAGAACACCCTGATCCAGGATGACTTCATCATCACCTAATGACAGCTGCAAAGTCTCTATTCCAAATAAGGTCACGTTCGCAGGTACCAGGGATTAGGACTTCAGCATATCTTTTGTGGGGACACAATTCAGCCCAAAATAGCAGGTTTGCCCCCTGACTTTGCACTTCTTTGAACTTTGGATTTCTCACTTATATAACAGGAATACCAATATCTAATTTGGGGGGTTAGGGTGAACAATCATTGAGACAACACATGTAAAGGACTTATCACAGTACCTGTCTCATAGAGACCACTCAGTAAGTGGCAGCTATGTTGATTCCAGACTTCTTCCTTTAAAAATTCCCTGTAAACTAATCTCTAAGGGTACCAAAGAACGTGCCATTTAAAGAACCCCCACACCAGATCCCTTGTAAAATAGAGCAAATAAGTGTCCCTAATTTATGTTTTTATTCTGACTTCTGTATGTTAAATCTCCTTATGCTAGGAAACATGGGCTTTCATACAACAAAACAAATTGCAAACTCAAAAGGTTGGTTTACCCGGGGATGCTAATCAGACTAAGCTCGCAGAGAAATCAAATGAGGAAACCCATCCAACCTCCCTACCAGGTCACAACCCTTCAAGGGGAGGAGCCACAGTGCCCAAGATGGCAGATGCTTCTAAGATCAGCCCTGACAGTCTGTTGCTTCCAGCTGTCCGGCTGCTTATTAGAAGGAGAGACTAGATTGTGTGTGTGTGTGTGGAGGGGGGGGGGGGCGGAATCTGCCCCTGTTTGCAAATTCAGATCCACACCCCAGCGCTCTGCCCACTGCCAGGTGTGTTGCCAGCAGCTTTAGTGTCTTGAGGTTGGTCTCAGCAGCCCTGGGATTCCCTGTGATAGCACCGACCAGCCTGCCAGACGTGTATGTGCAACTGGGTGAAGTCTAGGCAGACTCCAGGACAGAGGGTGGCAGAAATGCTTTATAAGAGAGAAGACGAGACTCAATGGAGAAGCGGGATGGGCACAGGAAAGCTGTTTTTTGCTCTCAAAAGCTGGAGTTGGCCCTGCCCTCTGACAGCCTGGCTGCCTGTGGGATGTAGAGCCAGGGCCTTCCCTGCTCTTCTGATCCAGCCCTGTGTCCCAGGGAGCCTATTCTGTTGCTGGGTCAGGACGCATCTCCTGTTACTACCCTTTATGTTTGACAAGCTGGGGAGGAGGCAGGTTATCCTGGTGGGGAACTGAGAGAGAAGAGATGCCTGGCTGCGTGTTGCGCTTTCCTCTCCCATCTGTAAAAAGAGTACAGCTGTGCTAGGCCTTTTGTGAAGCCATCAGAAGGCTATTACTCTAGAACTTTGTTGTGAGTGCAGCACCAGCACAAATACCAGCTTTGGGGACAGATCTGAACTCACATCTCTCCTCAGGCCCTCACTAGCTATGTGGCCTTGGACAAGTCTCTTGACCTCTTTGAGTCTCTGTTAATTTCTCTGTGAAATGAGGGTAATGATATTTCCCTTGCAGGGTTGTCATGAGGGTTAAATGAGATGGCATAAGCAAGTAAAAAGTGCTCAGTGAATGTTGGATTCCATCTTTCCCATTCCCCTTTCCCTTCCCAGGGTATGGGCCAATATATTGAACACTTAGCCATTGACCTGCTTTGCAGGTAATAAATTCCGAGTATATCCTATGTCAGAAGCCTGTTTTCTTTCAAAATTATAAAGATAAATTGACATTTTATTTAGCACATATTATGTAGTTCCTGCATTGATTTTTATAGGTCTGGGTGAAACCGGTAAGACATGGAACACACACACACACACACACACACACACACACAATTCATAGGGCAGTGACAGAGACCAATGAGCAAATTAATTGTGAGAATGCAACATAAATCCTGATAAAAGGTGTTCAGAAAATAGGCATTAAATTTGATTGAGAAGTGGCAGGGGACAGGTGCTTTTTGAGAACAGTTGTTACTTTTTAAAGAAGTGGAAGGAACATTCGGCAGAAGTAAGCATGTATCAGGACGAGACATGGAATGGACTTCCAGGCTTAGGGACTGCCGGTAGCTCAGTGTGCTCTGTGGGAGAATCAAAGTGTAGCCCTTGGTCTTTGCTGAGTGCTTGTGATGAGCTGAGGGGCTTGCGGAGGAGAGGTTACTAACACCAGTTCTAGAGACCATTCAAACCAAACAGAACAGACATGAGTGTGTGACTCAAGGAGAGAGAACTTCAACAACAAGCCTTTAATTCCTACCTCGAGCCAGTCCCTAAGCTTTTCCTTATTTATATATCTTCTGATAAAAATTATATATATTGAGTGTGTACAACTTAATGATTTGATATATGTATGCATTGCGAAATGATTGCTACAATCAGCTAATTAACATATCTCATAGTTAACCTTTTTCTAGTGCGATGAGTGCACCTGAAATCTACTCTCTTGGCATATTTCTAGTGTTTGATACAGGATTAAGTATAGTCATCATGCCTATTCTTGTTACTTTTTTAATATGGCGACTAGAAAATTTTCAATTACATGTGTGGCTCACATTATATTTCAGTTGGAAGCGCTGGTCTTGAGGTTAGAAGGTCTTGGTGTGGGGCGACAGAAGGACATGGAGCTATAACTCTGCTGTGGGGAATGAGCAGAGATCAGATGCGCATCGGGAAAGAGACGGATTTTCCAGGAGAACGATGAGTGTGCAGGCACCAAGGTGCAATGTGCAAGGTGTATTTAGGGAATAGTGAATAGACTGTCTGGATGGAGCAGGTGAAAGACAATGGTATTTCAATAAAATGACATGTTGTCTAACTCAGAGGTGTCAGTAGGCTTCATATGGGTAATAAAAGGAAGAGGTGTCCATCACTGTCAGTAATAATGGAAAATTACAAAAAGAGGTTCCCTGATTTTCCATTGTGGATGGTTTTGTAGTCCAGGATTGCCCTAGAGAACATTAAAATGCTATCTCGTGATTAAAATGTTGAAAAAAATGAAAAAGTTGATTATTCTTGTCATGCCTTTTATTTGAACTTTCTCAGCCTAATGACTTCTTGGAGCTATAAATAGAAATGTGTTCAAGGAAGATATGGGTGAAGTCACAGGTGACAGATCCCTACATGAGGCTCTTAGGATCATTAAGAAAGGCTCTAATCTCTCCTGATGGTGTCCTGTGAGACAACTAAATAGGTCCTTCAGTGACAAGAAATACTCAGCTGAATTGATCCAACATGGTATTTTTTTTATTCTTGCGTTTAAAGTACTTAGAAAAACTATATCCCTGGACATGATGATTTGACAATTGCTGACTTTTCCTTAATCATCCGAAGGATGATAAAACAAGATCCTGCCTTGGTCCTGTGTTGAGTATTTTATCTGTGTAGTTTGTACAGAAATCTTTATGGTATTTAGGGATCCATACACTACAAGAGGCGATGTGGTAGGGCTGGTCATTAGGGGGAATGTCAGTTGAATAATAAATACATGGATATGAAAATATATGCCATGGATAAGTTACTTTGTTGTATTAAATGAGGAGAAATTAAACCAAAGTGCTCATAATGGCAAGATTTTTACCCTGTCTCTCTTGCCTAGCAAACCCATGGAATCACATAGATGGAGTTCCTCATGGCAGAGGAAGGCCATTAATCCCATATGCAAAGTTCTGCGAAAATGTTCTTGAGCAGGATCGTTAGCTGATGGGCTCTCATGTACTAGCCACATCCCAGGGGGCCAGAATTACTGCATGTCTCTGCTTAGACCTGAGTTCCACACCTGGGGGTCGCCATTTCGCAGTATGTTCCCCTTTAGGAGAATACAAAACCTCTCTAAGCCTTGACTCCCTTACCTGTAAAATGGGGTAGTAACAAAACCTGTCTCACAAGAGTGTCATGAGGACTACATGAGCCCTCTGTAAAGTGCCCAGTGCCCAGGGCTTATTATCTTGATGGTGGTGTTGGCTGTGCAGGGGTTTCTAGTATAAGCTTTCCTTGTATAAGAGGAATCAGGAAGAGTTTTTTTCAGATGAAGTACTTTGAACCCAAGGTTTCCAAATATTCCAGTTCCTAACACAGTGGTTCCCCTGCTGCTCCATCGTAAAGCATGACTCATTCTGAAAGAGAATGCTTTTCGCCTCTCTTTCCACCTCTTAGCAACTCCCTCACCTGTGCTTCTCAGGAAGACTTGGAGCTGCTTCCCCTTTCTCGCTTCCACTCCTGGCTGGAGAGATTTTTTAGGACTCTGTCACTTCTGGGTGGAGAACATTTTAAATTATTTCAAGGGAGAATTGATGTGTTTTCATTGGTGCCCCAAAGCAAAATTCGCTTGCATTGATCATCAAGAGAAGGATCGATGCAAGCAGGAGGATAAATATAAACACACCGAGATGTAAGGGTTAAGTCATCACTAAGAACATTCTCCTCCCACCCCCACCCCCCAGTGTACCTGCTTATATGAATGAGTCACTTCTACTAAAAATAGAGGCATCCTTAAGAAATGGCAGAGCAGTAATTACTCAGACAGCAGCTTCCTCCACCTGCTTCCCTGGGCCTGGAACTAGGATGCATGAAGACAGAGGCTCTGAGATGGTTCGGAGGGTAGAACAATCAGAGAGATCCGCTGTGACAAAGGAAAACTTTCAGATCTATACCTTTCATCTGTTTGCTTTATATTTCTTTTTTTTTAATCTGGGAGAATTGCAGCTTGCAGAGTAGCCAGCCTATTTGCATTTAAAAGGGACTTGGTCCCCCTCACAAGTCCCTGCCTGTTCACCTTAAAATTGGAGATAGTGTCCTGGAGCTTTAGGCTTTGATAGTAATGAAGGTCAGGACCTGAGCCTCTGCCTGGCTGTCCTCTGATGGTGTTTGTGAGAAGTAACGAGCATATTTGAAAATCCTGAACCCCTACGGACACTGGCTTCCACTTGTCCCATCCTGGGTATATTTGTGCCTCTTCAGGAAATCAGTTTACTCTTCATCATAGCTCAGCCACTTAACACAGACCCAGCTAGTCTAATAGCAAAAGATCAGCCATGCCATCAACACTGAAAGCAGTCTGCAATACTGTGTTCAGACCACATGGCATAAAGGGACATAATATAGGCACTATATTTTACCTTAGGAAAGTCGGGGACCCAGCAGAAAACATGTCTTACACCCAAAATAAGTAATTGAGAATTTAATGAAGTGTCTGTTTCCAAAATATTAGATAGGTGTCATGGTTTCCCAGGGATGCCAGAACATAGTACCACAAACTGAATGGCTTAAAACAACAGAAGCCTATTGTCCTATAGTTTTGGAGCCTGAAAGTCTGAAATCAACGTGTCAGCAGGGCCATCTTCCCTATGAAAGCTAAGGAATTCTTCCTTGCCTCTTCCTAGCTTCTGGTGGTGGCCAGCAATCTCTGGTGTCCTTTTGCTTGCAGCTGCGTAAATTGAATCTCTGCCTTCATTCTCCCTACCTGTCTGTCTTAACATGGCCTCCTTCTTATAAGAACACCAGTCATATTAGATTAGGGACCATCCTACTACTTAACCAGTTACACTCACAATAACCCTACTTCCAAATAAAATCACATTCAGAGGTCCTGGGGGTTAGAATTGCAGCATATATTTTGGGGAGGAACACAATTAAGATTCAAGGAAACAGTAAGATTCAAGGAAGCACCTGGGTCCATCTGTTGCCTTAAGGTACAAGGGACAGAGGGTCCCTGGAACTCTCTGATACCCGTGGCTGTAGAAAAAGGACTACATGATAGGAGTTGAGGCCTTAGGGAGAGAATTGCAGCCACTGGCAGTGGACAGCCAGACAGGGAGGGAGCAGGGGAAATAAACATTCTGACCTCTGTCTGTCTCATCTCAACCTCTGATCTCCTGGATCTGCTGCTGGTACCTCACGTTGATTGATTCCAACAGGGAGCCCAAGGGCAGAAGCCCACTGTTGCATTCCCTAAAGGTTGGCATCCTACAGCATGGAGCTGGGTGAAGACTAGATATTGGAAGGGCAATTAGCATAGCCTGTTAACTTCTCCAAGCCTCAATTTACCTCTCTGTAAATTAGGAATAATAGTGCCTACCTCACAGGCTTGCTAGCTTGGTGCCCAGTACATAGTAATCGCAAATGTTAGCAATTGTTTTATTATGAGTTCTGGTTATATTCAAATGACCCAACTTCCATGCAGCTACCTTATGAATCTGATAAATATGAGCAGTATAGGAGTCATGTGTATGAATGGACACAAATATTCACACAAGTCTTTTTCCCCACAATGTTCTATGATTTTTTGAGTCATAAACCCAGATGAATGTTGTTCAACACCTGGGACCAGTACTGGCCAGAAGGCAGCTTGGACAAAGGTTGGGATAATTTCCATAATGGAGATAGGGCCAATAGAGTGTCCGATGTACAATGTTTTGGTAGAGCTATGACTGGTACCCTCAGGAGCTCACAGTCTAGCAAGACACAGGTAACTCACTGCAAGTAGAAATCAATTAGGATTTAAGACTGATAAAAAAAAACAAACTGATAGTTCTGCAGTAGGACATCTGAGAGGATTTTGTGGAAGGGTTAATGTTTGGGCTTAACCTTGAAAAAAAAGTAGGATTTGGGCACCTGGAGACTGGGGACCAGGGGAAGCAACAGACTAAGCAAAGTCAAAGAAATGGGACTGCCCAGAGACTACACAGAACATGAATAAATCTGGTGGCCTACATGGGAGTGTGGATGGAAAGATACAAGACATCAAAGAGGATTATAGGGGTTATGAGACTAAAAACAGTAATGATAGTAAAGAATCTAGAATACCCAGCTGAGTTTCCACTGAGAGCATAGCACTAAATGTGTGACAGATATTATGACTCTCTAGGTCAGTGTTTCTCAACCTTCTGGCCCTTTAAATACAGTTCCTCATGTGTGACCCAACCATAAAATTATTTTTGTTGCTACTTCATAACTGTAATGTTGCTACTGTTATGAATCATAATATAAATATCTGATATGCAGGATGGTCTTAGGCGACCCCTGTGAAAGGGTCGTTCGACTGCCAAAGGGGTCATGACCCACAGGTTGAGAACCGCTGCTCTAGGTCATAGCAGTCATTCCCTCATGTTCTGACTGTCCACTGACTCTCTTCACTCCTCAGGACAGCCCTATTTCATAGGTAGTTGTTTCAAGGTCCTTCTGAGATTGACCTGAGACTATATCCTGGAGTGAAGAGAGGCAACTCTGAGAAGGCAGCAGTGGCTCCAACCACTGCAAAGGGGGGAAACCCAGTGCCACCAGCCAACAAACTGCACACAAAAACCAGGTGCCCAGGAGTGGCAGGAGCACCAGAGGGAGAGTCACCCTGGTGGAAGGTAGCCCCAGAAACAGAGAGGCCCCATAGATCAGTGTTGGGAAGATGCCAATCCCTGAGGAGGTGGGAGAGGGTGGATGGTGGACACCAGGGAAGGGACTCGGTGTCACCTGATGGGTGACAAGTTCTAGTGGAGTGCACCCAAAGAAGTTGAGGGGAGGGAGCAGGTGAACAAAGAGAAATGGAGGCATTTCAACCACCACAGTTACAAAGAAGTGGGAGGAGAAGAGGATGGGAAGTGCAAAGAGATCCCAGCTACAAATCAGATTTGAAGAGGCAAAGGAGGCAGAAAGCAAATGCAGTGATAAGAAGGAGGAACATAGGAGCTTTGTGACTCTGCTCTGAGGGCTCTGAAGGTGGGAAGAAAATATGGGAATCTTCCAAACAGGAAAAGTGAGAGTCTGGGAAAAGACTGAAGGTTTATCAATACATGAGGATGGAAGATAGGAAAAGGATTTTAGAGAGGGTATTTGGAATCAAGTGGTAAGAAGAGATTTGAATGAAAAAAAAGAGACTTGAGATAGAAAGTGAGGCTCCACAATAAAGATTTTTAGACTGACCAAAAACAAGAGATCATCCTAGGGGTCTGAAGGCCAACATAAATAGGACAGGTTGTGAGAGGTGCAAATAAGGGATAAAATTAGACCAGTGTAAGGTCAACAGAACAATTTAGACTTCCCAGGTATAAGTTTTTACTTTTTCTATTTTCCTTTTTTATATTGGTTGTAGTCTTGGTAACCGCAAAGACTCTGTATTCTGTTCATTGTGGCAGCTTACATAGCAATTTGACTTAAATGGAAGCTCTCTCTATGGAAATGATCCATTCCCCAGTTTCAGAGAGAAACACAATCCAGTTCACAGCATTGACGCTGACAGTCTGAGGACTTGCACAAACAATTCTGAAAGAGCCCACTTGTCATAATTACAGACCCAGCTTCCGAAATCCAGCGGGAAAAAGTGATTCAGGCTCTGCAGGTGCAGATAGAACTTGTGGCCACCGTGATCTTTTTTTCATAATCAACTATAGCTCCTTCAGATCACTGTTAAAAATGTGGTTTTCAGCCCTAACCAGTTTGGCTCAGTGGATAGAGCATCGGCCTGCGGACTCAAGAGTCCTGGGTTCGATTCCGGTCAAGGGCATGTACCTTGGTTGCGGGCACATACCCAGTAGGGAGTGTGCAGGAGGCAGCTGATCGATGTTTCTCTCTTATCGATGTTTCTAACTCTCTATCCCTCTCCCTTACTCTCTGTAAAAAATCTAATCAATAAAATATATTTTAAAAAAATGTGGTTTTCAAGCCACTGTGTTCCCCTCCCATGTCCACAGAAGACATCACTGCACAGTCCCAGTGAGCCCAGCCTCTCCCAATGAGCCCAGCCAGGTGTAAAGGAACTCAAATTGTTCTCAGCACAGCACTCCAGGTCACCTCCACCTGCCAACTTTAATTGCCAAGGAAGTTGAGACCCACTTGCCATCAGCCTTTGGCAAGTCTTTACTGTGCTTCTTAGAAGAAGTTTGTATGCTGCAGCGGGAAGGCCGGGGAGGGTTGGGGGGCAGGAGGTAGGGGGGTAAGAGATCAACTAAAGGACTTGTATGCATGCATATAAGCATAACCAATGGACATAAGACACGGGGTGATAGGGGAGGCTAGGGGACTGTCTAGGGCGGGGGGATAAAATGGATACATATGTAATACCCTTTGTAATACTTTAAGCAATAATAAAAAAAAATAAAAAAAATAATAAAACAGTGTTTGTTAATAAAAAAAAAAAAAAGAAGAAGTTTGTATGACTGGAATTAGTATCACTGGGAAACTCTGTAAGTCTGTAGTGAAGAAAATCCTTCACTAATTAATGCAGTAACTTGAGGCCATGTTACAGATGTGTGACACCCTCGGTTTTATCCAGCCACATCACTGAACAAGAGTTATGAACAATTGTGTTTTCCAGATAACTGAAACCTGTTCACTTCAAGTGCCATTTCTGATGGAAATCTTTCTAAGGAACTCTCATTACACACTCCCTGGCTTGTGAAGCAGAGTACATTAGATACAATTTAACCTTTCCTTTTTTTGAACATATTTTAAAATATTTTGTCCACTTCTACAGGTGTCTCAGAAGACATTTTCCTCTCTTCCTATTAGCTCTTATATCTGTAGAATGACCTCAAGGTCAGCTTCTGGTGGTTGCAATCTTTTGTGGTTCTATATAAATTTTTGGAATAATTTTTCTGTTAAATACAGCATTGGTCTTGTTAGGGATTGTGTTGAATGTATAAATTGCTTTGGGTAGTATGAGCATTTTAATGATTTAATTTTTCTTTATCCATGAACATGGTATATGCTTTCACTTATTTGTATATTTTTAAATTTCTTCACTGTCCTATAATTGTCCAACTACAGGTATTTTACATCCTTGGTTAAATTTATTCCTAGTATTTTTTGGATTATGATACTTTACTGAATTCATTTATCTGTTTTAGTAGTTTTTTGGTGGAATCTAAGGGTTCTTTATACACAGTATCATGTCATCTGCAAATAATGACAGTTTTACTTCCTCCTTTCCAATTTGGATACCTTTTATTTCTCCTTCTTATCTGATTGCTGTGGGTAGAACTTCCAGTACTGTGTTGAATAACAGTGGTGAAAGCGGACATCCCTGTCTTGTTCCTGGTCTTAAGGGAAACACTTGTAGTTTTTGTCCATTGAGTATGATGTTGGCGATGGGTTTGTCATATATGGCCTTTATTACATTGAAGTATATTACCTATATTTACACAATGGTTGCTGTATTTTATCAAATGCCTTTTCTGCTTCTATTGATATGATCATGTGCTTTTTAGTCTTCATTTTGTTTATATGGTATATCACATTAATTGATTTGCAAATATTGTACCAACCTTGCTTCCCCAAATAAATCCCCCTTGATCATGGTATATGACCTTTTTAATGTATTGCTGTATCCGGTTTGCTAATATGCTGTTGAGGATTTAAGCATTTATGTTCATTAGGGATATTGGCCTATATTTTCATTCTTTGCAGTATGTCTGTCAGGTTTTGGAATTCTGGTAACGCGGGCCTCATAAAATGAGTTTGGGAGTGTTTCCTCTTCTTGGAGTTTTTGGAATAGTTTAAGAAGGATCGGTGTTAGTTTTTCTTTCAATGTTTGGTAAAAATCACCTGTGAAAGCATTTGGTCCAGAACTTTGGTTTGTTGGGAATTTATTTATTTATAAATTTATTTTAGTCTTATTTGAGAGTATTACAGATGTCCCCCTTTTTCCACCCATTGCCCCCTTCCACCTGGTTCCCACCCTGCCCCAGGCCTTCACCACCCTATTGTCTGTGGCCATAGGGAATGTATATATGCATACTAGTATAAATTCTTTGGTTAATCTCTTCCCACCCTCTTCCCCCCTTCCCTCTGAGATTCATCAGTCTGTTCCATGTTTCCATGCCTCTGGTTCTATTTTATTCATCGGTGTATTTTGTTCATTAGATTTCTTGTTCATTTATGTTGATTTTTAGATACAATTGTTGACAGATATGTATTCATTGCCTTTTTATTGTTCATATTTTTTATCTTTTTCTTTTTCTTCTTCCTCTGCTAAAAGAATACCCTTCAACATTTCATGTAATACTGGTTTGGTAGTGATGAACTCCTTTAGCTTTTTCTTGTCTGTGAACCTCTTTATCTGACCTTTAATTCTAAATTATAGCATTGCTGGGTAGAGTAATCTTAGTTGTAGGTCCTTGCTATTATTCATCACTTGGAATATTTCTTGCCACTCCCTTCTGTCCTGCAAAGTTTCTGCTGAGAAATCAACTGACAGTCATATGGGTACTCCATGTAGGTAATTAACTTCTTTTCTCTTGCTACTTTTAAGATTATCTCTTTGTCTTTAACCCTTGGCATTTTAATTATGATGTGTCTTGGTGTGGGCCTCTTTGGGTTCCTCTTATTTGGGACTCTCTGCACTTCCTGGACTTTCAAGTCTACATCTTTCACCAGGTAGGGGAAGTTTAGCTTTTTCTTGTCTGGGAAGCTCTTTATTTCTCCTTAAATTTTAAATCATAGCCTTGATGGGTAAATAGTCTTGGTTGTAAGTCCTGCTTTTCATCACTTTGAATATTTCATGCCAGTCCCTTCTGGCTTGAAATATATCTGTTGTAAATCAGCTGACAGCCTTACTGGGAGCTCCCTTGTAGATAACTAAATGTATTGTCCTTGCTGCTTTTAAAATTATCTTTGTTTTTAACCATTCCCATTTTATATGATATAGGTTGGTGTGGGCCTCTTTGCTTCATCTTGTTTGGGACTCTCTGTGCTTCCTGAACTTGTGTATCTTTTTCCTTCACCAAGTTAGAGAAATGTTCAATCATTATTTCAGCCAAAGGTGAACTAAAACCAGGTGAGCTGCCCTGTAGTAGTAGTTGCATTTTACTGGTCAGATATTGATACAGGGCAAAAAAGGTGGAAAGAATGGCATGAACAGAAGCAGAAAAGAGTAGGCCATGACATGTCATCTTGCTCACTGTGCCTTTTGCATAGTAGGGGCTCAATAAATATTAGTTAAAGACTTCAATGGATGAATGAATCATTGAAACTAGGGTTATAAGTGATAAAGGGGAAAGACTGAAGTCAAGGACACTAGTTTTGAACCGGCATAAGGATTTGAACAAGGGTTATTGTATTAGATTCCTATAACCGCTGTAACAAATTGCCACAGATTTTATGACTTAAAACAACACATGTTTATTACGTTAAAATTCTGAAGGTCAGAAGTCTAAAATCAGGATGTTGGCAGGGGTGTGTTCTTTCTGGAGGCTTTAGAGGAGACTTCGTTTCTTTGCTTTTTTAAGTTTCTAGGGGCTGAACTGCATTTCTTAGCTATTGCCCCTTTGCCCATCTTCAAAACTCATCACTCTAACCCAGGGGTGGGCAAACTTTTTGACTCGAGGGCCACAATGGGTTCTTAAACTGGACCGGAGGGCCAGAACAAAAGCATGGATGGAGTGTTTGTGTGAACTAATATAAATTCAAAGTAAACATCATTACATAAAAGGGTACGGTCTTTTTTTTTTATTTTTATTCATTTCAAACAGACCGGATCCGGCCCGAGGGCTGTAGTTTGCCCACGGCTGCTCTAACCTCTGGTTCTGTAGTCACACCTTTTTTTTATTGTTATTAAGCTAACTCTATTACCTTCCTCTTATCATGACCCTTGTGATTACATTAAACCTGACAAATAATCATGATAATCTTCCTATGTCAAGATTTTTAATTACATCCACAAAATTCCTTTTGCCATATAAGGTAATAGATTACTGAGGTTAGAAAGTTCATGGACATCTTGGGGATCATTATTCAACCTACCATGCTAATATCAAATTCCAACTTTTTTTTCTTTCACCAAACAAAAAGCCAGAAACTAGAGGAAGTACCCTATCATCAAAACAAATAAAAGTGAGAATATAATAATCAATAACCTCTAATCACATGCATATTAAATATGAGGTACTATTAATCAGCTTTAGATTTAGAGATTCAAAAGATCTGGAATTTCTCTCTAGGCACAAGGATATTTTGAGAGTAATCTTAAGGAACAAAGTACTATTATGCCACGATGGGTTAAGAGGCATTTTTAAAAACATATACTTTATTGATTTTTTACAGAGAGGAAGGGAGAGGGATAGAGAGCTAGAAACATCGATGAAAGAGAAACATCGATCAGCTGCCTCCTGCACACTCCCCACTGGGGATGTGCCTGCAACCAAGGTAAATGCCCTTGACTGGAATTGAACCTGGGACCCTTCAGTCCGCAGGCCGACGTTCTATCCACTGAGCCAAACCGGTTAGGGCAAGAGGCATTTTTATGTTAACCTTTACAGAACATATTGACTTCATGAATTGACTTTGAAAATTAATAAAATAAAATAAAAAGAGTTTTTGTAACCAGGAAAAACAAAACAAAACCAGGAACAAAGTAATGTGGGTATCTCCTGCAGTCAAGCTGTTTACTTGTGGAAGGATTCACTGGCATCTGCTCACAAAGGACTGCCCAAATGGGAGAAGGCAACAAAGATTCATAAGGAGAGGAAACCTGATTACTCTTTGAGAGAAATAACTATGGCCAGAGATGAAAACTAAGTTATAAGAATAAGCAGAAGGCCCTGGATTGCTCCATAGGAACACCTGTAAGAAATAGGAAAAGGCAGGCACTTCCCAACATACACTATCATTAGTTCAGTGATCTCATTAATTTTTTAGGGCTCATTAGCTTGATGCCTCACTCTTCTCATTTGCAAAATAAAGGTGCTGGTTAGATAAGAAACTCCAGATTTTTTAAAATCTAATTTACAAAATAGTGATTGTTTACTTACACTCATAACAAAACATTCTGGGGTAAGATTGGAGTAGGGAGAATGAGGGGAGGGGAGGAGAGAATAAGGGAAAAGGAGAGGGAAACCCAAGAGAGAAGGGAGGATTTCCCATTGGCAAACTTGTATGTACCTTAGTGCCTTGATGTCATCTCTCATTCTTCCCAGGAGCACTCATTGGTTTTCATGGGTAGTGGTGTTAAGATCATGGCTTCTAAGTTAGACTCTGCTCACCATATGACCTGGACAAGTCCCCTTATTTCTCTCTACTATATCTTTTTGTCTATAAAATAGGAATAATAATAGCACCTTTGCCACTGGGTTGTTGCAAGAATTAAACCAGGCAATATATGTAAGGTACACCTAGTAAGTACTATTGTAAATATTGGCATTATTATTATTAGATACTATTATTGCTGACATTGCTACTAGTTGGAGTGTCGTACTGTTACTAAGAAAGTTTATTTCATACCGTATTGTAAAAGCAAATGAGATAATCAAGACTTCAGATCTGTGCTGTACTGTTGGTCCAGATCTGAGCTTCATTCTATAAAGGTGCTTATTTTTTAGGTTTCAATTTTTTAAAAACAGCACATAATTTATCTTTGAGTCATGTAGACATCCTATCAATGCAAGTTGACCACTTAGCTAAGAGTCCTCTTCAACTGTAAGTTACAGTATAGAGTTCTCCATTTCAGAAGCATTTCAATCTTGCAACCTGGATTGGCTATTAATACTGGCATCAGAAAAAAATAGAAGACAAATTTGTTTTAAAAAAGAACAAAAACTGTGAATTAAATTCTGTTTTAGTTGTAAGTCTTTGTTTCTTGTTTTTGTATTTTTATTTGTGTGTGTAAACATGCCATGTTTTGTTTTGTCTGCAGATGGTTTGGCTGTCTGTAAAAAAAAAAAAAAAGGTCTATTCAAGGACATAGCTGACTATTTTAATGAGGCCAAGGTCACAGTTTCAATTCCCTCTTGGCCAGTTAGCTTTGCTCTCTGCTCCCTGTCATAGCTACAGGCTGCTCCCTCATCATCATATCCAAGCCTGTGTCCCATGGGATGGGAGGATGAGGGGAAAGGCAGATTTTCAGGGCTGGTCCACAACCACAGGCCAAGCTTATGGTACGACAGTGTCCTCTGGAAATGTTAGCTATAATCACTCATCAGGTTGTTCTTCTTTGTTTTTATGTGATCACCACTTCATACTTTTCCCCACAGAAATCTATTTTGGGCTCTGTTCCTCTTAATAAGTAGACTAGATCATTTCAGCCTCCATCCTCATTACCACCAGAATAGTCTCCTGGGACCCAATTAGTAACACTATTTTTTGTCTTCTGGAGATATTACATCTTTGGTTTCTTACATTTTCAGCTCTAGGGTTTGTTACCAAAAAAAAAAATCTGCTAATAACAGCTAACATTTATTGAGCACTTACCCTGTGTCAAGACCTTCTACATGAGTTATCCCCTTTAATCCTCAAAATAGCCTCTGAGGTAGAACCTGATTTTCCTTTTGTCCAATGAGCACTGAAGTTGAGAGCAGTACAGTCAGTAGGAATCAAGATTCCTTCAGTAGCTTCTAGATCCTGCACCCTTTAGCCACTGTGCCATGACACTTCCCTACAGACCTGACACTCTGGACAGAATAACTAGCAGCTGGGTGATTACTGCAGATTCACATTGCTCTGAATTGGTACCTAATTTGGGTGGATGCCATTATATTGTGTCTCCCTTTTTGGGGGGGACTATATCCAAGACGGCCACCTGGCAAGCTGTGCTAATTGGACAAGTTCTTCCTGTGCCAGCAACTGAATCTTATTCCTATGCAATGTCCACATTCTTAGTTGAATCACATGCCACGGGGGGTAAGTAGGCGATTGCCTGGACCTCAGAAATATTTCGTTGTACAGAGATGTTTGAACATGCTAGTTCTTGTGACCAAATGAAACCTATATTTGAGGAAGTCTTTGATCCAGATGTACTCACTCCAAATGTCAGGATGTACTAGACGCTATTTTTGGAAGTGATTTTCAAATGCTAAAGGAAACCCCACATTGAATTTCAAACACAGTTTTTCTTACCAACCTCCCAGCCCTTAAATAAAGATATGGTTCTAGTGGCTTAAGAAATGGAATGGTATAACATCAGTTATTTTCCTTAATACACTAGTATTTCAGATCTTCCTATAGATTTTGAAATAGCCAACACAATTCAAGATGCTGATCAACAAGTATTCCCCACCCCCACCCCTTTTTAATCCTCACATGAGGATATTTTTCCATTGATTTTTAGAGAGAGTAGAAGCAAGAGGGAAAGGCAGAGAGAAATATCAGTGTGTAAGAAACACATTGACCAGAATTGAACCCAGGATCCTTTGATCTGCAGGCTGCCACTCTGTCCACTGAGCCAAACAAGTATTACCTTTTAAAAAAGCAAAGATAACTTAATACATCTCAATGCTTATCATAAAAGCAAGTACAAAATGTCTACAGCCCCAACTTCAAGAAACAAAGTTTTATGTACCTTGATTCTCAAAATGACTTAGCTATAGCTTCAAATCTCTAAATATTTACAGTGTTTACAAGTTGGGTAATATTGGGCACTGATTCCTTTCTAGCATTTAAATGGGTCAGGCTGATCCCTGATCTTGAACTTTTCTAGATGATTTCCCCATTTCCCATCATCCACTTCTTCTGAACAATTGCTGGGGTGGTGTGGAAGCGGGTGGTGTGGAGGGGGGCAGTTTGTTTTTAATTGACAATGGTCAAGTTTACTAAGCCCTCTTATTTTGGAATGAATATCAGTAGGCCTAGGCCAGTGGTCGGCAAACTCATTAGTCAACAAAGCCAAATATCAACAGTACAATGACTGAAATTTATTTTAAGGGACAAATTTTTTAAACTTAAACTATATAGGTAGGTACCTTGTTATTAACTTAATTAGGGTACTCCTAAGCTGGCCTTTGCTAAAAACGTCCTCAATCTGATTGAGGTACGTTCGCTGAGGTCGGCCCCTTCCAACTCTCCCATCCACACTCGTCTTGTCTACTTGTTTCGTCTATCTCCTTTCGTTCATCCTCTCTATATGTCCAAACCATCTCAACATACCTTTCTCAATCCTCGACACTACATCTTCTTTCACTCCACAACGTTCCCTGTACGAGTGCGCCCGCACGTGGTATTTTGTGGAAGAGCCACACTCAAGGGGCCAAAGAGCAGCATGTGGCTCGCGAGCTGCGGTTTGCCGACTGCTGGCCTAGGCAGTCTGAGTAAAACCGGTGTCATTGAATAACTTCGAATCATTTCCTTCCCTGTTCTGGCTTTCCCAATCTGCCTGCACATGTGGGTGGTACAGAGCCTGTGAAACTGAATACAGATCAACCATTTTTATGATCGTTTTATAAACATAAAAGCCAATAACCAACCCTAGCCCTTTAATCGTAAAAGTGTCCCTTTTTATTAGATGTCCCTCCTTGCCATTGAATCAGTATCTACCCAGTACTCCTCGACCCAACAGAATTGAATAATGGTTTCCCTGTGACAAATAACGCTCTTACAAATTGTCTCCTCGCTGGGGCTTTCTTCCTCCGGGTGAATTTTTTCACTTCTTAAGTGGTTTAATTTCCTTGTTTTGTAGCATTCTGTTCTATTGGTGCAGGTTCTAGTCTTAGCCAATTTGACTATTTTTCTTATCTTCGCCTTTTCTCTTTCTCTGTTCTGAAATTCTTTCCATCGGCGGCATCCAACACTTTGGGGTTTTTTTGTTTTGTTTGTTTTGTTTTGTTTTGTTTCCAATTTTGCTACCTCATCTTCTGCTACTTCTCTGAATTCTTTAAATCTAACATTTTGAAATGTGTTATCCTTGTGTGGCAGATTTTCCTTTATTAGACTCAGACAGGTGTGGCAATACCACTTATTAATTGGATGGCCTTAAAACAGGTTGTTTAGCCTTGCTTCCCATCTGGAGGAGGAAGATAATGAGTCTACTGTACAGGGTTGATGTCTCTCTTATATGAACTAATGACTGCCTGCTGCCTAATACCGTTTATGACACTTCAGTTAATGTTAGCACCATTTTTATTTTTGAGAACTAGGTAATAGGGCTGTCTTGGCAAATGGCTTTTCATCTTTTATCTTTCTTTCTTGCTTTGCACAAATACTCCTTGCCTCTGCCACCAATAAGAGGAGGAAGGAGGTTCAAACTCAGGGTTCACAATGCTTATATGAATGTAAAGAGCTGTTGTTTAATTCAAGTAGGACACCCAGTAAACTTGTTTATCACAGGCATTTTCTTTGTGCTGATTGTGAAATCAATCATTGATAGAAGCTATAATCATCATATGTAATAAAAGGCTAATATGCAAATCAACCGAACAGCGGAATGACCAGTCTCTATGACGCACACTGACCACCAGGGGGGCAGATGCTCAGCACAGAGGCTGCCGCCTGGTGGTCAGTGTGCTCCCACAGGGAGAGCACCGCTCAGCCAGAAGCCAGGCTCACGGCTGGCGAGCACAGTGGCAGTGGCGGGATGTCCAACTGATGGCTTACTGACGGCTTAGGCCCGCTCCAGGAGCAGACCTAAGCTGTCAGTCGGACAACCCCCAAGGGCTCCCAGACTGCAAGAGGATGCAGGCAGGGCTGAGGGACCCTCCCTGAGTGTATGAATTTCGTGCACCGGGCCTCTAGTGATTCTTATAAAGAGGTAAGAACCTATATTCACTTAAAGGACTAGGTTTAATAATAGAGATATAAATGATACCCAACTGATTAATTTTCTAAGCACTCTTTCCTGCTGCTAATAAATCTTGTTTATTTCCTCCTCTCATCTTAATCTAGAAATGTTCTTCTTCTGTTTATGTTTATGTTGTCCCACCTTTAAAGTACCTTTTATGCCCCATTTCCCTGTTTCTTCCATGGTGATCCTTGATCAAGGTGCTGTTCTGAGCAGTGCTTGCCCCATCTCATCTCAGGGACATAAGTCACATGAAAACAGCCATGAACATCCACATCTTTTTCATCCTCCCCACTTGCTTCTTACTTCTCTCATTTTAGAGACCTATTAGTGTCTTGTTTTCTTTGGCCAAATTTTCAATGAAAGATATTTAGGAAATGCCAACAGAGACCATCTGTAAGTTCCCTCAGATAAAAAGGATGACTTGAAAGAGTTTTGACAGCTAAGTGCTCCTGTAAATACCTTTACTAATTTTTTAGGTTCTGTGGGAGTGATATAGATGACTGTGACTTATTTTTTGTGGAGGAAGAGTTCACAATATTAGAGGGAAAAGAAATAAAAATAAACTGCTAAATCAAGGAAGAGTGTGAATACTGCTTTAATAGAGGAATCCTCATGATAAGAAGGAAAAGGAAATTAATTTTACCTTGGAAGGCTTCATGGAAGAGGAGAGATTTAAAGGATGGAAGGAAATTCAACAGACATCTACAGAGGAACTGGCCAAAGATAATATTCCAGACAAGTGATACAACTACACAACTAGCAACTTCTTTTCCTCAGTATGTGTGTGTGCGTGCACCTTTGTACATGTGTGCATACATATATGTGTCTGAGGATGGGGAAAGAAATTGTTGTGTGAAATGCATGTCTGCAAAGATTGTTTGCAGCCATATTTTTAAGGCTATAAAAGCCACAGAAATGTATGTTCACTGCAAACATGCTCCAAGAGATAATATCAGGGAGGGAGAGAGGGAGAAAATCGGGAAACAGTGTTTACATCTTGTTCCTGTCTGATTTGCACATCCTTGAAAAGGAGAGCTTGTCATTATCTATCGAAACCTTCCTGGTGGAACTGCGTATCTGTCAACCTTATCCCACCCAATTTGAGGCCCCACACGCGGATCCATTCCTCCCAACAGTGACCTTTCTTTAAAAGGCAGACCTGTCCTGACATCATTGATGTTTTTAATTCAGCACTCAGCACTTTAGAAGAATTCTTTCTGAAGGAAAGAAAGTGTGTCAGCCCTAGAGTGACATCCCCCGCCCCCAACCCCTTGCTTGCGGCTGAGAAGGATATGGTGTGTTTTTTGTGATAATCAGTGGCAAGGGTAATTTCAAAGAAGAGAAACAATCTATTGGGTGAAAGCGCAATTTCTCTTCAAATCTTCAAGGGGAGTCTGAGAACAAGCAAGAACTTCACATGGTTTCTGTTTTACTCTGTGAGAAAAGAACCGTATAAGAAGATGTATATGCACCAGAGCATATCTGTTTGACTCTTAGTTGTACAACATCGCTAGAATTCCTTGCTTTCTGGCTAAAGCTCAGATCCTGCTGAGCTATTGAGCCTATCAGTGATCGTATTGTTTTACATCATTTCCAGGGTGTTTTCGTTTACATCATCCCATTTCCTCTTCCTCACATTCTCAGAAAGAATTCTCATAGTGTTAGAGCTGGGGAGGGTGTGGCGCTTTCCCAAGGTCACTCAGGTGGGAAGATTGGGAAGGAGACTCCAAAGGGGTCCTCTGACCCAGGTCCAGTGCCCTTTGCATTTCAAGCACAGCTGCTTCTCTAGGGGTCAGTGCCTTTATTTATTTTCTTTTTTTACTTTATTTTTATTGTTGACACTGGGACCGATGTCCCCGTTTTCTCCTCCTTTGCCCATCTTCTCCCAGCCCCCAAACCCTCTTCCCCCTGGCCATCACCACACGGTTGTCTGTGTGCTTCGGCTGACTTCCTCACCTTCTTCCATCCAGTCCCTCCCGCTTTCCCTCTGACAGCTGTCCGTCTGTTCCATGTATCCACGCCTCTGGTTCTGTTTTGTTCGTCAGTTTCTTTTGTTCATTAGATTCCACACTGACTGGACAAGGACAATTCCTCAGAGATCCTTTACAAACTGGAAAGTTTATATTTGTGCTTCATAGTGAACAATTAGAGCCAAGTCTTCTTTCTTGTAGAACCAATGTGGGGAACCCAAAATTGAGGTGTGGAGTTGGCCAGAGGCCTGGGAGAGAGGCCCCTCCTCACCCAACCCTGTGCTGCTCTTGAGCTCAGACCCGCGGTCATTGGGACCCATCGAGAAAACGCTCATCCTTTCCGCCTTCTGTGCTGAGCCCCACTCTTCCACACCCTTCTTTGCATCACGTTTTTGTTCCGTTTTTTTTTTTTAATTTCTCTTTATTGTTGAAAGTATTACAGATGTCCCCCTTTTTCCCCCCTGACCCCCTCTGCCCTGCTCCTGCCCCTCCGCAGGCCTTCCTTCAGCACACTATTGTCTGCCCATAGGTTTTAAAAACACATTTATTTTTTGTTACTGTGTTATTTTTATATGTGGAGAATTCACTCTGAAGTACAAAATGTATTCTTATTTTTCTCTTACAGCCATAAACTCACAAACTAAAATATGCTAAATAATAGTCTGAAAAATTCAATTGTAACAATGCAGCATACTCATTGGGAGAAAAAAAAATTTAAGTTTAAAAAGTGTCCATTTACAGTTAACCATCAATATAAGATATTCCTAAGATGGTAGAAATTCCAGAAATATTGGTCTTTACAAGTGAATATGAATAGAAATTATATTAATATGGTAGCTGATGTAATGAGGAGTAGGCAAGGTGTTTTTTTATGTCCTTGGTGACTTGGCCTCTCTGTCTATGTCTTTGCAGATATGGCTTGAATATTAAGATTATTTCTTTCATTTGTGGGGGTGAGGAGATCTGAAAAAGCTAAACAAAACAGAATGTAATAAAATAGGATGTTTTTTTCTGACCTTTATATATTGTATGTATCTTATTCTCCTTGTTTAGTTTCATGCCTATTCAAATTTTGTTCTGAAATTTTTATGGTTAGTTCATGAAAAAGACCCCATTTGGGTAAATGTACCTTTTGACTTAGAGGTCAGAGAGTGAGAACACTAATAGAGTCATTCACCTTCAAAACTTTCAGAGCAGACAAGTAACCTTAATGATGACAAATATTCCTGATGAAGAATTCTATTTTCAGATATTTATAAGTATTCATTAATCAAAGTATAAAAAATGGCATGGTTAGTTTTTTAAAAATATAAAATCAACATGAGCATTTTATGTTTCAAGCCTATTTCTTATGTAAAAAAATAGAAAAATATTCATAAGCTAAAGGAAAGAGAGGGAAGCAGGACTGCAGTTTAAAAAATTTTAAGCCAGAATTGATGACTAAGAGCACAGACCTTGGGCCTAGACCACCTGGGTTTGGATCTCAGCTCCTTTCTTATTATAATGCACTTTGGGCAAGTGATTTACTTTCTGCTTCCTCCGCTTTCTCAGCTTCTCCAGTCTGTAACATGGGGATGGGAATAGAACTTACAAGCTGTTATAAGGATTCAGTGAGTGAATTTATGTTAAATACATAGACCTTTCCTGGCCTCATAAGCACTCAATGTCACCTTAAAAAATTATAAATGTGTCAGTTTAGTCTGAATGTTCTTATACTTGAGAATCCAATCTTCCACCTCTATTTATTTGAATCTGAATGTCCTAATACCTTATTTATTTATTTATTTATTTATTTATTTCCAGAAGAGCAGAAATCAACAATTCTAAGCACCACCTCTCCCCACCACCCATAATACCAATACTTCTACCATCAGCATTTCCAACTCTGCACCTTCTTCTCACTTTACATAAACCTTTGCTCTTCAGATGAGAGATGCCATTCCTCACTCTCCTCCCAGTTCACGACTGCAGTGTTGAGATGGACTAGTGTGTCTTCTGGTGTGAGGTAGTGTGTGCCATAGGCAGTTTATTATTATTCACAATGATGAACGTACCCAAGTTCATAAGTTTGCTTTTACCAATGAGAGTAGTTTCAGGTTATCTCCGTTACTTCAGCCTCAATAATTGAGTTCCAACAAGCTTCCACAAATAGGAAGGAGGCAAAGATGTAAACGTCTGGTGAATCCTACACTCTGTGCGCTAAGCAGATCCCTGGTCCATAGCTGTGCAAGTACCGCACGTGTCACCTTCATGGGTTTCAGAAAAAAATTAAAGTTGAGAAGTGCTGTCCTAAGCAACATGCAAAATGTTGATAGTGATGCGTTGCCAGTGCTTTGCAAACTGGAAAGGCACACACAGATGTTCATAGTTATTCTTGGCAAATACATGTTACAGAGAGAGGCTCAGACAGGACAAGTCTGCCCCTTCCGAAGGATGGAAGAGTGTTTGGGGCAGTTGCTCCAGGGCCCAGTATCCATGGCAATAAGGCTCTCTCATCCATCCTCTGGAGCATATCTGGATTAGACCCACTTACTGGCACATCACTAGCAAACACTCCAAATACACAGAAATATATCCCAAAGGTTCTATGCTCAATTTGCTGCCATTTTAAGGGCATTTCAGCCAGTTATTCAAATTTAATAATGATAGCAAATTGTGAAGTTGCAGGGACATATCAAAGAATAAGCTGGCGATTCTTCCTACAAACAAGATTTAATGAAAAACATAACATCTGGCCTGAATAATGGCTCCTTTGATTTCTACAAACAGACAATTCAGTAGGAAAGAAATATTAAATCTAGTATTTTTTATACTGTAGAGTCCATTGAATTTTGTAAAGCAGGTATGTATAATTTTTAAATATTTAGAATTAAGATACAAATTCTTTATCTTAACAGGGTCAGGACAACTTACATTTGATATGCAAAGAGCATTCAAAATCAGTAATTACTAAATTAAATCTGCTGAGTTTTAGTTTTTGTAAGTGGCCAGAGGATTTATGAATTCATTCAGATCTGTAAAAAAAATTAATAGCATCTCTAGACACAGGATCTCATGATCATAAAGCAGTGATGGCGAACCTATGACAACACGTGAACTCATTTTTTTGGTTGATTTTTCTTTGTTAAATGGCATTTAAATATATAAAATAAATATCAAAAATATAAGTCTTTGTTTTACTATGGTTGCAAATATCAAAAAATTTCTATATGTGACACGGCACCAGAGTTAAGTTAGGGTTTTTCAAAATGCTGACATGCCGAGCTCAAAAGGTTCGCCATCACTGTCATAAAGCATAAAAAGTCGTAGCAGCACAAGCCCATGTAATACACCACCCTCACAGCCAAACCGCACAACAACAGAGCCGGCAGATTCCATTTGATCTGTGTGAGCGGGACTGCTGGGCATACCGATACATTAGGTGGCCTCTGCATCAGTGAGCTGGGCTCCCAGAGTGTACACTTAGCTTAGAAGACTGACCTTGTGGTTTCAGTACACTGCCACCTGGTGTCAACCCTACGCCAGCCATGGCTTCTGAGCCGTACATATTGAACTCCCCTGGGCATTGTCACCAACCCACTCTGTCCAGGCCACCTCCCAGAGGATGACTAGCCACATTGTCACTAAGGTCACCCTGCTCCCTCCAAGATCCACCAGGGCCCACCGGTCCCACATCCTGATGTGTGGACCCAGCGCAGGATGGGAGAGAGAGTGTGTGGCAGGCCAAAGGCGGGGACACCTAGCCTCTGTCCCACCTAGGGGGGCCCAGGTGCATGAGGAACCTTTCTTTCCACCTGCATCTTCCCCTCGCCAAAGCCAAGCCAGTTTCCCTCCCTGCAACCTGTCCTGGGAACTCTTCAGTCTCAAGGACTCTGTCCCCTTCGCCTTTCCCCCAGCTCCTGCCCCCCTAGGCAGATCCCACTCTAGATTATGTGGGAGCTATGTCCTCTCTAGGCCTACTGAGGTTGGTGCTGATTTTTCTGAAAGAAAAATGGAAACACATTTTGGCTTTAGAATTGACGGGATTTGCTGGTGGATTGGATGGAGGAGAGAGGAGGAGGAGAAAAATGAAGCTAGACTCCTAATTTGGGGGCTTGATCAGTAAGGTAGATGGTAACACCATCCTCTGTTAAAGGGTGGGTAGAAGATTACCAGGTTTGGTGAAGAAGAAATAAATACTTCCAGTGAACATGTGTTGCTTTTATAGTCCAAACATATACGTGTTATGTTAAGTGTTAAAAAATGTTTAAACAACCTAAAATAAACCAAAGAAATATGAAGATGTTTTGTAACATCTAAATTTGTGATTGGACTGATCCCAGCAGCACAGAGAGAAAGGCACCTACTAGTCTCCTAGATTCCATATTTGACCTTCCTCCCATCTACATAGAAACAAAAGCCATCTTTTTATTTTTTATATTATTTATTTAAATTTTTTTTTTAGAGAGAGAGAGAGGGGGGAAGGGAGAGAGATAGAAAAACATCACTGTACGAAAGAAACATTGATCAGCTGCCTTTCTCATGCACCCACACTGGGGAATCAAATCCACAACCCAGAAACCTGCCCTAACCAGGAATCTGACCTTTTGGTGCACAGATTGACCCTCCAACCCACTAAGCCACACCAGCCAGGGCCAAAACCCATCATTTTAAAAGAAATATCTTCAGCCACTTGCTTAAAAACCTTATTGGCTTACTTACCATTTGGACTTAGAATAAAATCCAAATTCCCAGGGCTAGACATAGGGTGAGGTGAGTGAGGCACAAAATTTAAGAGGCCACCCAAAATCTCAATAATCAAGATAAATAATATTTAAATGCAGCAGTTTTTAAAAAATCAAATAGACAAACTACAGGCAAGGGGCCAGCCCCTTGTTTTTATAAAGTTTTATTGCAACCAGGGCCGAGATTCGGGTGATGTGAGTGAGAAAGGGTCATGGGAGTGCTGGGTCAAAATGTTTAAAATCTTTATTTAGAATCTTGAACTTTGGGCTCAATTACGGAATTTTTGTTAATGTTGATTTTTGAAATATTGCATTTACATCACTTCTATTACTGAGTAGGAACTGAGGCTTAGGGGGGCCCCCAGCAACTAGCTGGAGGCCCCAATGCTAGTCATTGGCAGAACCAGGGCTCTTTGAAACACCCTGTTCTGCAGTGTCACTCCAAGCCTTCACCCTCCTGATTCAGACCCTGTTTGTTCTCAGTGACCATGTGTTGTTTTCATGGCCAAAACATAAATTTATAAATATAAGTTTAAGTCTTTAAAAGTGTTCAAAGCAACCTAAAATAAATCCCAAGCTCACAAAGAAGTTTTGCCCAGCAGTACAGAGAGAATGGCACCCAACTTTAACATCTCAAAAGGTGAAGATTCAACTTATTTTCCAAATCGATCTGATCTCATGCAGTGAGTGCTCAGAGAGGCACATGGGTTACTAACAGCAAGAAAGTCGTTTTAGATAAAACTGATGAAGCTTTTATGGAAAGGTGCCAGGCAGGTTCACATTGCAAGGTATATGACATAATGCTTTCTTGATACTTAAATATCCTATGAAAATAATTTTATTTTGTGACTTCTTAACAGAGAGAAAAGGGTTTTCTTATTTACCAGAGAACCCGGCAGCTTTAATTTTCTTATTCATCTAGTAAATCTATATTATACTGAAGCACGACAAAGGACCTTAAAAATCGGTTAACAAACATTTTTAAGAGTGCGTATGGTTTGAGGTTTGATTCATGGAATAAGTATTTGTAGGCTTTCCAAATACCTAGTTTCTCTTAGCTTCTCGCTCCTTTTCTCTCATCTCTGTGCCTTATGTTTTTAAGGTTGGCCGGCTTCCTCTGTGAATAACTGGGTAAATGGATTCAGCAGGGCCTAAAAGCTATTGACTCTCATCTTAGTTAAGCTCTTCGGTTACAGGAAATGTGTCTATCTCAGTTTCCATATTTGAGATTTAAGAATTCCCTCATGCACAATGCTGTCATCATTACAACTGGAAGTCCAAACAAGATCATTGGTGAGAAAGACCTGGGTGTGTTCCATGCACATAAATGTCTCCAAAGCATTTGCCCTACTCTCAGTTGTAATTTCTAGCATCTGACCAGACGATGGTTGGCATGACTAGTAGGTAGTACGCTTTCCCTTGTCATGGTGGCTGGGCAGAATTCTGAGGGAGCAACTAGATGCATGCAAGGCCCCTTGAGGCCTAGGCTGGGGACTTCTACCACATTCTGTTGGCCGAAGCAAGTCACAGGAAGAGCCCAGATCAAGGGGAAGGGAAATAACTTCTACCGCCCTATGAAGGGGAAGGTGTGGGGGTGGGGAGCCCTACAAAGTCACTGTTGCAAAGATACATGGATCGGGGGAGGAGAAGCCATTTGCAGACAAACTACCTCAATTAATTAAGTGGGAAAACCCATTCAATTACCTACAACATAGTAGCTTTACCTGGTGAGTTCTTAACAAGGTTATATGGGGAAGGGGATGAACTATGAAAGAGAATCTTTGTGTTGGCAAAACCACTTGCAAATGCAAAATGGCCACTGTTTGATGAGAAACTAGAAAAACTGAAGGTTACATTCTCATCTGTCTGGAATGACTAATGACTGACGTGCCCAGTTCTCCATTGTTATATGAAGTTTAAATTCTTGGCCAGAGCTTCTGAAAGAGTCTGAGTTTGTTCAGGGATAGGAATTTCAACCTGACTATCTGCCAGTTTAGGTATCTAACTGTTCTAGTTGTAGATTTTTTTTAATTCTCCTACCGTATATGGTTTATTAAGTGCTTGTAGGGATCCAGGAATTTTGCATATGTCATTGTATTTAATTTGATAACCAAACAGCCCTCTGAGATGGCTGTCATCTACATGTTACATGTATAGGAACTGAGGCTTAGGGAGGCCTCCAACTAGTCATTGGCAGAGCCAGGCACTTTGAAACACCCCGTTCTGCAGTGTCACTCCAAGCATTATCCTCCTGATTCATACCCTGTTTGTTTTTAATACTTAATATTAGAAATAAATGTCAATATCTAACTCATTGGAATATAATTAAGTCATTACCAAAACAAGCAAAATAGGGATTCCCTTAGATATCCTAGGATATTTTAAAATGCTTATTTGTGAATCTCTAATTTGATAGAGGGAACAGGTAAAAAGAATGTATTAGAATCATCTGCCTAATGAATATCCATTGGCAATAAAGATAAATTCCATTTACTAAAACTTGATTTCCCACAAAACTTCTTAAGAATGCATGTACCGCCCTAGCTGGTTTGGTCCAGTGTATAGAGTGTTAGCCTGTGGACTGAAGGGTTCTGGGTTTGATTCCCGTCAAGGACACATGCCCAGGTTGCGGGCTTGATCCCCAGTGTGGGGCATGCAGGAGGCAGCCAATCGATGATTCTCTCTCATCATTGATGTTTCTATCTCTCTCTCCCTCTCCCTTCCTCTCTGAAATCAATAAAAATATATATTTTTTTAAAAAAAAGAATGCATGTATCAGATAAAAAGAGAGTCCTATTAGGAGAAAAAACCTTTTATCCTTCAACTAAGTGCTGTCTAGTGCCCTGAGAGTCTATACCAGGGGTCCTCAAATTTTTTAAACAGAGGGGTCCAGTTCACTGTCCCTCAGACCGTTGGAGGCCGGACTATAGTTTAAAAAAAAAACTATGAACAAATTCCTATGCACACTGCACATATCTAATTTTGAAGTAAAAAAACAAAACAGGAACAAATACAATATTTGTATTTGTATGTGGCCCGCGGGCTGTAGTTTGAGGACCCCTGGTCTATACCGTCCCAGGTTTTAACATACTTATGGCTCCTACCTGGTCTGTAGCCTCAAGCCTGCAGAGAAGAACAGGGTCAGACAGTCCTGAGCATGAACCCCAACTTTATCCAGCACTGCATCTGTGGCCTTGGGCTATTTTCTGAGCCTCAGCAGAGCCTCACTTATTCCAGCAGTAAAATGGGATTGATGATGCTTGTGGAGCTATAAATAATAAATTAGATAATGCATTTAAATCAAGTTGTGCAAATGCTAAGTGCTATTGATTTGTCTCTCACCTGCATTTGTCCTCAGAAGCTAGCACAAAACAAAGCACAGCAAGCAAGACCCCACAATACAGAGCTAACTTCACTTCACGGTCATTTATTGTCCTTTGACGTTTGTGTATTCCACACCTATCCTCCCACACGGAATATTTATAAAACAAGAAGTGATGGGAAATGGCATTCAGCAGACAAGTTCTAACCTCAGCCCCTGCCCGCTGAGGAACTAGCTGTCCTTACCCCATCCACTTGCCTCATCCCTTTGAGCTTCACTTCCTTCCAGCTGCAAAACAAAGGCGATGCTCATGCTTCCACTAACGCCACGAGACAGCCACGGGAGAACACCCAGCACAGTGCCTGGCACTTCTTCACCCCCTTGTTTTATTCCCTTTGGCATTTACAGGACATGCACCCATTTCCAAAAGGTCATGGCAGGAGAAAAGGAGACTTTTCTCCTTTTTCTCACTCATTTATTTTGGGGCTTTTTTGTTTGTTTTGTTTTGCTTCCCTGTCCTGTGTTTCTTCAAGGTGAGCACAAACACAGTGTGAACCACCCGAAGGACTCCCAAAGCCTTGGCACGAACAGTCGGGTGTGATGAGAGCCTGTCTCCAGAGCCGCCCTTTGGCACTCTGCCCACTGAGTAGAATTGGACCATCTGCAGTGACAGTCGGATCTTTTTCCTGAAGAGTTGGAACTAATTGGGAATGTGTCAGAGTGTGTAACATGCTTTGTGCCGCCTTCTGCTCCAGCTGGCCTCTCACAGCACCCACTTCGGGGGCATCAGGCTTTTGATAGGTAGATGAGATGGCCCTTGAGGAATTCCTCCTTTCTGTCACTTAGTAGTTGATCATTTGTGTCCTTTGTAATAACATCTTTCAGCTTCCAAAGGGCATTTTGAATGCATTAGATCAGTGATTCTTAACCTTTTTAGGGTCATAGTCCCTTTGGGAATCTGATGAAAATTATGGGTACTCTTCCTCCTGAAAATTCATATACTTATGCAATTTTACACACCATTTCAGATATTTCACAAACTCCTTCCCCAATCCAGACTGTGGGACCCAAGTTCCAGCACTAAATAGTATTTGTAAATATCTGTGTGGTCCCTATTGTCTACCAATAAGCTAATCCCAAAAAGCAGTCAGGAAATGTGTACTTCTTTCTGTCTAAAGCAACTTTTTTTAAATGAAACAAACGATTTGTATTGATCTGCTTTTGTGAGTTGATGGGATAGGTAGGGAACAGAGGAGGTCTCAGCAAATAAAACAGGTACTTTGTTTTGCACATATTAATAACCAGCCTGGGGACAACATTGTAAATATAAACATAATTGATCATATTTTAAAAAACACCATTGGGAGGTATTAACCTGTTAAGGTAACATGTCACCTACTACATACAAAATGTAAACACACAGTATTATGATTATACTAGAGGCGCAGTGCATGAAATTTGTGCACGGGTAGGGTCCCTAGCAGCTGCTGGCTGCTAGCTGGGGCCTCCTTTCCCCCCAGCTACCTGCTGCCGCTGGCTGGCCAGGACCTCCCTTCACACCTGCCTTGGCCTGGCGCTGCCCACTCACCTGCTCCACCATCCTGCCACAGTCCTGCTCTCATTGGGGCCCATTGGGGCCAGCAGCACCTCCACTGCCACCTACTGCCAGTGTCGTGTCACCAACACCCGCTGTGGTCTGTGCCACCCCCTGGTGGTCATCACACGTCTAACTCCTGGTCAGTTGAACTCCTGTCCGTAGGGCCAATTTGCATATTACCCTTTTATTATATAGGATAGGGGAGTGCCCATATCCTTAGACGATATGTTTAGGGATGAAGATAGCATAACATCTGCATCTTACATTAAAGTGATTTAGAAAAATTATAAATATATACATATATTGATAAAGCAAATTTAGAAAATGTTAACAGTTACTGAATCTAAGTGGTGGGACTATGGCTACCCATTGTACTACTCTTTAAATGTCTGTGTTTAAAATTTTTCATTACAAAAACTTAGAGAATGAGCATACACACATTATTTTGAGGAAAATTTTAACATAAGCACAGTCTTTCACTCTTGGACTGGATTTCTTCAATCAATTGGCAAGCATCATTTTCCCATGGGTTCAGTGTATTTCTCATTGTATTAAAATCCTGCCTAAAGATGTCCAATGCTACTCTAATTTAGTAAGTAGTAAACCTTCAGTGATGACATTATGTAACATCACATGATTGTTATCAGCACCTGTGATGCTTTCTGGGCAATAAGCTTGTGCGGCAGGACCCATGACACACGATGGGTCTAGAAACCATCTTCAGGAGTTCTCAAACGGCTAAGCCAAGGCTGCAGAGCCAGCAGCAATCAGGAAGAAAGCTTTTCTTACAGGATATTCCGCATGTCATTGTCTCCTAATTCTGCAGCCGATTTTTAATTCCAACACTGAAAATAGTGTTGAATATTTAGCCAAGAACATGGTGCTTGCTATCACATCGTACCTCCTGGCTCCGTTTGACAGTGATGCAGTTAGGATTCCCAGAGCATATCTCTTTCATTTCTGTTACTGCGAGGCTACATCTGTTTTTAGCAGTATACAATTTCCGTTATGCTATTGACAGATAACAGACAAGATATTCCCTGGGAGACCACAGCCACTGTCTGGAACCAGAAATGTTATTTTAAGATCCAAAACTTCCAACATCATCAGTTCATTACTCCTTCATCAGCAAAAATAGAGCACTGTCCTTACTTAATGGCAGATCTCGACCTCATCTCTAGTTTTCTGTTTTACTCTTTGTCTTTTACGACTATAAGAATGCATAGTATTGGAAATTATATAGTTTATTTTTAAAATAAAGTCATGTCCATTTTGTTCAAAATGAGGCTGATGATTTCCTTAAATAGTTCTATGAATAAATTTCCTCTGTCCTTCCGGAAGGTGAATTCAGAGTGTTTTTGTTTACTTGGGGAATGTGGAGAGAGTGGTGTGTTGGACCCAGGAAAGTCTAGTCATTAGGAATGTGGTATTTCAGTCCCACTGCCTCCACTTACTACCTGTATGGCTTGGGGCAAGTCAGTTAACCTCAGTAGACCTTCCACTCCTGATCTTTAAAATGGATATAGTAGATGCCCAGCCGGCATGGCTCAGTGATTGAGTGTCGACCTATGAACCAGGAGGTCACGGTTTAATTCCCAGTTAAGGCACATGCCCAGGTTGAGGGCTCGATCCCCAGTGTGGGGCATGCAGGAGGCAGCTGATCAATGATTCTCTCTCATCATTGATGTTTCTGTCTCTCTCTCCCTCTCCCTTCCTCCCTGAAATCAATAAAAATATATTTTTAAAAATAAGTAAAATGGATATAGTAGCAATTGGACATCCATAGTAAAAAAAAAATAGATCATAACCAAATCTCACATATTATACAAAAATTAACTCAAAATGGGTGATGGACTTAAGTATAAACCATACAATTAAAAATTTCTAGAAAAAAAGCAGGATAAAATCTTCAGGACCTAGGACTAGGCAAAGAATTCTTGGATGTACAATTAAAAACCAATGCATCAAAGGAAAAATTTACAAATTAAAAACTTTTGCTCTGTGAAAGACTATTAAGAGACCATTAAGAGGATGAAAGGGCAAATTACAGTTGGGGAGAAAATATTTGCAAACCACATATCTGACAAAGGAGTTGTATCTGATTTCACTTATTTATTATTAAACATGCGTTTATTGGGCATCTAACACCACTCTGCTAGGTACTATGGAATAATGTAAAATGAAAAAAAAGCATGCTCTCTGTCCTCAAAAGGGTGCTCAGTAATGGGAAAGAAAGAGATGAGACAAGTAATACAAAAGAACGAATTGGGTAGCCAATAGGGGTACATACGGTGCAAATGGAATATGGGAGTAGCCAGGCAGTATTTGAGATAAAGGTCTCTGTGTCCCCTTTTTAAAACCCATCTCCATGGCATGACAATGTTGGTTTCCTCCTGGCCTCTCTGGGGAACAGGAGAGCAGGTCAAGGAATGGAACTGATTCTCAGTTTCGGTGCATTTGATGCATCATTCGATACATGTATTTGATATATCAGTACATTTGTTATTTTCCCAAAGTTTAATTACATTTTTATTTAAATTGTTAAATATTTAAATTGGGTTTACATGATATTCATCTGCTTTCCGAGAGTTCCAAAACTAAGTTCAGCAAATCTGGCATCCCTATTTTTCTGCATGCACGGAAACTGTGTCAGAGTTCTTTAGGAATTAGGTGCTGGTATGGTGTCAATGAAATGTTTAGGATCACATGTTAAAATGTGGTGGAAAATTAATATGTTTTGTTAATGAGGTTGCATGTTATCTAGGAGAACATAAAAGTAAAAAAAAAATACATGCATCAAAAACACAAAGTTACATTATATTACATTATATTCAAATTATAGGCTTTTTTTCTCCTTAGAGTTCAGGACTTCTTTTTGTCTTTAATCTTAAATCTGTAAAAAACTTTTTAAAGAAACATTGTTGCCAATAACATTGTCAAAATGTAATTGCATTATTAATGTTATCAGTTTTAAGATTACTTTAAATATCTAGTGCCCTTTGCTATATGTTATCTATAACACTATAGACGTTATGTTCTTTATAGTCTTTGCTAACTTCTGCCCAAACCAGAACGCATACTAAATCCAGCATTAATAAGTTAGTCATAAGGTATGATTATAAAATTGATGGTTAGACCATAGTTAATCCACTTAAGTGTATCCCTAAATATATCTTAATATCACTTAAAAATATTAATATATTAATATTAATGTCACTTAATATTTTTACTTTATCTTTATTGTTGAAAGTATTACAGATGTCTCCTTCTTCCCCATTAACCCCTTCCACCCCACTCTTGCCTCCTCCCCCCATTCTCGCCCCCTCCCCAAGCCTCCCCCCCACCATTGTCTATCCATGGGCTATGCATATATGCATATATAAATTCTTTGGTTAATCTCTTAATATTAATACTTAATATTAAGTGTCCTAAACACTACCAGTTCTGGGTAGGGGAGGGTGGGGGTAAGGGGGAGAGATCAACCAAAGGACTTGTATGCATGCATATAAGCCTAACCAATGGACACAGATACCAGGGGGGTGAGGGCATGAGTAGGGGGGTGGGGAGGCAATAGGGGGATAAGGACACATACGTAATACCTTAATCAATAATGAAAAAAAGGAAAAAAAAATAAATACTACCAATTCCGTCTAGTTAATTTTATGATAATAACATTCTGGGATGTTACTCCATAAATATAGATATTTTTGTCCATTTGGGTCACATATTTATTCCTCGAACCTAGAAGAATACCTGGTATATAGTAAGAGTCCAGTAAATATTATCAAATAAATATTAAGTGACTAAATGAATTGCCCTTATTCAAAGCTTGCTATTCAGCCTTCCTGTTGATGCTTCAGACAATAAATGTGGTTATTTCATGTTTGGAGTTGTTCTGTTTCTGAAACAAAAAACAGCCTTAGTCCTTCAAGTGACAGAAATAAATTGAAGACTGTGCACATGTGCTTCCAAATAAACTAAATATAGACCAGGATCACATGACACCGTGATAAATGGGACCAGCAGAGGACCCCACTCTTTCGAACTACTGCTGAGCTATAAACTCCTTAATGTAAGTCAATTTGTTACAGGAATAAACTAGTTTGCAGTGTTACTTGAACCTATGCCATTGTGAAGATCATAAAAAGTGCCTCCTTGACCTTCAAGAGACAAAAATAATAATGAAAATCTGTGACAATTGTAGATGAGTCTAAATAATAATCCTAGAAGAGACAAAAGATAAGAAAATAACTATGCTTTCCTCTATTCCCAGGCCAGCTTTTTGTACCATATGAAATCTGTCATTCTTCATTTACAGCAATCGCTTGGCAACTATTAATGTGGCCCCCAATGAAAGTCAGAACTCATAAATAGTTCTTAACTGTTTTTACTGTATTTGCAGTTCTAATGCCTTCAGTCTCTTTCACACAGTCCACTGCAAGGCAATTCCACTGCCTTGCTTCCCCAACAATGAAACAGGCTCTGGGGCCCAGCGGTCGGAGTTTCTATTCCAGCTCTGCCACTTACCGGCTATGCGGCCTTGGACAAATTGTCCAACCTCCATCAGCCTCAGGGTCCTCATGTATTAAAGGAGGTCGAGGTGGTTATAATACCTACTGTTGTGAGAACTCAATAAAATATTATATGTGAAACACTTGGTACATACCAGGTACTGAACTTTTAATAAATATTATCCATTATTACTGGAATCTACTTTATTTATGGCAAATTATTCTGTAGTGTGTCCACAGACCACAGAATTATAAGCAACATATAGCAAAGGGCACTAAATATTTGAATAAAGGCAATTCACTTAATATTTATTTGATAATATTTATTCAGCATTTGTTGGACTTTTTAAAACATTTTCAGATTATCTTAGACATTTTTCTTTTTTAATATATTTTTATTGATATCAGAGAGGAAGAGAAAGGGAGAGAGAGATAGAAACATCAATGATGAGAGAGAATCATTGATTGGCTGCCTCCTGCACGCCGCACACTGAGGATTGAGCCTGCAACCCAGGGACACGCCCTGACCGGGAATCAAACCATGATCTCCTGGTTCATAGGTCAACGCTCAACCTCTGAGCTATGCCGGCCAGGCTTAGACACTTTTCTTAAAAAAAAGAAAAGAAAAAGGCAATCCAGAATTAATATGTAATGCATCTGGGGTTCTTTACTGGTCACGGGAAAGTTGGGTGACTGACACCAGAATACCACTAACAGATTGTTTTTGATTGGCATATCAAAATGGTTCATTGGCAATTGTGAGAATTGCTCAAACGGTACCACAAAGTATATTAGCAACATCTGGACTATTCGGGCGGTGAGAGATGCCAGGGGTAGTTGGATTGTTAATTCCTAAATTAAGTGACTTAACCAGGTGCTTAGTATCCTGAGTACAGAAACAGCTGGAGGCACTTCTGCTCTCTCTCCCTCCATTTATAAAATGGGGATTACTGTCTTCTATGTACCTACTTCATAAGAAAGATTAAAATAGGGGTTCTCAGGGAGTGGATCTAAATAATCATCATGACTGTCAGTTTACCAGGGGTGGGCAAACTTTTTGACTCGAGGGCCACAATGGGTTCTTAAACTGGACCGGAGGGCCGGAACAAAAGCATGGATGGAGTGTTTGTGTGAACTAATATAAATTCAAAGTAAACATCATTACATAAAAGGGTACGGTCTTTTTTTTCAATAGTTTTATTCATTTCAAACGGGCCGGACCCGGCCCGCGGGCCGTAGTTTGCCCACGGCTGGTTTAGCCAGTGCAGCAAGCATCAGAAGAGCTTTGGTTACTGGCACAGAAACACACAGTCCCCATTCTGTCTGAGTGGCCTCTCTTCCATGCCACCGGGTGCATTTAAGTAGCCACATTAGGGACCACAGAGGCACGAGGTGGATGCTGTTCTCAAGGATCTTCCAGTATTTGAGAGGCTAGCTGGGAGAACTGGGTGCGTTATGCACCCAATACAGCTTACCAATTCTGTGAGAAACATTTAAAACTCCTTTTTATTTTTTTCCATCTTTATTGATATAATTTACATATAGCATCCTGTAAGTTTGAGTTATACAGTGTGTTGACCTGATACATTTCTGTATTGCAAAATGGTTACCACCATAGGGTTAGCTAACACCTTCATCATGCCATACATAATTACCATTTCCTTTTTGGGTGAGAGCCCCTGGTGAACAGCACTCTGTAAAACGTTTTAAAGGTCTGTGCTGATGCTCCAGTGGGGTGTACTAGGAAATTATTTAAGATGTAAGAAAAAATACTAGTATTCTCCTATGTATTTTTATTTTTAAGGAAGAAATTAGTCCATGTTTATTTAATGGTTGAGAGTAGCACATAAACTAGATAGATAGATAAATAAGAGAGCAATAGGTGATAGACCTTTGCATTACATACATATGTTTCTTGTTCAGAATGTTTTTGATAACGGCATGTGATCAAGTTTGGAGACACTAATTATATGCAGTTGGATAGATGGCAACTCGTCAGTCATAGTCCAGTTCTGCCTCTGGAAGTCACCCTGGCCTCTTGCCTTACTGAGTATTCCCACATCATATTTCCTAACAATTTTAAAGGGATCACATCAGATCCCTCATCTCAGAGTAACTGCCCTCTCCTGGGATCAACTTTTTTCCAAGTTTTGAGGGGACCTTACTTTACTATTTATCCAAATCATGACTTTTTTTTAAGTTTTTTTTTTAAAATATATTTTATTGATTTTTCACAGAGAGGAAGGGAGAGAGATAGAGTTAGAAACATCGATCAGCTGCCTCTTGCACATCCCCCACCAGGGATGTGCCCGCAACCCAGGTACATGCCCTTGACCGGTATCGAACCCGGGACCTCTCAGTCCGCAGGCTGACGCTCTATCCACCGAGCCAAACCGGTTTCAGCCCAAATCATGACTTTCAACAATTACCCAACACACCAGGTGCTCACACTGGACAATTCACAAACCACCCTGCACAGCCTGGCTTCTGGGAATCAGAGAACTCCTAGCCCACAATGCCAGCCAGCAGAAGCTGACCTCGAGACCAAGCCTGTAGCCCTTTCTGACCCTTATCTTTTTCTGCTCACAAGCAGCATCCTACCAAGTGAAGAGTGTTGACCAGAAACCTCCAGAATTCCATGGGAGGTGAGATCCTTTGGGTTCAGGTTTAGGTTGTACCTTCTCTGAGTCTCCCAACCTCCAGAGCTTCCTGATCAAAACCAGGCCCACTGCCTTGGGTGTGGGTGAAATAGCCACCATGGGAATAGAAGAAGACAGCTCTGGTCTTTAAGAGGCTACCGTTCATTGGTGCCAGCAACTGGAAAACAGAATCGCTTTATTCTTAAGCAATATGTGTGGAGCCTTTACTATGTGGCACCTGCTGTGGTGAGCACGAGTAATCCGGTGGAGAACAAAAACAGACATGGAGCTCAGCTTCATGGGACTGATTCTAAAAGGGAAAATATTAAAAAAAAAAAAAAAAAAAAAAAAAAAACCAGGCCCACTGAGGGATGTGAGATACAAAATGCTGACCTAGCATTGCCAATCCTATATGCTGACAATGCTGATTCATGGGACAAGGACAGCATCAGAAGCCAAAGCAGGAAATGTAATCTAATGTATATTTCCTCCTCCCTCAGTGGCCAACCTAGGACTATCCTCTAGTGTCCTATACAAATCACCTCTCCCCATCCTAATCAATGCAATGTTCCTACTTCCCATTCAAACCACGGTGCTCTCTTTAGTCCAGCTCATAACCTTGAACCTCCTTTTGTCATATAATTTGACATTATTCTCCCTTGTGGCTCCTAATAGTAAAAGTAATGATAATAGAGCTAATACATATGCTTACTAAGTACGAAACATTGGTCTAAGCACTTTATATGTATTAACTTTTTTAATCCTCACAACAACCCTCTGAATTGGTTACAATTATCATCACCATTTTACACATGAGTAAGTAAGATTAAGTAACTTGTCAGAAAAGTCACATAGCTAATGAGTGACAAAAATAAGGAAATGAACCCAAGCAGTCTGGGCCTGAATTTTATGTTCTTAAACTATATGACATCACTTCTCATCCTACATTACTTCTTCTAAACTATTTAGAAGGCAAAATGTTGTTTCTTAACTGTCTCTAGGCAATTTCACTGCCATTCCCTCCATTTGGGGGCATATCTATTATTCTGAAATTTTTTTCTACTATCCCAAATATTTCAAGGTCCTGGGAATTATTCAAATAAATAATCAAAATGCATTGCTTCCAAAATATGAGCTTCCATTACCACACTTTTTACTTAAAAAGCATTTGACAAAATCCAGCATTCACATACGATAAAAACTCTCAGCAAAGTGGGAATAGAGGGGACATATTTCAACACAATAAAGGCCATATATGACAAACCCATAGCTAACACCATGATCAAAGGGGGAAAATTAATAGTGTTTCCCTTAATATGAGGAACAAGACAGGTATGTCCACTTTCACCATTCTTTTTCCACATAGTACTGGAAGTCTGGCCACAACAATCAGACAAGAAGAAGAAATAAAAGGCATCCAAATTGGAAAGGGGGAAGTAAAACTGTCATTATTTGCAGATGACATGATACTGTACATAGAGAACCCTAAAATTCCACCAAAAAACTACTAGAACAGATAAATGAATTCAGTAAAGTAGCAGAATCCTTTATAATAATAAAAGCCTAATATGCTAAGTGTCCAGTTGTCTGGTCATCCGTTCAACCAATCAAAGTATAATATGCTAATGATATGCTAAGACCACTCAACCGCTCACTATGATATGCACTGACCACCAGGGGACAGACAGTTGACTGGTCGCCCAATCACTATGACGTGCACTGGCCACCAGGGGGCAGATGCTCCAACTGGTAGGTTAGCTTGCTGCTGGGGTCCCTCCGATCGGGACTGAGTGAGATGGGCCAGACATACCCTGGAGCCCTCTCGTGGTCCCTTCCCAGCTGGCCAACCTCCAGTGTCCCTCCCTGGCCCCAATCGTGCACTGTGGGGTCCCTTGGCCTGGCTTGCACCCTCTTGCAATCGGGGATCCCTCGGGGGATGTCAGAGAGCCAGTTTCAGCCTGATCCTGCAGGCCAGGCCAACGGATCCCACTGGTGCATGAATTCGTGCACCGAGCCTCTAGTACAAAATAAATATCCAGAAATCAGTTGCATTTTTATACATCAATAATGAACTATCAGAAAGGGAAACTAAGAAAACAATCCCATTTACAGTTGCCACAAAGTATAACAATAAAATGCCTAGGTATCAATGTAAGCATGCTAATGTGTCTCTTGAACCAGTGTGGAGGGGTGTTTCTCTCTGGGCTGCCAGCCTCGGCACTTCATCAATGTCTGAGATCCTTACTTTCCTACAGGACAGTGATATTGGGATAATTACCTGGCAACCAGTGGTGAAGGTTAACGTACTTTGAATTTAAATCTCAGGATTGTTTTTCTTGAGGAATTTATTTAACCCCACCCCCCTTAATATTTCAGGGATTATGTTAAGACACAGTAAAGAGAGGGAGAGGGAGATGATTTTTGTGTCTGGTTAAGAGGTCTAGAGTTTCTTTCCTTTTAGATTCCAGATTTCAGCCTTTTATCTCGTCTTCCCATAGGCTTTAAGGTCTATTGATCTCTAACCAAGAGAGCAATGTCGAATGATCTTATTTATTATAGGTAAATATATTGAAAGAAAAAGGAGACATTATTCCATACTTCTTGCTAATTTTTGAAATAGAAGTCAGTGATTCAAATCATTCCTCACCCACCCTTTCTAAGTTCTAAGACGTTAAAATGAATGTCAATTAAATTTTGGATTAATATTTAATCACTGGCATCTATATTTTGGATCACAATTATACAAAATAATTATACTTTTAAATTTGTTTTTTACAGGCCTTAGATGCTTCTGGGTCCTTGGCACAGTGAATGTAGATACATCTCACAGGACTTAGTGAGAGGTTACGGTAGTGGACCATTATGGTTGCTACTCGACTGTTGAGCCAAATTGCTTGTCTGTCTCTATCTGTTGCCAAGGCGCTGGCCAGAAAAACCACCCCCTACTTTATACACTGGTATCGGCATATGAAATCTCCCCAGTGACCCATTTGATTATGTGATTTGCAGGTGGGCCATTACCAGCCAGAGTAAACCAGGAGCCATGTGGCTATGATGCAGCTAAATGGTGCAGTATTTGCCTAATGTTTATGTATGAGGAGTGAGAGTGGAAGCCTGTATGAGGGGTAAGGCTCTGTACAAATTTACATCAAAACTATACTTAGTAGCCAAGGAAATTATTTCTCAAACAGTGTCTTTCAAGGGTCAAAGGAAGTGAGACGATTTAAGAATTTGTGAATGATTTATGGCATTAAAAATGCTTTCTAAATGGGCTGTATGTTTTATTACATGAGAGATGAGGTATTTTCAAAACATAGCAAATAGATAGCAAAATTCACATATAGGATTGGGGTTTCTACCAGGGAGAACAACAGAGATTAATGGCAACATCCGTTATTAATTATTGATCAATTAATGATTTGCCATAATTATGGAAGGACATAATTACGGAAGAACAGTTTAAATTATATAAAGAGCTGAATTATACAAGTCTTTTTTATGCAAAAACATATCTCTCTTATGCCCTGGCCTGGTGGATGTCCTGCTTTCATGATGAAGAGGAGGTCAGTGTAGCACACCAGAGCCCCAACTTGAGACCCTTCGCGATGCATTTTATGAAATCTTTTAAGTATTCCTTTAGAATTACTGGGTATGCTATGGATTAGTCTTTTTTTACTTTTTTTACTTTTAATTTCTTTATTGATTAAGGTATTACATATGTGTCCTTATCCCCCCATTCCCCTCCCTCATGCCCTCACCCCCAGTTGTCTGTGTCCATTGATTAGGCTTATATGCATGCATACAAGTCCTTTGGTTAATCTCTCCCCCTTACCCCCACCGTCCCCTACCTTCCCTCTGAGGTTTGACATTCTGATCGATGATTCTCTGTCTCTGGATCTGTTTTTGTTCATCAGTTTATATTGTTCATTTTATTCCATAAATGAGTGAGATCATGTGATATTATCTTTCTCTGACTGGCTTGTTTCACTTAGCATAATGCTCTCCAACTCCATCCATGCTGTTGCAGATGGCAAGAGTTCCTTCTTTTTTACTGCAGCGTAGTATTCCATTGTGTAGATGTACCACAGTTTTTTAATCCACTGTCTGCTGATGGGCACTTAGGCTATTTCCAAATCTTAGCTATGGTGAATTGTGCTGCTATGATCATAGGGGTGCATATATCCTTTCTGATTGGTGTTTCTAGTTTCTTGGGATATATTCCTAGAAGTGGGATCACTGGGTCAAATGGGAGTTCCATTTTTAGTTTTTTGAGGAAACTCCATACTGTTCTCCACAGTGGCTGCACCAGTCTGCATTCCCACCAGCAGTGCACAAGGGTTCCTTTTTCTCCATATCATCGCCAGCACTTGTCGTTTGTTGATTTGTTGAAGATAGCCAGTCTGACAGGTGTGAGATGGTACCGCATTGTTGTTTTGATTTGCATCTCTCAGATGATTAGTGACTTTGAGCATGTTTTCATATGTCTCTTGGCCTTCCTTCTGTCTTCTTTCGAAAAGTATCTATTTAGGTCCATTGCCCATTTTTTAATTGGGTTGTTTATCTGCCTTTTGTTAAGTTGTATGAGTTCCCTATAAATGTTGGAGATTAAACCCTTGTCGGTGATAACATTGGCAAATATGTTCTCCCATGCAGTGGGCTTTCTTGTTTTGTTGACGGTTTCTTTTGCTGTGCAAAAGCTTTTTATTTTTATGTATTCCCAATTGTTTATTGCCCTACAAGCAGTATCAGTGAAGAAATTGCTTCGGCATATGTCTGAGATTTTGCTGCCTGTGGATTCCTCTAGTATTTTTATGGTTTCCCGTCTTATGTTTAAGTCCTTTATCCATTTTGAGTTTATTTTTGTGTATGGTGTAAGTTGGTATTCTCGTGTCATTTTTTTGCATGTATCTGTCCAATTTTCCCAACACCATTTATTGAAGAGACTGTCTTGACTCCATTGTATGATCATACCACCTTTGTTGAATATTAATTGAGCATAGTGGTTCGCGGTCAATTTCTGGGTTCTCTATTCTATTCCATTGATCTATATGCCTGTTCTTGTGCCAGTACCAGGCTATTTTGAGAACAGTGGCTTTGTAAAACAGCTTGATATCTAGTAATGAGTTCCTACCTACTTTGTTCTTTCTCAGGATTGCTGCAGCTATTCGGGGTCTTTTTTTATTCCAGATGAATTTTTGGAAAGTTTGTTTTAGGTCTGTGAACTATGCCGTTGGTATTTTAATGGGACGTGCATTGAATCTATAGATTGCTTTGGGTAGTATGGACATTTTGATGATATTGATTATAACAATCCATGAACACGGTATGTTCTTCCAAATGTTTATGTCTTCCTCTATCTCTTTTTTCAGTATCCTGTAGTTTTCCGCGTATAGGTCTTTTACCTCCTTAGTTAAGTTTATTCCTAGGTATCTTAATTTTTTTGGTGTGATGGTGAATGGGATTGCTTTTTTTAGTCTCTCTTTCTGTAAGTTCATTGTTGGTATATAGCAATGCCATAGATTTCTTGGCATTAATTTTGTATCCTGCTACATTGCCAAATTCATTTATTAAGTCTAATAATTTTTGATGGAGCCTTTAGGGTTTTCTATGTACAGTATCATGTCATCTGCGAATAAGGACAGTTTTACTTCTTCTTTCTCAATTTGGATGCCTTTTATTTCTTCTTGTCTGATTGCAATGGCTAGTACCTCCAGTACTATGTCAAACAGGAGTGGTGAGAGTGGGCATCCCTGCCTTGTTCCTGTTCTTAGGGGAAATGGTTTAGTTTTTGCCCATGTTGGCTGTGGGTTTGTCATATATAGCTTTTATTATGTTGAGATATGATCCTTCTTTTCCCACTTTGCTAAGAGTTTTTATCAACAAAGGGTGTTGGATTTTGTCAAATGCTTTTTCTGCGTCAATTGATATCACTATGTGATTTTTATCTCTCAATTTATTTATGTGATGTATCACATATATTGACTTGCAGATATTGTACCATCCTTGCATCCCTGGGATAAATCCTACTTGGTCATGGTGTATGATCTTTCTGATGTACCGCTGGATCCTATTTGCTAGAATTTTGTTGAGGATTTTGGCATCTATGTTCATGAGGGATATTGGCCTGTAATTTTCTTTCATTGTGTTGTCTTTATCTGGTTTTGGTATTAGGGTGATGCTGGCTTCATAGAATGAGCTTGGAAGTGTTCCTTCCTCTTGAATTTTTTGGAATAGTCTGAGGAGAATAGGTTTTAGTTCTTCTTGAATGTTTGGTAAAACTCCCTTGTGAAGCCATCTGGCCCCAGGCATTTGTTTGCTGGTAGCTTTTTGATGACTGCTTCAATTTCTTCCATAGTTATCAGCCTATTGAGATTTTTAGAATCTTCCTGATTGAGTTTTGGAAGGTTGTATTTTTCTAGAAATATGTCCATTTCCTCCAGGTCGTCTAGTTTGTTAGAATAGAATTGTTCATAGTATTTTTTAACAATCCTTTGGATTTCTGTGAGGTCTGTTTTTATTTTACCTCTTTCATTTCTGATTTTGGGGGTGGTTTGTTTTTTTTGTTTTGTTTTGTTTTGTTTTGGTCCTCTCTCTTTGCTTCTTGATGAGCCTGGCTAGAGGTTCATCAATCTTGTTTATTCTTTCAAAGAACCAGCTCTTGGTTTCCTTGATCTTTTGTTTTGTTTTTGGTTTTTTTGGTCTCTATGTTATTCATTTCTGCTCTGATCTTTATATCTCCTTCCTTCTGCTTACTCTGGGCTTTTCTTGTTGCTCTCCTTTTAATTCTTTGAGTTGTAGAGTTAGATGATTTACTACCATTTTATCTTGTTTTTTGAGGTAGGCCTGTATAGCTATAAACTTCCCTCTCAAGACTGCTTTCATTGTGCCCCATAGATTTTGGATTGTTGTGTTTTTATTGTCATTAGTTTCCAGGATGTTTTTAATTTCTTCTTTGATCTCTTTGGTAACCCAATCCTTGTATAATAGAATGCTATTCAGCTTCCAAGAGTTTGAATTTTTTCGATTGTTTTTATTGTAGTTTATTTCTAATATTATGCCATTGTGGTCTGAGAAGATGGTTGATATGAATTCAATCTTTTTGAATTTGGGGAGACTTTGCTTGTGACCCAATATGTGGTCTATTTTTTAATGTGTCATATGAGCACTTGAGTAGAATGTATATTCTGTGGCTTTGGGGTGAAATGTTCTGAAGTTGTTAATTAAGTCCATCTGATCTAGTGAGTCATTTAGGATTGCTGATTCTTTGCTGATCTTTTTGTCTAGAGGATTTATCCTGTGATGTCAGTGGTGTATTAAAGTCCCCTACTATGATTGTATTGTTGTCGATCTCTCCCTTGATATCTTCCAGGAGATTTTTATGTATTTGGGTGCTCCTGCATTGGGTGCATATATGTTTATCAGGGTTATATCCTCTTATTGTATCAATCCCTTTAGTATTATGAAGTGGCCTTCCTTATCTCTTGTTATGGCCTTCACTTTGAGGTCTATTTTGTCAGATATAAGTATTGCTACCCCAATTTTTTTTTCATTTCCATTTGCCTGAAAGATATTTTTCCATCCCTTTACTTTCAGTCTGTGTGAGTCCCTTGTTCTGAGGAGGGTCTCTTGTAGACAGCTTATATATGGGTCATGTTTTTTAAGCTATGGATTAGTCTTAACAGATCTTTCCTATAGTTGGCACAACCTTTTTACTGACCACCATGAATTGGGCTTTTGATGTGTGGGTGTGTATGATGTGTTGGTGTGTTTAAAATTAAGGGGGTTACAAAGCAAAATGCATAATAAGAATACCAAGATCAAGCCTTAAAGTCACATTGTTGTTTTTTTAAGAGACTGTCTTCTGTAACAACCGAGGGGTTAAATTAAACTTGCCAGATGTTCAGTGGCCCTGAAAATAAATTCATAGCACCAAGGCCAACCCAAACCCAGGTAATTAGCTAAATAATCTAGTGGTTAGAAACTGTACGGGCTACAGACAGTTGAATTGTTTCTTTGTCACCTTCACTGTTTATATTCCAGTGTAATTAAAACCCCATTAAAATTGAATTCCTAACATAATCAGCAGCCCATTGGCAGGACTGTGGGGCTGCTTCAACATGTAATTAGTGAGGCTAAGTCAGGTGAGGGTCAGGAATTATCAGTAGATGTGGGTAAGCCCCTGAAAATGAGCTAGCATATGTCACATTTCTCATCTCTTACAACAGGGCTACAGGAAAGGCAAGTGGGGGGCGGGGGGTGTTTTAATGGCCTCAGCTGCTATTTGTGTACCTAAATTTATGTTGTAACCTGATGTATATTCATGTCTGCAAATTACACTTGTAAGAAAAATAACAATGTCAACTGCTGCTGACATTAAACAGTGGGAGATTTTGTACAGGATTTCAGACTTTTCTCTGCACTCAGATTTTTCTTTGTAGCATCTATGTACAAGGCATTTCTTTTCATTTATTGTATCTCATGACCCTCCTTGCTTGTGAGAGAAAAAGGAAGTCAGTGGGATAGATATTTTTTTGTCCTTTCAAACCAAAAGGCAGGCTTGGATTTTTTCTTTCTTTCTAGTATTTTCTTTAAATATGTTTTTTAAATGAAACTCTTAGCTGGTGATAGTTTGCTCCTATAAAGCCCACCACCCTTTTCATTCTGTTTCTTCATATTCTGTGGCATCACTTCCAGCTCATAATTATTTGCCTCCCATTTAGCCACAAGGTGTAAATTTGCTAACTGAAAAGGCGTGCTCTAACAGTTCACCTCGACATGCGTCCAAAGGCTGAGCTGGCTGCACTGGATAATTTCCCTGGGGGATTGTTCTGTGTAATGTGGGGCCATTTGTTGAGCTGTCTGATGTGGAAGAAGAGAAAATGAAAGGGCCTGCCAGACAGAAACAGGATCATGCAGTGCCTTTGAGAGCAAAGAGGGAAATCAAAGGGCAATTTCAGGTCCACTCCAGTTCCCCAAGCATGTGCCTGGGAACTAGAGAATCGGGATTTTTTTATGTTAGTGCTTTTAGAAAAGTCACTAAGAGAAAGCCCCAAACCAGGAGGCAATGGCCAATTTAGTAATGTTCATGGGCTGTGCTCAGAAGTTACCACCAAGTCAGAATACTTCTGTAGGTGCCTGGGAGTTACTAATTCTTCAAGGGTCTACAAAATGTTTGGAACTAGAAAAAAAATATATACATTGATATTGACTCTCAACTCCAAAAAAGTATCTGCAAGATAATTAAACGATTAATTGAATGTCTACAAAATGTTCATTATCAACTTAAGTGTTAAATGTAGTCTTCTTAAAAATGACATGGGAAAACAAATTGTGAATTGATCTTTCTTACTTTTCAAGGCTTTGAGCATGCCAATCATAAATTCAAAGAATTGCACGTAGCCAGTAATTTGAAATGCAAAAGTATAAAAATCTCTTTCTTTTTTTTGCACAAAAATGTATATTTTAGATGGAATGTGGGGGCCACTTAATGTTCTTTGTATGACGTGTGTGGTAGGACTAAAAAAGAGAGCCTAGGGCCGCGGCAGGTTTTAGAACAGCTCTGCACCTGTCTGCTGGCCTCCAGGTGTGTGATTATTCTTGCAGATGCAGATCAGCAAAGACTGGGGTGTGGAGGACCGGGCAGGCAAGACAGGGGGAAAGGCTTGAGGTTTTTCTTGCTGTGTGTATTCACAGTTGAGGTGGAGCGACCACAGTAGTGGTCTGAGCATGAAATTGAGGCATGTTGGTAGAACTCCATTGTCACCTTATCTGAGTTGTGTTCCCTCCCAACAAATGCATAGGTCCTTACATTCTACTGTGTTTTAGTCACCTTTCCTCAACCTGACAGATATTTCCACTTTTAGCATGAACAACTTGAAGGAGTGGGGGTAGGAGAGAAGATGGATTATCTGAATTCCGTGTGTGATGAGCCTAGTCCAGTGGTCGGCAAGCTCATTAGTCAACAGAGCCAAATATCAACAGTACAACGATTGAAATTTCTTTTGAGAGCCAAATTTTTTAAACTTAAACTATATAGGTAGGTACATTGTTATTAAGTTAATTAGGGTACTCCTAAGGCTTAGGAAGAGCCATACTCAAGGGGCCAAAGAGCCGCATGTGGCTCGCGAGCTGCAGTTTGCCAACCACTGGCCTAGTCTAATTCAATGACCTTACTTGTTCAGGCTCTATTTATTCTTGTTGACCACACGCGGGGCAGTGAATGTTGGCTCCCTCCAAGAGACATGGAAAATGACACTTCCTTGTAATCTTATTCCCGGCAGTAACACTTTGGAATAATCCTTGCAGAGTTTTTTTCTTTACATATACTAAAGTATCATTATTTGTTTTCAAAATGAGATAGAAGTAAGGTTTGCTTTTTTTTTACTTAATATAGCTTAGATTTTTTTTTTCATGTCAATACATGTATACTCACTCCATTTGTTTTAATGACCACATGGTATTCCAAATTGCGGCTGGGCCCTAATTGATTTAACTGCCTTCTATTGCTGGGCAGTTAGGTTGCCCACTCAACTTTGATCTTTCAGGAGCATGCACCATATGCCTAAACAAACCATTCTATTGGCTAGAAATATACACTCTTTGCCCCTTGTGTTGGCATAATCCTTCCCAAGGAGCAGAAAAAAAAGCCTCACCAATATTCCCCTATACTGATGGTTGTTACTAAATGTGAAACCTGTATGTATGTGCTTCATCGTTTGTTTATTTGTCTCTGTTTTTGTCTCTCTCTCTTACACAGTCATCTACAGTCAGGGACAAGGATGAACCGACTCTGCCGGTAGGAAGCAGTGGCCCTGTCTGTATGTGCCTGTGGAGGGGGAGGGGTGGTATGAATAAGGGGCTCATGTGCTCAACAAATCACCCTTTCCCTTGGAATACTACATGGTTTGATCTGCTGCTGTGTGTGTGTGCTCTGGCCTACAATTAGTGTCAACTGAATTCTGACATTCATTGACACATTATCTCTGGGGCTGTTTCAGAAAGTCTCAGTTCTCTCTTTCATTTGGCATGAACTTTTATAGGAGCTGAAAGAGTGAGATAGTCCCACATTACATTCCAAGGGATGTTGAGCTGATATTCAGGGACATTGTGGGGAGGCATCTAATGCTTGATGTCTGTTTTCTTTATGTATCTGCATGCACCTAATTTTTGGCTGGAAATTTCTTTGGGTTCCATAAAAAGAAAAACTGCATGAGATCTACATATCCAGTATGTGCATAATGCCCAAAAGAATGCTTTCAGTTCTCTTATAACTATAATCCTTTGCTAATGAAGATCTTCGCAGCAGAGTTCTGCCAGTTTCTCAGAATAAGAACCATAGTCATAGTGGTCATGACCGATTATTAACAACAAGCACATGTTTCAGTTCCTGTCCAATTAACACATCACATCTTATGTGTGAAGCATGACAAGGAAATGACCTTCAGAGTTTTTGTCTTCAGCCATTAAACAGTGATTACATTTCAAATCTATTCAAATCTCTTCACCTTGCCTCTAAAATATTTTGAACCTTAACCATCTAAATCAAATAACACAATGCATTAAAAAATGTTACAGATTTTTAAGGCAGAAAGGCATAAGAATGAAGATTCATACGGCCCCATTCTTCCTCCTCTAGTGCTCAAAGCCAAGATTTATGACACTCACTGAGAGCCCATAGGATATGCCAGATCCATTGGGCTAGTGGTTGGACCCAGACTCTTCCCTTGAGGAGCCAATGATCCGGCTCATCACTGAGACACCAGTAATCCCCTCTGATTCTTCTCCAAACCCTGTATTTTTGGGAACATAATTTCTAGTAGAATATCAGTTAAAATAAAATCAGACTAAGAAATTCAGACATTTCTGTGTACTTCATACTGATATTTTACCCATACTTCAAGCTTACTATAGGTTTAATGTTTGTCTCCAAACATACAGATTATGATTGTTAATAAGTATTCTTCAGAGTAAGGCTCCATGGGCAATAGTTCAGAAACTGTCCACGTTTACCAAGTTAACCTGATTTTTTTAAGCTTAGTGGTCTAATGTGTATCTTAAAACTCAAAAGGTGCTTTAGTCTGGGGTGTAGCACTTTCCAAAATATTTGACCATGGAGTCTCTTATGGGACTTTTCTTGGGACGCACCTGGAGTTCAAAGGAACATTTTGGAAAACCCTGCATTATAGAGGATTGGAAGGCAGTGGGAAACCGTAATTTATTTTAACCAGACCCCAGAAAAATCTCATGTCAAGAATTTGGATCAAAAGTTCAATAAGAAATTCATTTCCGCACATTGTGCTGCCCTCTCTTAAATCTATCTGTGAAGCTTGGTCTCTGGAGCGTCGTCCCTTGTGTTAACCAACACAAAATCAATCCAAGAAGGAGAGCACAGTTCCTAATCAGGAAAAAAGTTGGTTTCAATCCACTGTTTGGATACTTTATTTTAGATTGTTTGTTTTTGAAGATTTTAACAAAGAGCTTGTTGGTAATCTCACCTCTAGAGGTTCATTGTTCCTCTCTTAACCTGCCAGTTTCATTTATTTGCCCAAAGGTTCACTCTAGCAGGAGTTTATACAAAAGAAATCCTCCCTTTGAAGTTAGGAAGTTTCTCTGTAGATTTATAGTAAGTGGTTCTCTCTCTTTAAATCTCACTTAACACAGACCATAGGGCCTCATGGACTAGAGCTGTGATCCAGGGCAGAGAAGAGGAACCCTGGGAGATGTGGGAGATGTTCTTTTGGGGAAAAGGGGGAAATATTAACACCTCTATCATTTATTTTCTATGTTATTCTTCATAATATCCACTTTTTCAAGTGTTTTATAATATATATGCTCATTTTTTAGTATAGGTATGGATATAGATAGATACAGATACAGATGGATACATACATACACATACATACTCAAACATTTTACTGATAGGGTGCACAATCCAAACATTGTAGAGACCACCCACTGGTTCAGGTAACAAATTCTGAGAGAAGCAAACTTGAGATTCATTCCTCTACCCTCCGTTTCTTGTCTGTGTGAATTGGACGCCTCATTTCACTTCTCTATGACAGTTTCCTCATCTGTCTAAAGGAAATAATAACCCGAATGGTGTGGCTCAGTGGTTGAACGTCAACCTATGAACCAGGAGGTCACCATTCGATTCCTGGTCAAGACACTTGCCTGGCTTGCAGGCTCGATCTCCAGTAGGGGGCGTGCAGAAAGCAGCTGATCAATGATTCTCTTTCATCATTGATCTCTCTCTCTCTCTCTCTCTCTCTCTCTCTCTCTCTCTCTCTGAAATCAATTTAAAAATATTTTAAAGGGAATAAAAACAGTGCCTAGTTCATTTCGTGAATGAAGCATATAGCACATTGACTAGCATTTACTAAGCTCTAAAAATGGTAGCAAATAAATTGATTTAATAGGAAAGGCTGTGAGAAAGCCATTCCTTTGGGGGATTTGAAATGTACCTTGGGAATCTTTGGTCCACAGTGTGTGATCATGTGACAGAAACAAGTGACCACCAGACAAGGGGAGGATCTTACCTGTAATGCACTTGCCTTTGGTTTCTGAGAACTAACAGCATCTTTGTCTGGTTTCTCTGTTCAGGCCAAGCCACGTCTCCAGCGAGGTGGAAGCTCTGCCTCCCTCCACAACAGTCTCATGAGGAATAGCATCTTCCAGCTCATGATACACACCCTCGACCCACTCGCTGAAGGTAAACACCAGGCTTTAGTTTGGAAGCTTGTTTGGGGGGAAAGAGGACGTACTTTTCTTCATAAAACATGTTGACGCTTCCGTCACACAAGCCTGCCAATGTCCTCATGCTTAGCATCTTCCAGAGGAAGCCCTGGTCCTCTGGTGTGCTTTATCTGCAACAGCTCCGTTCATAATCGGAGATGTGTGTACCAGGAGTAGAATTGGACATCCATGTGCCTTTTGATTCTGTCTTTTGTTTCCTCCAGCATAAATACATTTTGTTATGAGACAGAGAGGACAAGGAGGTTTTTCTCCCTTCCCGCTAGAGTGACAGTTCCCTTTCTCGTCCTTCCTAAGTTCCATAATGAAGTTGTATGCTAAGATAAATTGTGCAGCTTTTAAAAAGAAGAGAAGAGAACTCGTGACTTAGGAGGGCCAAGAGTAGTTTGGGGAACCGTGTTCACTGCTGCACATCGATATTGTACTGATTCCTTGGCAAGTGGAGGGTGGGGGTCCTCTCTAAAGTGCTTAGGATTAGTCACTGGAGCCCCAAAAGGCCTGACTCACCCCATCAGGAAATCATATGAACCATCCCAAAGACTCCAGGATTGAGTTCTTTCAGTTTCGCTCCTTCACAATGAAGGCAGATACATTAAGTTTCTTAAATTGCATAACTATCCTAAAAAATTAATTTTTCAGGTAGGTGGATATCTGATGTGTCAAATAAATATCAGAGTTAGGCCACTACCGAGGGGGTCACATATAACCAAGTCTGTTCTCTCTTCGCCCATGGACCTTATAATGGGGCCTGATACTGCACAGGGACTACTAACCTGGGGAAACGGTCTCTGCCACTGAATAAACGTGGGATGAGATTGTCAAATAATGTCACACAAGTCAGAGCTCAGACCCAATATGAAGCTTTGCTCAGTACTGTCCAGGGTACAGGCAATCGGAGATTCAGATGAAGTAAAGAAAACTCTGGGATGTCAGGAGCGGCTCCCCAGGTCCTAGCTCCCCTCACTGCCACACACCACTCCCCCAGAATTATAGGGGAGGATCAAGGGGCCACCACTCCCTGTGGAGTTTTTCAATGATGAAAAATTTCCCATTTTGTACCCCAGAGAGTTGTAGAGCTGACGTGATGTTCTCCAAGGAGCCCTGCTTCAGAGACCCTGAGTTCTAGATACTAGCCAGACACCTCCTAAATATTACTACTCTGTTTACCCTGAGGCCCACGTGACAAGGAAGTTAGACCCGGTCACTAGCCCTCTTCTCCTTCTCCCGGGCACACCCCAGAGAAGGGAGTGAAGGGATCACAGGTCAACGTCCTCCCAGCCACTAAGCCCTTGTGTGGCTTTGGGCAGGTTAGAGTCCTACTAGCATGTACTTGGTTTCTTCATCTGTAGTAATAGTCAGTGACTATTAGCACTTCATAGTTGACAAAGCATCTTCACACCTACATTATGCTTTATAATAACAGTTCATAGCTAACATTATTATACTAATTTTATAAAATATCATACCATTAAAACATCTCAAATTTATCTACTGTTCTCTCTGCCAGCACTTTATTCCAAGCCATCTCCATTGCTTTCCTGGATTCTTACAGTAGCTTCCTAGCTGGTCTTCCTCTTTCTCCGTTGCCTCCTTCTTTGTATATTTTCCACATGGCGGCCCAAGTAATCTTAAAAAGGGTTCCATTCTGGTCAAGGGCACAAACCTCAGTTGCAGGCCTGGTCGTGGCATGGCGTGTGCGGTAGGCAGCCAATTGATGTGTCTTTCTCTCTCTGTCTCTCCCTCTCCCTTCCACTCTCTCTAAAAAAAATCAATGGGAAAATATCCTCAGGTGAGGATTAACAACAACAACAACAAAGAAGTGAATGCAATTATGTCAATCCTACTTATAACCTGTAGTGGCTTCCCATGGCTCTTAGGAAAATTGTGACATACTTAACCATGGTCCACATGATCTGCCTCTTTCTCCAAACTCAATTTGACTCACCTGGCTTTAGCCACAGAGACCTTTCTGTCCGGAAACAGGTACTTCTTTCCAGCCACAGGGCCTTTGCACCCAGAATGCTTTTCTTCCCCCGACTTCCTCTGTTTTCCTGCTTTACCCCTGCCCATCCTACAGCACTCTGCCTAAATGGCACTTCCTGACCACCTGCTATAAATGGACCCCCAACCCTCATCTCTCCATCTACCCTTTAATTTCTCTTTATTGCTCACACTGATTGTGTGATTATTAGTTTACTGCCTGTCACCTCCAGGATACAGTAAGTTTCTCAAGAGCAGAAACTCTATTCTATTTACTACTTGTCCCCAAGATTTAGCAAAGCACCTGGCATAGAATAGCTGCTGAGGCTCAGAAGGATTAAGCAACTTGGAAAATTCATGCTTTTAACCTATAGTCACACAATTTCAAAGCCCTCTAAACCCCCACAGGTTTAAGATTGTATCTTGGTTATTTTGAGCCACTATCTTCTTCACCCATCTTTGTAGAGGGCCACATGGGAAAAGTAAAGAACTATTTTATCTGCTTCAACTCCCTTATGAGCAGGCAACTGAGTATATTTATTTTTGCCAAGCCAGTATTATGTAGTAATTAAGAGGACAGACTCCAGAGCTAGAGTCTCTGGGTCCAGATCCCAGCTCTGCATTTACTAGCTGTGTGACCTTGAACAAGTTACTTAACTTCTCTGTACTTCAGTTTCCTCATCTGTAAAATCAGTATAATAGAGTCATATCTAATTACAAGATTACTATAAGTATTAAATGAGTGAATATACATAAAGCATTGAACACAGTGCCTAGCAGGACATAAGTACCACATACAGGTTTAGAATTGTTCTGTTTCATTATTTTGAAAAGTAATACAGCATATGATTTTTTTAAAAATTCAAAATATTCAAAAGGCCGTGGTAAAAAAAATAATAATAATAAGTCTTTCTCATCCATTAACCTCCCACTTTTCTTCAGCCCTTCAATTCTCCCCAGAAGAAACCACAGCTACCAATTTCTTGGGATTCCTTCCAGAGATGTCCTGTGTGTGTGTGTGTGTGTGTGTGTGTGTGCGCGCGCGCGCGCCCTTGCCCACAGGTCTCAACAATCTAAATTTCTCTTTTGTTGTTGTTGTTGTTGTTTGGGGTCATTCAGTTTCTGGTAGAGCCTTTTTTTGTTTTGTTTTCTGAGGGAGGTTGTTCTGTTCCAGTGAGAAAGGAGAGAGTAAATTCGGGTTGTCTCGGAGCTGGGCCATCAGTGATTTCTGAAACACCTGGCCGTTGTGGGGTGCACTGCAGTTAAATGTTTGCTCCTGCTGTATCCATATGTGCCTTTGGATGCAGGCACCCACTTTCAAGGTGAAACCACTCCCTGAAGGACGTGGAGTGCTCTGATGGTGCGAATCCGAGAGGATGCTGAGCGCCATAATCAGTTCTGGACTTGAGTGATTAGAAAATATGGAAAGCACTTCAGTGCTTTAAAATTGCTCCACAGCACGCAGCCAAGGAAACAGATTGCTCTGGTATTTATCCCCCAAGTTCACAATCATTTTCCATTTCAAGAACCGCCAAAAAATTAACCCACAGCTCTCAGAAATCGTCATCTCTCTTTTAGTTTGCATCTGATCATTTGAATTCACATGTCCTTGTGCCAAACTGTCACTCTCCTTTAACAGTGCAGAGGCTGCTGGTTGCATCACCACGTTGACGGCATAAGCACTGCAGCGCTCCCCTGTGGCGTAAGGGACCGTTCACTGGTGTTCTTGGCATCCACCGAGCTGAGTAGTGCGTTGGCACCCTGGGGCGTGTGGTTACTGTTCTTCAGAGGGAAGTTTCCAACTTCATTTGAAAACATTGTCTAGGACAAATGGGCTAGAGCAGGGGTGAGGAACATCTGCCCCGAGAGCTGTATAAGGCCCAAGAAGTCATTTGGTCTGGCCCTGCCAACGCAACTGCAGGCAGGACTTGAAATTCAATAAATCTAGGAGCTTTTTTCATAGCAACATAAATTTATATTAAGTGAATTATATTAAGCAAATGATGTTATAAATATTCAAATGGCCCTTGGCAGAAAAAAGGTTCCCTACCCCCGGACTAGAGAAAGACACTTCCCTTGGTCTCATCTGTGCCCTTCAGGGGGTTTTGTCTTCTCAACCCCAGTGTTGAGCCCTTGCCAAAAGCTTTCATTGGTGGTTGGTTTGGCCATAAAGCTTGAGTCACAAGACCTAGCAGTGTTTGTGTTTCGGTTCGCTATTGATATGTAACAAAGCACCCAACACTTGGTGGCTTAAAACTACCACCATACTGTTCATTGCTCATGATTTCATGGGTCAGAAATTTGGGCAGGGATCACTGGAGTGATTCTTCTGTTCCATGTGGTATTAACCAAGGTCCTTTGGTGTGATTCAGCTAGTAGATGGGCAGGTTAGAAGGTCCCAAAGGGCTTCACTGATGTGTCTGGCACCTCGTAGGCACAGCTAGAAGGCTGGGCTCAGCTGCACCCTTCTGACTCGCCAGGTTGTCTCGGGTCTTTCCACATGGTTGGACTTCGGACATGGCAGCTAAGTGTTCCAAGAGCAAACCCTCCAATCTCAGGGGGAGCTGCAAGGCTTACAATGACCTAGCCTGGGAAGTCCCAGAATGGCTCTTCAATGCATTCATCAGTCATGAAGGCCAGCCCAGACTGAAGGAGAGGAGACTCCACCTCTCCATGGGAAGATACCATAGAATTTGAAAGCATCTGTAATATAACCCAGTCTGTCTCAGGGACACACACTGCTGGTTGGCTCATCTGCTCACTGTTCATTGGTGTGCTCTGGGCAGACCACATTGTGTGGGAGGGACAAAGCCACGGTCACCCTGCCTCGAGTGAAGGTTTAGTCTAAGCAAGGCTGAGCAATGGCTTTCCAGGGCTACATGATTCTAAACAGGACATTGTTCGTTAAAAGAGGAATCTGCTGAAGATTCATGTAAATTGTTGGAATAAAGATTTTGTTCTTTTTCTAAGAAAGCCCTGGAGAACTAGAATCATCAGTCTTTGAGATCACAGCATGACTATCTGAACTGATCTTTCTAATAAATTTACTGCCCCATATTGATTTTAACATATTCTCTAAACAAGCCAGTATGTGTACCCAGGTGTACATCTTTATTAACCTAAGACAAGGACACTGGATGTAGCACTTTGGGCGTGAGAAGTAGCTTCTACTGTCAATTTGTCTCCTAGCAGTAGCACCAACTGACATTTGCAGAAGCGTATCGCCCAGGCACTGTGCTGAGTGCTCTGTGTAAACCTTCTCATTTAATCCTTACACTAGCCCTACCTGCTCCATTTTTCAGAGAAGGACATTGATGTATAAAGAGGCTGTGTCTTGCCTCACTAAGTGACACAAGAAGTAAATGGCAGAGCCTGGAATGTGAACCTGTCTCTTTCTGACTCAAGGTCTGTGTTTATAGTTCTCATGCTACTCGGGTGCCTTGTGTGTCCTCACGTCCAACTCAGTGTTCCGTGTTCTCCTGGTGTAGACACCGGCGTAAATACCAGGAGCCTGGACCTATCCCTGGACCAGTTATTCGTTCAGTCTGTAACATGTGAATTTTCCGTGTATAAGCCTTTGCAGCCAAACCTGTGGTAGCCTTAGCTCTCCCCTCACTTCCCCCACACCCAGAACTGCAGCCCCCGCTCATGCGTCCCCCATGCACCTTGCTCTCATCACTTGGCTTTTGCTCAAGCACAGGCAATTACTGTTGACCTCCCTGTCCTGGATGTCATGGGTACTAACCTACACAGGAAAAGGAATCCCCATAGGCAACTCTGCAATTCTGGCAGAGCCAAGTGACTGGGCAATGACAGTGGAGACATTGGTATGAGAACAGGATGGATAGAATAGCATTAGAGATTGACCATGTAGCCTATGTAGTCCAAGTGTCAGACTGCCTTGCTCAGCCTCTTGCTATGAGACCTAGAGCAAGTTTCTCAACCTCATCAGGCCTCAGTTTTTCCACTTGTAAAGTAAGATAATGATAGCACCACCAGCATAAGTTCATGATTACTAGTACTCAGCCTTTTAGAGCCTTAGTTTTTTCATCTGTAAAAGTTCTACTGTCAGAAGCTTGTGGTGAGTATTCAGTACAATAATACCCAAAAAGTATATAATTACTTCTCAGTGACTAGTGGCAATGATTTTTCAGTTAAAATTGCATTCACTTCATGCAATAAAATTCAATTGTAGTGGTTCAACTTAATACTTTTTTAAGGCTTTGTTTTTAGAGCACTTTTAGGTTTACAACAGTGAGAGGAAGGTATAGAGATTTCCCATATACTGTCTGCCCCCACACATGCATATCCTCCCATGAAGAAGGGGCACATCACACACCAGAACAGTACATTTTTAAACAAGGATGAACCTACATTGACACATCATAATCATCCAACTTCCATAGTTTATTTTAGGGTTCATTCTTGGTGTTGCACATTCCATGAGTTTGGAAAAATGTGTAATTATCCTATATCCATCATTGTAATGTCATACAGAGCATTTTTTCTGCCCTAAAAATTCTCTGTGCTCTGCCTATTCATCTCTCCCCCACAACCTCCCAAACCACTAATCATTTTACTATCTCCATAGTTTGGCCTTTTCTAGAATGTCATATATTTGGAATCATACAGTAGATAGCCTTTTTAAATTGGCCTCAATAGTCTTTTAGAATATTACTTTACTTATTTAACAGTTGCCATTAGGGATCAGTGTCCTGTTTCTTCATTCTTTCATCCAGAGAGTGTTTTTCTCATTCTCATTCTCATTCTCATTCTCATTCTCATTCTCATTCTCATTCTCATTCTCATTCTCATCCTCATAGGAGGGTGGCTGCTCCTGCTACCATATCTGTAGTCTGGAAGGAGAAGACAGTGCAGCGGTCTTTTTTATCAGGAAAAGCTTAGTGTTCCCAGAGGCAGACTTCTGCCTCCATCGCATGGGCCAAAGTGGGGCTAAGTAACCATCCTGACTTCCAAAGGAGCCCGCACTGGGTGCTCTGCCTCCCCAAACATGGAACTCCCTGGTAGACCCAGTGCAGGTCAAATGTGTCCCCCTTCTTCTCCCATCCCTAGGGACCTTTCTCCTGTCTCTTCAGATTCCTGATGTACAGAGAAGAGGTGTGATGTGCCCCTTCTTCCTCTCTTTCAAAGGGCTCTCTACTGGCCCACGGATCCAACTTTTACACAGTGCCCCTGAGTCCTCCCCAGAAAAGACATGCCCTAAAACCTGTCATCTGAGAATCCTGGTTCCCCTAAAACACAAGTGAATTATGGCCCATCTCTGCTCAAAACCATCTCACCGACAGGAGAAGCCCTAGTACTTGCAGTGGCCCTAAGGCCTCCTGTGACCTGCCTTTCCACGTTCCTCTCTGTGTCTCTCCCCTCTTCCCTTATTCTCTGCTTTACTCTGCCCTCTCCCACTCCTTTCCTCCTCCCTCAGCCCCTCTCTCCTTCTCTCAGGTGCCATTCCCTTTGCTTCACTTCTCTGGCTGCCCCTTCTCACAAACCACAAACACCCTCCTGCCCCAGGCTCTCTGCATATGTTCCTTCTTCCCCCGGACAACCAAATGGCTTTTACCCTCCCTTCCTTCAACTCAGCCTTCAAATGCCACCCAATCAAAGATACCTTACCCAGTCAACCTTTGAAAAGTATCAACCCCAAAATGTTGAAAATAAACCAGGTTTCTGGGTTTCCCTTGCCCTGCTCCATATTTCTCCATAACACTTATCATCATCAATGAATTTAGTTGTTGTTCGATGCCTGTCTCCACCCTTATATCTCCAGCATGGCACGGCATGGGGCAGGTTCTCACCTATCTCCAGGGCCCAGCACATATGGGCCCCAATAAGTATTTGTGGAATGGATTAATGGAGTGCTTGCTTTATAATTTTTCTGCTGGAGAACCGTATGTCTCTAGCCATGTAGATTGTCTTAACCCATGTCCTGTCAACGGCTCTTTGGTTGTGAGCAACAAAGTCCCATTTCATACGATGGTTGTCTGTGTAGAGGTAAATAATAATCGTGTCTGCGGTGGCCACCATAGTATCCCCAGCCTCTGGGAAGGCACTGACATTAAGTCAATGCCCAGTCAATATTTGCTAGATGATTAGATGAATCTCCCTCTAGTTCTGAAATTGCTGCTACAGTGGGAAATGTTTGCTCTGTGCCTCTCATCTTCTTGAATTCTCCTGTTCACTTCTTCCTCTTTCCTTTCCAACTTTTTGTTCTTCTTTTCTTTTCTTTCCTTTTCTTCCCTTTGATATACTGTTGGATCTTTTTATTGTATCCCATGGACCTAATTTGATATATTCAAAAAATTACAAGATTCTAAGAAGTTTTTTGTTTTAACCGTTTCTTTATTTTAGAAGTTCAAACACCTGTAAAATAGCACCTACCACATAATTTGGCATTAAGCTGTGTTTAAGAAGGAAACTGCAGAAGAAGCTCTTCATTTGGTTTCTATGGATTCTTGCATTCTCTCTACAATTCTAGTAATTTCTCCTTCCTTCCAGATTTTCAAATTTTGATTTACATTTTTCCCCACTACAACAACAATTTTATTAGTAATGGCAAAATTTAACAAATAAGTGAACTTGATACCTTAAGAAACACAAGAGTGGGAACAATAGTTGCTTAGTGGGCCTGTTATTGAACTGAAGGATCATTTAACTGAGACGGTTTGGAACAGCAGGCCCCCAGGCCTGTTCTGCAATTTCTTTGAGGCTGTTTTTCCATGACACAACCATCAGAATCCTGTAATGAGATGTCTGAAGATGACATCATACTCACTGCCTTATTTGCTGTTATAAAGATGGGGACATTTCCCCACGGTAAATTCACTTCATGTTATCAGCTGGTCTCTGCTGTTTTCACTTTATATCCAGCACATTCCTGCTACATCCAGATTGGTCAGGGTGTCCTGGGAGCATGGCTCTGGCCTTTCTGAAGGACAGTGTTGCTCGCTCATTTCCCTCTTCAGCGGCTGCGTGGCATCCTGATACCATCTCTGCCAGTCCTTTATCAGTCTGGCTCAGGCAGTGGGATATGAACGAGCAACTTCAGTGACCTGAATTTCAGGACGTTTTGATGGGAAAAGCCTCACAAATGAGAAGCAAATATCTATTTTTTACCATCCTCCCTGTACCCTAGACTGTGGGTTTTCAAAAAAATATTTTTATAATGCCCTGACCGGTTTGGCTCAGTGGATAAAATGTTGGCCTGCGGACTCAAGGGTCCCAGGTTCGATTCTGGTCAAGGGCATGTACCTTGGTTGCGGGCACATCACCAGTCGGGGGGGGGGGTGCAGGAGGCAGCTGATAGATGTTTCTCTCTCATCGATGTTTCTAACTCTCTATCCCTCTCCCTTCCTCTCTGTAAAAAATCAATAAAATATATATTTTTAAAAAAATATTTTTATTAGCTGCAGAACCCCACTGATAAAGGAACTCCCACAGGGAAGAGTAAATCGTTTTTTTGAAACTGTTAGAACTATTAAGAGTTCACTCACCAATAAATTTAACTTTTTAAAAAGAGTTCACTCAGATCAGATCCTTTATCGGCGTGCTGGATTCACTCGCCTTTCTCTAGACCAGTAATAACATCAAAGAAATAAATACCCGACTCACAAATGTGACAAAACCATAAAGTACCAAGGATTTACCCAAAGGAAATCTTTAAGAACATTATGGCAAAACAATAAGTAATCATTTCTGAAGAACATAGAAGACTAAGTCATTGTTGATATAAAGTCCTGATAGTCATCTCATAATTCTCTCGCAGCAGCGGCTGTGGGAATGACTGTGTTTTACCTCGGAGGAAACTGGGGTTCAGAGAGTGACATTACTTGCTCAGTCACCAGCCCCTCAGTTTGCCTTCGGAGCCTGAATGTTACCCACCCACAGTCGCCCACACAGGACTCTCGTCATAGCCACACTTGCCCATCCTCTGTGCACAGAGCCATTCCTGTCTCCTTTTTTTTTTTCTTCATCTTCCCAGTTCTTCAGCATATACATTGAGTGTAAACCTGATGCTGACACCAGCATCAAACTCTGACTTGCTTGCTGGCGTTTCTTTTCTTACCAAACAGCAGAACTTGTTATTTCCCCAGCTTCTTCTTTTTTTCATGGAATGTAGTTTTATTGCCTCGTATGCTATATTAGGAATGATCAGAAACCCTGCTTGTTATTTGCCTGGAAGAAAGTCATCACTATGAAAAAGATCTCTGCTATTTTCCTGGCAAAACTTTCCATCAGGAGCCAGGAGCGGCATGGGCCTCCTTCTGCGCTGTCTCCCGATGGCTTCATTGTCCGTGTAAATATCCAGCCCTTGCCAGTTTATGTGGAGCTATTTCTGTGAGATTATCTGCATTTCTTTTCCACTTCACAGGCTTTTTATTTCTTTCAGATGCTTCTATTTTTAAAAACAGCTTCAATAGGAGCTTTCCTAAGTTGCCATTTGATCCCAGAAGAAAGTCATTTTCATGCCTATTTTATTCAAAATCTGGAGAAGTTGTCCCTGACAGACAGTGTTGTACCTTTTCTTTCTACCCCAAATCATAGGTCAGTTTAAATTAGCAAGAAAGATGTTGCATGCAGCCTCAGCTGGTAAACAAATAGGCAACGGGAGTGAAAACCTTCTCTTGGAGAAGAGTAAAATCCAATCTACTGGCCGTGTTTTTAATAAGATGACAGTAGCTTAAATGCCTGGGTAGAGGAAAGAAGGCTCTTAATGCCTCTCATAGAGCAAACCCAGGGACTAGTTAAAGAGCTCCTCTCTTTGGAGAATAGTAATGCATTATGCTCAGATTTGAACGTCAGAGATGGTTGAAATTGAATCTGTCTTGTGTGTTGTGCACATTGTAAATAAATTTCGCTTGGGGCATGAAGAGAATGTGGATGGTTTTACTAAAATAAATGTTTCTGAGTATGGGAATGGGTTCTCTCTCTCTCTCTCTCTCCCTCCCTTCCTTCTTCCCTCTCTCCAGTTTGTTTTCAAGTAAAGGACACAAAGACATGTGACCAAAAAATTGATTTTGATGGCATTTGAGTATAAACATAGACAAAGATGGAAAAGGACAAAGGAGCACCCATAAATTTGCAGCTCCATCTTGAACGTATCACATGCTCAAAGATGCAGTTAGACCTGCTTCAGAGGGAGGACTCAGAGTTCCCAGAGATAGAAAGCAGCTGTCACGGGTACCAAAGGATGGAGGCAATCATTGAAGCTGAAAAAGCGCTTTCATTTTCCCAGTGCCCAGCTGATACATACGTTATCAGTGGAGTGTGTGGGCCAGTCCTGGCACCTCATTAGCTCTATGTAGGTGTTTGCCAAATAAATCAAGTTTTTTGGTTTTGCAGCCATTACATTCTTAGGCAGTTTACAGTGGTTCAGTAGTAAATCAGTGAATTATCTTTTCTATATTTTCCCTTTAAAAGAGGCCTATTCTTTTAAAACAATTAAAAAACAATTTTGCCAAGTTTTTTTAATCCTGCTAAACCCTGTCTTTTTGGCAATCTGGATTTCAGGTGAGCAAAAGTTATCCTGAAGCTGTATAACTATAGTTTCTGTATTTAAAAAGTTCTCCCCTCCTTTATGCAATGGAAGGAAATCAAGGTGACATGGTACTCAACTCATTTCCTTCCCCAAAGTCTCAACTTCATCTGGATCCATAGTTGGGCAGATTAAAAAAACAAAATTTATCCCCAACATATTGATAAAAATCTAGAAGAGCAGTTACTGTGCTAATTTTTTTCCAACCTGCCAAAACATTTGTACACTTGACGGTTATGAGGCCCTGCATCCTCCTACATTTTTGTGCACCAGGCCTCTAGTCATAATAATAAAAGGCCAAGAGGGAGCCTGAAAAAAGCCATCAGCCCCTCATCCAGGCTGGCCAGGCACTCCAGTGAGGACCCCCGCCAGAGGGGGTCCTGCCAGAGGGACCCTGCTCACTCTGCAGATGCCCTTTGAGCCACAGTGCTGCCCCAGGAGCAGCCAGCCAGGGAGGGTCCATGGGTAGTTGGCTCCAGGGTGTGTCCAGCCACCTTCTAATTAATTTCCTTTCAATGTGCACGAATCTGTGCACCGGGGCACTAGTATTATATAAAGTGGGGCTATACAAGTGAGTTTAAAATCCAGGATGCAAAGATAGGGCAGAAGATTAAGGTATGTTTCACAGAAAGTCGAGAGTGCACCTCAGATTAAGTAGCAAATATCCGCCAGTGAATCAGAGGTGGTCCCCACTGGGGTGCCGGGCCAGCCTGGGTAAGGGGCTGATGGCTCTTTTCAGGCTGCCCGCACCCCCTTCAGGGTGGGGGTCCCCACTGGGGTGCCTGGCCAGCCTGGATGAGGGGCTGAGGGCTGTTTTCAGGCTGCCCACACCCCCTTCAGGTGGGGGTCCTCACTGGAGTGCCTGGCCAGCCTGGATGAGGGGCTGAGGGCTGTTTTCAGGCTGCCCACACCCCCTTCAGGGTGGGGGTCCTCACTGGAGTGCCTGACCAGCCTGGATGAGGGGATGTGGGAGCTCACTGACCACCATAGTCCCACAGTCACTCCCTCGGTGACCCTCCCCTGCATCCTCGGTGAGATCAACAGGTCTCTGGTTCACTGGCAGATATTTGCTACTTAATCTGAGGTGCACTCTGGACTTTCTGTGAAACATACCTTAATCTTCTGCCCTATCTTTGCATCCTGGATTTTAAACTCACTTGTATAGCCCCACTTTATATAATACTAGTGCCCCGGTGCACAGATTCGTGCACATTGAAAGGAAATTAATTAGAAGGTGGCCGGCAGGGCAGGACTGGGCAAGATGGGCCAGACACGCCCTGGAGCCAACCTCCCACGGACCCTCCCTGGCTGGCCGCTCCTGGGGCGGCACTGCGGCTCAAAGGGCGTCTGCAGAGTGAGCAGGGTCCCTCTGGCAGGTGGGGTCTTTCAGCCTGGCCTGCAGGGATTGTGCCGAAACCAGCTCTCTGACATCCCCCGAGGAGGTCCCAGATTGCAAGAGGACGGTTCTTGGGTGACACACCCCAGAATCGGGTTCCCTCCTCTGGTTCCGGGGTGCGTCACCCGAGAACAGCCGCTGCCAAGTCACCAGAACTCAGCAGCTCCTGCATTGAGCGTCTGCCCCCTGGTGGTCAGTGCACGTTATACCTACCGGCCAGTCTATGATCGGACTGTCGCTTAGCCATATATATATATATAACATTTAAGTGGGAATACTGGTAAGTGGATTTACACTTAAAACTAATGAAATTTAGAAGATTGCATGAACATTCATTCTACTTTCAATTTGTTCCTTTAAGTTCTTTGTGAGTTTGGGTGATTGTTTCCATTGTGGTAGGGATCTATGTATTCAGTAAAGTGACATCCTGGACAACACTCAAGTGTAGAGTAATACATAGTGTGAGGATAGCTTTTCATTGAATCACTTCCACATCAGTGGCATTCATTTCCTTTCTGACTTCCAGTCTTTTTTTCCCCTCAGTTTCGTTCTGTTCTCAAATTATCTTGCTTTCTCATACTTCTCTCTTCACCCCTTGCCCTTTCTCCACGGTTGGAAGGTTGGGGTTGGTTTTTTTGTCTGTTTTCTTTTTTTCTCTCTTTTTTCACTTTATTGCTTTTCCCTCCTCCTCCCCTGGGACACTTTTCCTGTATGCCTTTCTGATATTGTTAAGTGCCCGGTGCAGCAGACGGTGAGACTCGGCTGTGCTCGCCCCACAGCTGGGTATAATTTCGTACTGGTTCTCTGTGTCTGGCAGAGGCCACTAAATCCCGCCAGGCTGCAGGGTGGGATTCAGAAGAACATCCAAGTTCTCTGGCCAGTGCGCACGTGGCATCCGTTCTGTGCACCAGTGTTCCTGTCTCTGGTTCTGGGACCGGACCGCCCTGCCATGCTATCACTCCTGGTGGCGCTGGGTGATGTCAGTTCTCTTCACAGAAGCACTGAAGGTGATCAAAGGAGTTGAGGCCGTATCCATGTTCCCTTCACAGGCTCCCTCCCCACAGGGATACCGAAGGCAGAGTATTCAAGACTGCAGAGTGAGAACCCAAAAATGGGAGGAAGCATAGGCCTCAGCACAGAAGGCAACTGGGCTGAGGAGATTAACACAGCACTATTAAATACAGATTTAGTTCAGTCCAGCAGCTCTTAATCACCTGCCCGTGCCAGAAACTCTGCTGGGTGCCCGCATTAACAAAATGAGTTCTTGATCCCTTGCCCAAAAGGGCAGAAAGCAAACAGGTGGAGGTACTTGATGAGCACACAACCCACAACCGGAGGAAGTGACTTACACCAGAGACAGGGCCATTCAGGAATGCTGTGCTCAGGAGGGAACCTCAAAACTGGCTTCCAAGTGATTAAATAAATTAGGAGACCTAATAGAATCTCCTACACAAAAAGGTAGTATATGTGGGATCTTGAGCTGTATTCTCAGTTTGCATTTTGAAAGGCTTACCCTGTAACAATGTGAAAGGTTGGTGACAAGTGCTGGGAGACAGGAGGCGGGAAGAAAGATGAGGAAACGAGTTCAAATGAGATGATTGCAGAGGCCTCAGCAGGGCCTCTGAGCAAGGAGGGGAGTGGGAATGCCACGGAAAAGACAGAGTTGAGGCTGTTTGGGGGCAGAATTGGTAGGGCTTTGTGACAGGTTGGGTTGTGGGTGTGGCTTATAGAAACATGAGTCTTACTTTAGGCCCAGCCCTGTGTATCTTAGTCACGTGTACTGTAACCAAGCTCACATTTCTATGAAAGAAAAATGGTAGCCCTACCTGTATGCACCACCTCCTAAGTTCTTTTTTTTAAAGGGGCAGGGGAAGAGAATAAAATATTTTGCCATTTTTAAGACTTAGCAATAAATACACTTGTGTTCCCCACCCCAGATTTGATAAGACTTACTCTGAAAGTATCTTCTGCTTGATTTTGTAAACATGATCTTTCCATTTACAGAAATGCAAAAATTTACCCAAGATGTTAGATGTCATTTAGTGAAAATGTTAGCTTTCTAAACACACACACACACACACACACACACACACACACTTATTAGTAATGTGTTTTAGAAACTTGCTATTAGAAGAACTTGAACAGATTTTTCTGAAATAAGAAATTCCAAGTGTTACACGGATGGTATCTGATGGTCTATGTTCTTTGCCGTTCAAATCATATTCTTTCACCATGTTTGACAATATCATTTTCTCACTAGAAACTCCAGCTATAAAAGAAGATACCAGAAAAACTATTTTTTTAAAAAAAAACAACAATCTTTTTTTAAAAAATATATATTTTATTGATTTTTTTACAGAGAGGAAGGGAGAGAGATAGAGAGTTAGAAACATCGATCAGCTGCCTCCTGCACACCCCCCACTGGGAATGTGCCCACAACCAAGGTACATGCCCTTGACCGGAATCGAACCTGGGACCCTTGCATCCGCAGGCCGACACTCTATCCACTCAGCCAAACCGGTTAGGGTGTACCAGAAAAACTATTGAATATTCATTTGAACTCTGAGTTCGTGGCCATGGAGGCAGTAATAATGACAACTGGAGTAACTCCCACTGATTGAATACTTCTATGTGTCAGACACTGTGATGAGCATTTCATATAGAGTAGCTCATTCAGTTTTCACATCAATCCCATGATTCTATTATATGATAACCTGATTACATTATAACCTCTTCTATGGTGCCATTTTACAGACAGGGACACTGAAAGTTAGAGTAGTTAGATAATTTTCCCTAGGACACAAGGGAAGTAAAATGGAGTCAGGTTCAAATCCAGATTTGTTGGACCCCAGCACTCACTCTCTTAACCACTAGACATTATCACTTTTCCAAACAGGATCCCCTTTGAGCTTTCCTTTTGAAAATAAAAACCTAAGGATCTTCTTATTATCTTTTTCCCTGACTTGTATATTCTTTAAATAATGCCAACAGTCTCCGTGGGCCTGAAATCAGATAATACAATAGACTATGACATTCATAGATTTTCTTTGGCATAACATAATGAGTCATTATTTTGTCATTCTTCTTTAACCTGTTTCTCCCATAATAAACGTATGAAAAGAATGCTAGAACAAGCTTCTAATCCTGGTGGTCACTTGTTGTGACTTATCTTAGCCTGGATACTCATTATTCACTGGGCTTTGGCCCAGTCATAGAATGATGGCTGACATATATTGAGGCCTTCCAATGTTCCAGGCATTGTATAAAGCCCCTTACAACAACACAGTGAGGGAATACTAGAATTAGCCCCATTTTACAGATGAGGAAACTAAGGCTGAGTATCTCACTACAAAGTCACACAGCTAGCAAGTAAAATCTGGATTATATCTCACATCTCTTGGCCCCCAAACTTATGCCGTGCTGTAAGATCTCCTTATTTGGCATCATGGTGATAAGGTCTCCTGATCCCAGGTTCACTCCAATTTTGTGAAGATGAGAAGAATACTATCTATGGGCACACCATGATTTATTTGAAGGAAAACCAATAGATGCTTTAAAGCCATTAATAATACCTACCATATATTCAGTGCATATTATGTGCCAATTATGTAAGTGCCTATAATTCTCACCACAACCCTACAAGGCCACTATTATTATTCCCATGTTACATGTGTGTGGGCACTGTGTGTCAAGAGGTTGAGTAACTTGCCCATGATCTCATGACTAATGACTGACAGTCCCAGTTGTCAAGTAAAGGTCTGTAGGCTCCAAACTATAGATGATAGTGCTGTCATGCTATTCTGTCATTTGCTTTCTTCCATCCCCTTGCGGGGGATGGTGGGGGGAGAACATTGTGACAAAGCATCAGTGTTAAAATTATCTTAAGGTTGTTACTGCGGTTTTTAATCACATAATTAAAAGGATACTCATAAAAGCCCAGGAAATTTTTTTTTTTTTTAGCCACAGTTTGGAGTTGATTTTTTTGCTTAGTTGCTCATTATTTTCTTTAAAAAGTCCTTTACAGAAACCTGCTTGCTCTATCCTGGACTCTCCCCCATCCCTACCCCAACCTACCTCAAAAGGAAGGCAGCAGAACAGCACACCCAGGTTCCATTTTTCTTGCTTGATCATCCAGAGCATGTAAATTACAGTGAAATATGGCCTGAGTCAGCTCCTCACAGGACAGAAATCAGTAACCATTGATATTGCTAAGCAACACCACAGAGGAGCAAGGCTGCAAATTAGGTGACAAGTTTCTAAGAGTCAGAGTATCTGGGGACTCACTTGGGCATTTCATTATGAGCCATCTGGATGATCCACAGTAATGACCAGACATTATTGTTCACTGTTCGAGGATGATAATTCCCATATAATTATATGGTACCTCCCTCTGTGATCCTAACCTACTTTACAGAACCTTCCACTGTATTTTCCATAATCCAGATATTTCCCTACAAGATAATTGGGAACAGTTACACCTACTGGGCAACTTCCATTACTTCCCAAAATAAGATTTAGGACAAGCAAACAAGCATCACTCTAATTACTTGTCTGATGGCACAACTAGCTGGGCAAGGACATGCATTAAGGAGGAAATTAGTCATGGGATCATAGCAGCTCCATTGGCCTGATATGAGCTCCACCGTCATGGTCCCAGGGGAGCTCAAGGTGATGAAGCTCAGCCCTTTCCAAAGCCAGAAGTGAGCAGATGGCACCTACACCAGATAAGCTTTGAAGGTGACAAGAAGGTGAGCCAGAGTCCTTGACCTTCTTGGAAAAAGGTTACCTAGCAAGGACCCCTCCCAGTTCCAACAACTGGCTGGTCTCACTTGTTCATTATTCATTCACTCAGTTAATATTTACAAGAAAATTGGATTAAACAACCTGGTTTTAAACCAAAGGTTACAAATTGATAAGCCAAATATGACCCAAAGTGTGCGTGTTTTTTTAATTTGGAATTAGTTGCCAACATTTAAAAAATAAGGATTTTTCACATAAAAATCCAAATACCTGGCTTCCCTTGAATAATTACAGAAGATCTATCAATACTGTGCCTGCATTTGCTCATGAAGCTAGAGCCGTGAGACTGTGGCTCCTTTTTCGGCAGCACTGTCCAGTTTTCCAGGATCACCGCCCTTCTCTAATGCTGTCCCAGCCCACTTTGCTCTTCTGCATACCTGTTGCCTGTGGTCATTGCTGCTTTGTCATAATGCCTACTGTGTTCTAGGCACTGGGCCAGATGCTAATGATCACACTGACTCCTGATTTGACCACTGATGTTGCATCAATACTTCCTTGAGGCTGGGGCCTTGAATGATATGAGCAGATGGAAATAAACAAGGAAATGCGTGTGGAGAGTGGAGGAGACAATAACAAACCACTGTGTCTGGGTTTTCAGGAAACTTGTTTCATGAAAGGGCTAGATTTGGAAAGCTTGGAAATCAGGTGATAAATTTCTAAGAGGTAGCTGGGTGGATATGTTCATAAATCCTACTTGAAACTTAATAGCTGATAGATACATGATTAACCACAAGTTCAGCCCTTCATTTTCATTTTGCAAAGTTCTTGCCTTCCTTCCAAAAGCCCAAGTGAGAGATTTGAATCTCACAAGAAGAAACAGACGTACTCATTAGCATAGATTTGGAAGAGCTGGATGTGAAAAGAACTCCGTAGGGCAGAATCATCTCTGTTGACACCTTGAGTGTGACATACATGTGTTACCACATGTGGAGTACAGCTGTCCCTGGGCGAATGTGTACACAGTTAGGAGCCTCTTAGGGAAGTTTAACATATGAACATCAATCCTCCGCAGAATGTTGAGCAGAGCTGCTGCAATGAGTCAGTACTTCCAAAGCTTTTTTTGAGTGAAATTTTTGAATTTGAAGGTTAATATATTCCTTTCCTTCTGACTTGAGGAAGAAGTGAGTATTTGTGGTTGTTCCCTCACATAGACGCAATCTCTTTCTAGTTAAAAAAAAAATCTTTCTAGTTGCCTTGGCATGAACATTTGATATAAAATGATAATGACAAAAGAAAGCCTTTTAATGGAAAGCAATTAATTTTGGTGGCCCATGCATTATTTGACATGAAATCAAACAAAATGTTTAAAATTGGGCTGCATTAGAAAATATTTAACTCATAATTCACGTTTATTATGTTGAAAATTTTTCACATGAGGAAACAAGTGAAAAGTGTTTAATACAGATAGCCTGTAAGAAACTTAAATCGTGTATAGGTCTACAAATATAAATGCCATGTTTGTAGGAAGTGGGATGGGAAATTACAAGTAGTCAATTCTCATACTACCCATTCACAAAACATTAAAACAAACACTTTTACCCAATAATAAAAATATACACAAATTTAAATATCACCTTAAGGCTAAAGTGTAAATACTGCAAAACATGGTTTTAGAAGCTAGCCAGGCAGCCTTTCACTAAACCAAAAGTTCTTCTTTTGACAGTCTTCCTTGCATTTAAGGGAAGAAGTCTAGGGTTTTTTGTTGACTTGCACATGTCAAAAATAGACATTGACATTGGTACCCACACACAGAAATAATTAGAGTTTGGATAGGATTTAACTACGCCGGACTGAGTTAGATGTTCATGTTGGGCCTGTGGCAGAAAATGAAGAGGGATACCAATTATTAAAGACTAGAGGCCCAATGCACGAAATTCATGCAAGGGGCTCGGCCCTCACAGCCCCGCCCACTGGTCGTTCCTGAAGGTCGTTCCACCATCCGGTCTAATTAGCATATTAGCTCTTTATTATATAGGACTAGAGGCCCAGCACGCAAAATCGAGCAGACCTGCCCACTTGCTCATGCCCTGCCCACCCACCCGCCACCCCGCCATGCTCACAGCCCCACCCAGCCACCAGTCCTGCTGCGATTGAAGCCTGTGGGCCATGGGGGAGGGACCGAGAGGTGCTCCATGCACTTCATGGTGACCTGTCGTTTGGTCGTTTTGATCATGACACCTCTTGGCCTTTTATTATTATGATGTCTTTGGCACCCCAATGCAAAGTGCTTAATAGACATGCTCTCACCTGATCATCAAAAAAATGCCTTAAGAATAGGTATGTATTGCTCTTGTCCCCATTTGGCAAAAGAAAGAACTGAGGCTCAGAGAGGATCACCCAACTTATCAGCAGTAAAGCCACACTTTGGATTGACTGTCTTGTCTGTCTCACTCAGGAGCACTCTTAACGTTGATAGTGATGATATGGTGTCAACAGTCAAGAAGCTTCAGACTCAGTGTCTGTATTCCTGGCTTCAGCAAGTCCAGGGAAGTTCAGCAAACCAAAGCACCCTAAACCTCACTGTCATTTGAGACTGTGCGTTTGCATACTTCATTAAACGTATAGGGGAGCACATAACATGAGGAGAGCACTGTTCTAGGTTCTGTTGGGAGGGGCCTAGAGAGGAATAGGGTCTCTGCCACCAAAATATGGACAGTGCAGTTCGAGAGACAGGCTTGAGTGCAAATATGAGAAGGGAAGGTGCTAGGTCCAGCGCTGGATAAGTGGTGGTCAGATGCATGAAGAGTCCACTTGTCACATCCTGCTCCCATGGTTGTGCTCTTGGTTTAATATTCCCCATAGACCTGAGAGTAGAAGAGCAGGACTGATGGAGAAATTTCCTTTAAGCATCTTTCCCAACATGGCAGATATCTTTTGTTGCCGAACAACAGTGATCTACTTAAAACCTCTATAAGTAGTATAGAATTTGTTTTATCAAGCCTGTGTAAAATACCAAGTTGTCTAAATGCTCTACTCCATGGCCCATGGGTTCTCCCTTACTCTTCTTGGTAGTGCTTACAATAAAAAAGCTGCTCATTATCGATTGTTTGGTGGGTGTCATTATCTCATCTACTCTCCACCACGACTTTCAGGGGTACATACAATTGTGCCTCTTTATAGCTGAAGACCTGGAGGCTCAGAAAGGTCAAACCAATTTGCTCAAAGTCACACAGCTAATAAGTAGCAGGTTTGGGGTTCAAAAGTACACCTTAGCTTCAGAGTCCATATTTTCAACTTCCACTCACTACTGAAAATAATCCTCCCATGGGTGTGATACAATCTAGTAGCTATACAAACTTCTTTGATAGGTATTAGTCATTACCAAGCAGCTACTGTCTGCACTGAGAAAGCCTTAATTTTCAGGTATTCACGTTCAGTTCAAATAAAGCAATTCTTTTATTTAAAAAAACAACAATAAAAGTTAATCATATTTTTCTCCATCAGCCACTTAAGTAATAAATAGTTATTCTCATTGATTTCTCTACACCTACTTTCCATTCTACTTAAATGGAAAGCATACATGCTTCTATTGACTCTGTTTTGTGTTGTGTGTGTGTGTGGTTTTTTTTGTCAGAATTTTGAGGCCTGAAATATGAAAAGTTATTTTGCTGCTACTCCTATCTAGGAGATTTGCTGAAAAGAGGTTGAGAATGCAATAGACCTCAAAAGTGAGAAAGTCAGTGTTGGAAGAAGGAATCTGTATCCAGACCCTCATTCAGAAAGGAAAATTAGGAGCCAACAAAACTAGTTCTTACTCAAGATTCTTTGAGACTAAAGACAAAACCCTTCCCTTAACTCATCAACTATGAAGTATGGACAAGAACTCAAAGGGATCTTAAAGCCAGGTAGTGATGTTGCTGACAATACCTGGAAGGAAGTGGACTGAGGAATGACAAAGGTTCCACCCTTCTTAGAGAGCTGGAGCTTGGATGCCTGTGGGCCCGGGCTGTCCAAATGGCATGGAAGCAAGTGCGGCCGCCATGATAGGCAGCATTCATGATCAGCTTACGGCTCATCCCAAACCACTGGGTTCTGGAATGTTTTCTCAGGCTGTGTGGCCTTCTTAGGGAAATGTTATAGAGAAGAGGCACCAAGGGGTACCCAGGAGAAACTGCCCAGTGATTCATCCCTCTTCTGATCCTGGCTGCCTCTTAGTTGATATAATAGGCGTTGCTAGGTAGTATTCAACGGCACTCTCTTGAACTCCCTCACTTCCTCCCTCCGATCCCAAAGAAACTCAGCTTGGATTAGGACCAGTTTGAACCCTAATCTAGTGATGCTACAGGTGCCTCAAATATTCTCCCCGGGGAGTGTGCTGACTGGAGGTCAAGTGGCTGAGACCACTTTCCACGAGGTGTCCATAGGCCGTAAGTGCACCGTGTGCTCTGACTGACATGTGTATGTTGTGTTCATCCTAGTCGCCTGTCACACCTCTCTTCCTGCACCCCCTGAAGCCCTGGTTCAGGGGAGAGCGTCTGGGCTCTTGGAGATACTGCCCTGTCCCCTTGAGAACACGGAGCCCTGAGTTCACCGTCCCACCATCCCATTGCTGTCGGTGTGAAAGACCCCGTTCTAGCAGGCTGGTTCTCTTCACACTCTTCTCTGCCTTCTCCTTCGTGGGCAACTAACACAGCTCCCTTCACCTGGGCAGGTATTGCCCCCTTGCCCTCCTTCCTCACTGTGCTTTGCGTTGCTATGTCGCCTATGGTTATTCAGCTTTTCACTACTCTGATTCCTTCTCTTCCACCATTTTTAGCCCATTTTGATATGTTCTTTTCAGTTCTTGTCCCTCTGTCCCATTCACCATCCAAGGAAGCAACTCAGAAACAATCTAGACGTTGTCACAGCATTAAGAATGTGTGAGCGATGCCAGGCACAAACAGTTCCACTTTCGACAACACAAAAGTAAAGTAATTAAAGAATACAATTGTATTGACTTATACCTGGTTCCACAGGAGACTAGGCAAAGCATAATCATTTCTGCCACAGCGGATGTGTGACAGTTCAGAAACAGTTGTGTGAGTACAGAGGTTGCATCAAAAAGGTTCATAAAATGCAACAGTGCGTCTTCACTGTAGGATTTGCTTTACGCCCGGTTTTGCAAACACAGAGCCACCCACATTCTGTTTCCTGAGCAAATAATAGATTATGCCAGCTGCTTATTCTACTGTTTTACCTCAGGGAAGGAATAGAGGTTAAAAAATTAGTTGGCTGATATAATCCATCCACTTATTGCAAGACCACACACACACACACACACACACACACACACACACACACACACTGTGTGTGTAAAGCCATTATGAGCATGTTTAATATTTATGAAGCTATTTAGATCATTTACCAATTCCAAACTTGTGCAATGCCATGCATGTAACAGGCTGCTGTTTTTAAAATCCAAAAAAGTGTACATTTCACTGAAGGCAATCCCCAGAAGTCATTAAAAAACTTCCTTGTTATTTACACAAAATTCGATTTTTTATTGAAGCATTTGCATCCTTTGTGATGCGTCTTACAAAATCCAGAATAGGCTGCTTTTTGTAGAAACATAAAGATGAGGCGATTTTTCTCCCGAAAGCATAATTTCGTATTGGTGTGTTAAAACAGCATTAGGTAAAATTTTAGGCACATGGCAAAAGGATAGATAAAGAATGTCTAATATAAATATAAACTAGAAGAATATTATTGTGTTTTAAGCTGGAGCTTTCATCTCAAACACAAAACCCATCCATTACTAGATGATTCATATGTGGGTTTTCCATGGCGGCCCAAGTTAATGAGCCATGGAAGCTTTCTGCAGAACCACAGGGATATCTCTTGAGTCTAATTAATTGCTTGACGTGTATTGGGAGAGTGTTGTCACAACAAGATAAATTTTATTTTTTTACCTGCTTACAAAGGTTGCTTTAGAAATCTGGAATTTTCAGTTAAAGTTTCTATTTTAGAACAAGTAAAAAAAAAAAAGAAAGAAGAAAGAAATGACACATCTCCATCTCTTCCCCCACCCAAGCTGCCACTCCCACCAGCTGACTCTGAACAGCTGGCTTTCTGCCAGTGGTTTCCGTCACAGCCAGGCCTTTGGCGATCTGCACCCAGAGGCTGCTGGTCACCTCTTGTCGCCTGCAGTCCACCAGCAGCGGGCGATGCCTTGGTCTGGGAGCTGTGGCAGCTCTGTCACCTGTCTGAGCCAGGTGGTCTTCCCTGGAAATACGCTTCTCTCTTCCTCCCAGAGCACTCTGCACTTTTCACAGCTCCTCCTAGGGTGCTGCACCATTAGTATTCCGTGTTTTCTGTCTAAAATGCTAGATGAGAATGTAAAGGGAAGTTTAGAGCCTGGTTTTTCAGTTTTGGTTTTCCCAGGTAACCTTCCTCAATCTCTAGGAAGTTGTTCTGTTGCAGCAGGACTGTGACATGAACTTCTGGGAATGCTGCCCCACGGCAAGGCCTCCGTGGGCCCGGACCTTGTTCTCATTCAGCCTCTCTCTTGGAGTGAAAATAAAAATTATCTATAAAAATTATCGGGCTAGGGTCGACCTGGTGTGGGGTTACCTTTGCTGAGTATTTTGTTTCATCAGACGTGAAAATCACTGTGCCCTATTCTGTAATGCAGACATCCTACCCGCAGTGGAATAGTATGTTTTCAGTGATTTCTGAAGATGGGCGTGAAAACTGTCTGCCACATGGCCCGTGTTTGCACATCTCTATGTAGTTACGATTGAGGAGTTTGACAGTAACTCTGAATCTGATTAATTAAGAATGTGTAAAAACAAAGTTCTTGCATTATAGCTCGTTCCTTATCTTTGTGTCTTTTACTGTGATGTTGTAGAACTTGGATCATATGGAAAACTAAAATATTATGACACAATGACTGAAGAAGGTAAGAATGATTTTAGAATTGTATGCATTGGCTTTCTTTTATTTCTAGTGTCTGTTGCTTGCCCATTTTTTTTAAAGTCATTTTCTCCCTCTTTGCATGACTTCCGTGACATTGTGTGAGTTATTATTCTTTCTGCGTTTTCGTCTAGTTTTTGCCATCGTGTTCATTTGGAATTGGAGATGTGCAATACCATGGGTAATCATGTTATTCCATTCAAAAGATCCAATCCATTGTGATTGTGGAACCCACTCAGAGAAATGGTGTCGGCAGCATAAACACAGCCACACCCCCATTGTGTCAGCATTGCTTCCTCCACATGCTCATGACAATGTAGAGAAACACGTCCAGCCAACACTCCTCTTACAGCATGCCCTTAATTTCAGAGAGGGGTTTATGTCCTGGAGATACTCTGATTTACACAAAGGAATAAGCAACCTAAAGTAACTCCTGGACCCCAAACCAGCTAGAGACCCATTTCTGATTCGGGGTTGCTGTCGGCTCATGTCCTCAGCTCCCACAGTTCCTGCTGACTCAGCAAAGTCATTACTCTGAGAGACCAGGGTCAGCATTCCAGCTGGTAGATTTGTACACGTTGAGATTCATCCCCTATGAGCTCGGGCATATCATTTTAACCATTTCCCTGGGGCAAATGGAGTCTGACAGATTTATTTTTAAATGTATTTACTAATGAATTCCAGGCACTATCCCAGGGCACAGCTTTGCCCCAGTTGATCATTGTTCTGGGATTAGTTCACCATGGAACAGCAATTTGGAAAGTTTGCATTCTTATAAAGGGAGTTATCCTATTGCCCTCACCCTCATCTCACTGAATAATAAACAATGTGTGTAAGTTATAAAAACATTGGGGTTTCTACATGACTTTTACACTGATATTGATAAGATATCAAAGGTACCCCTCGAAGGGGAATCAGCTATTTTTATCCTTCAATGTGAGAAATACTCCCAAATGGGTTGCATATCTTGTTTTCAGCCTCTAGCATTTCGAAGTTGCCTTAGCTTGCCATAGATCTCCCAGTGGCTCTGCATGCCAGAAGCAACATCTGACAGCAAGAGGAAGCCCCTCACAGCCCCTCCCTGCTCTGGCTTCTACACTACCCATGGGTCCTTTCCTGCTATCCCTGTGCTTTCAGAACCACTGTGATGTTTCCTAAAGCAACAGGGTTGGGGTCTCAGCCTGGGCCCTCTTGTAGTCACCCCAGGGCTCTCCCCACAACTTGGGGAAATGCAGACCTTGGGGCAGTGAGGGCCCAACAGCAGGAACTACCTATGGGAATAAGTGTCCTACCACTGAGCGCCAAGAAAGACAACCCAAACCTTAGAGGCAGGCACCTGTCCCAGCTCTTTCTATTCCATGTCTTCAGCCCACTTTGGCTCTTAGTGGGATTGGCTTGAGAAGCCAGAACTGGGACTCACCGACTTTATCATTCGATCGCTCTCCCGCGTCTCCCCAGCCCAAAGCCTCTGTTTCGTGGCTCAGGTGGCAGGTACATTTGTTAGTTCCTACCTGACCTGTCATGACCCTTCACTTTCTACCCCCTTCTGTCCTTTGCCTTCCACCCTTAGGTTCCCATGGCCAGAGCTTCTGCCTCCCTATTGCCTCAGTTGCCTCATTTCTCTCTTACCTGGTTTCTTTCCTCTTTCCACATCCATTTGAACAAGGGTTGCTGCCCAAGCGTCCCTTTCTCTTCCTCCCTACACCAGATCACATGAAGATGCAAAATGGCTACTTCCAGTCTGATGACTGCCCTTGCTAATGGCTGGGCTTTCTGGGCAGGGAAACAACGTCAAAGTAATGTCTGCAGTGATGGCCATGGCTGGCCCTGGCCCGGACCCTGGCACGACTGTGACATTGTGTTCGGGGGCCTCAAGGGCCGCCTCAAACATTTCTTATTCTTCTCTTGACTTCCCTCTCCCTTCATGCATGTCCCTTTGTGTCCTGTTCTTAACTGAACATTTATTCCCATCATGGAGATAGCTAATAGTAATGAAGGCAGCATTTTTAAAGTGTACTCTATGAAATACTAGTTTCATGTGATGTCCATAGGAATCTTGTAACAACCCAGAAAAAACAACAAGGAAGTAAGATTGATTTCATTAAGTAAGTGCGAGAGCTTCTAAGTTAAATAGGTTCGTTACCAGGGGAATCAGAGCCTCAGTGGTACCGTGCACTGCAGCCCAGAACGCATTGTCAAAAGGAACGGAGTTTGCAGTACTTCGCAGACTTCGTTGGCTATAGAGCCCATTCTTCCAGGAAGCCTGGTGTAGACTGCTTTGGAAATGCCGGTGAAGGTGTTCTCTTTCCCCTGGAATGGGAACCCCTGAAAGATGAGTCTTCTGAACACGCTGCAGTCCCCCTCGGGCACTCCTAGAAAGGATGCTTGGAACAGCAGGTCTCCATCTAGAAGACACTTCAAACCACCTCTGGCAGCTGCCTCCGTGACAAGCCAGGCTTACACCTGATTCTGGGATCCCATCTAAAATACTCAGAACTAGCTCAGTAACCTCAGACCTGGCAACTGGCATGCAGGATTCCTGCAGACTCTAGGGGCCTCTCCCGGCCAGTACAAATAATAATAACTGGGATTGATGTCACTTCCATGTTGTACAATGTAAGGAAGTGTAATGAAGATGAAGATGTTTGGGGTGTCAGTGGACTAGCCAGCCTTCAGGAAATACCCACCTCTGTTTAAGCATTTCTTTTCACAATCTTAGAATCTTAGAATGTGACTACCCCTTGAGCGGAGCTTTATCGTAAATGCCCATGGGACTAGTCATTATTTGTAACTATTTTCAGGGAATTCTCTGGATGTTGGATGATGTCAGCTACTGGCAATGAGGCCTGAGGGTTTTTTCCCACTCAAGTGGATTTATATATGCCACCCCACCCTAAGGGAAATTGAGTGGTGAGGTCCTAAATATAGAAAACTGTTCTGCACATATTCAGTTCATTATTTTAGCACCTACTGTATGCAGGTTACTCTGCTGGGTCCTTTGGGGAAACACAGGATTAAAAGGTAGGCAGGTGACCCTCATGGGACTTGTAGACAGGCGAAGAGATAAAACACAGCAATCACTTAGCCACCAGGAAGAAAGTGGTTAAATACCTTAGATATTCAGAAGAAGATGACACACTACGGGAGGAGGAAAGATTGCTTTCAACTGGGGAGAAGATTTTGTGGAGAAAGTGATCTTTGAACTGGGCCTCAAACAATCAGTAGATACGAGTTAATTGGGGAAGGACGAGTGGTAAGTACTGACCTTCCAGGCAGAGAGGGATAAAAGGATGGAGGCACACCCACCTTTCCTGGGTGCCTCCCATCTGCCAGGTACAGTGCTGTGGGCTTTATGTCATTTAATCCTTATAATGATCCCACAAGGTAGATTTCATTGAAGATGAGAAAACCAAAGCTCAAAGAAGTATTTTATTAAGATGAGGAAACTAAAACTCAGAGAAGCAAAGAATAATTTGCTCTGGAACTCAGAGGTAGTAAGTCGTGATGTAGGACCTGAACTCAGGACTGGGTTGACCCAGCCCTGCCCTCCTGGACCCTCTGTGGTTAGCTGTACAAGGTGGAGTGAGGACAGGTTAGATTGGCGGCAGTACAGGGAGTGGGAAAAAAGGCTTGAAGGAAAACCACATGAAGGGAAAGGTTTGAACCACAAACTAAGGACATCATGGAATGAGCAAGGAGCTATTGGATAAAAGATAAACCCTTACTTGAACACTTTATTAAAAAGGTTATTTTTTTAATATATTTTATTGATTTTTACAGAGAGGAAAGGAGAGGGGTAGAGAGTTAGAAACATCGATGAGAGTGAAACATCGACCAGCTGCCTCCTGCACAACCCCCACTGGGGATGTGCCCGCAACCAAGGTACATGCCCTTGACCGGAATCAAACCCGGGACCTTTCAGTCTGCAGTCCGACGCTCTATCCACTGAGCCAAACCGGTTAGGGCTAAAAAGGTTATTTTAATAAAAACAATATGCTCACTCTTAGGCACTGAATAAAATTATGACATTTTTGCAGAATTTGTTCTTGCCCTTTAGGGCACTTTTCGTCCCTTCCTAGAACCTAAACTGCAGCAGCTCGCTGGGCCACACCCAACCACCTCTCCCACCCCAAGCCAATCAGAATTGTATCCATTCATTCATTCATTCCCTAATGCACGGTTAGTGCCATGTCCGACAATACAGTACGCCCAGGCACTAGACTGGTGCAGGGCCTGCGGAGATTAAAGCCAGCCCTTCCCCTAAAGAACTCGCACCCTAATGGGGGACTCAGGCAGAGAGGTGAGTAGTGAGATGCACAGACCCGAGGTGCTGGGGGAGCTCAGCAGAAGGCATCTCCGCTGCCTCAGTCCTGCTTCCCAAGATGGCAACTACCTCACCAGCCACCTGATACTAATGTGCTCACTTAATAGTAACTGAGCACATGCTCTGTACGGGACATTGTGTTAGACTTGCTGGATTAGTGAGCGTCACTCCTCCCAAGGACTATATTTTTCTTCTGCAGCAAGATGTTTCCAGAGATGCAAACCAATTACTCCAGAAATAGTCTTTTGGTGACCTCAGATCCCTCTACCTGAGCAGCCATCCTCCTATCTCCTCATGGGGTGATACCTTCTATTCTTTGAAGAGCAATCTCCAATTTTACCTAAAGTTAATAACCCATAGTTTACATCTCATCTGCAGATACACAAATGTCATACCATTGTCATGCTGGACAATTCTCAATACATTGAACTTGGCTCCCTTACTAAAATTACTCTAGATGGAAATATAAAAAAACTAGTTGAAAAGACAACAAACTTATGCAATAGAACAAGATAAATTAAAAGGAGAAGAGACCTTTTCACCAATGGCATTATAAAGAACCATTAATGTTTGTTCTTTGGAGATAAATGTTCATGAAAACATATAGGTAGGTAGATAAATAGAAATCCTGACTAGTAAAGAAGTGATGTATGGGGAAAGCTGCTTGCAATGCATTATCCTAAACTTATTGACACTTAACAGAAGCCATTCCAGAAAAATAATTTCTCCACTATTTAAAAAAGTTCATTTTTGTTCATTTGTAAAAGGGGAAAAAATATATAAAAAGTTTTAATATCAGAGGAAAAATTATAATGATCTTTCCCTTAATGAAATTAACACTGTTGTTTCATGGAAACCAACAGCCCCTTTACCAAGCTGAGAAACTAATAGTCTTACACGAATGAATCATGGGGGCTTAAATTAGGCTGTTTTGAGAAACCCCATTATCTCAAAGAAGCAAAAGCATTTTCAAGTCACCTAGTCTAGCCAGTCATTTGATATTCTTAATTTCAGTGAAATAATCCAGTACTTTTTCAAAGAAAAATTGAAGTTTGGAATACCACTTAACAGTGTTTTTTATTGCTCAAGATGTTTTCTCTGAAAATGTAGTCCTAACACAGTTATCTGTGGCTTTCACATGTTTTAATCCATGCTTGAATGGATGAGATTTTGTTATATACACTGATCTATTAGGTAGGATAGGTTCAGCTATATATAGCAGAAAATACAGATTAGAAGTGGCTTAAGCCCTAACCGGTTTGGCTCAGTGGATAGAGCGTCGGCCTGCGGACTGAAGGGTCCCAGGTTCAGTTCCAGTCAAGGGCATGTACCTTGGTTGCGGGCACATCCCCAGTGGGGGGTGTGCAGGAGGCAGCTGGTCGATGTTTCACTCTCATCGATGTTTCTAACTCTCTATCCCTCTCCCTTCCTCTCTGTAAAAAAAAAAAAAAAATCAATAAAATACATATATTTTTTAAAAAGTGGCTTAAGTCAAATAGAAGTTTATTTCTCTCTCAAGTAAAAGAGGCCCAGAGGCAGGCTATACATGGCAGAGGTGGAGGCTCCACAATAACCCAAGACCCAGGCTCCTTCCATCCTTCTGCTTCACCATCCTTGTATTTGACTTTCAACCTCAAGGTCACCTCATGGTCCAAGATGGCTGGTGGAATAGCTCCAGCCATCACATTTGCATTCCTGGAAGGAGGGCAAGCCAAAGTGATTTTCCCCAGCTGATTTGACTTATTTTTAAGGGGCCCTCCTTTTAGATCAGTGGTTCTAAACCTGTAGGTCACGACCCCTTTGGCTGTCAAACGACCCTTTCACAAGGGTCGCCTAAGACCATCCTGCATATCAGATATTTACATTACGATTCATAACAGTAGCAACATTACAGTTATGAAGTAGCAACGAAAATAATTTTATGGTTGGGTCACAACATGAGGAACTGTATTTAAAGGGCCAGATGGTTGAGAATCACTGCTTTAGATCCTCCCAGTAAAATTGACCAAAACTCAGTTCCATGACTACACCTAATTTCAAGGAAGCTTGAAAATGTAGTTTGTTACATTGGATTATTTGCTGTCCCCAATAACTTAAGTATTATGTCATTAGGAAATGAAAAGGGAATAGATAATAGATAAGCAACATGCAGTGTCTCCACAAAAGAGAAATAACACTTTTGTATAACTATATGTTGATGGGGAAGACTCTGTGAGGGATATTGAAAGCTTGTGTTAAGTTTGAGATACCTATGAGATACCCAAATGGAGATGTGGAAAAGGGAATGGATATAGAGTCTGGAGCTTGGGAGATAGGTCAGGGCTATGGATATAAATTTGTGAGTCACACAACATAGGTGTGACTTAATGCTGCAGAACTGGATAAGAATTCCTAGCTAATGAATAGGGAAGGGGAGTCCAAGGATTGATCCTAGATACTCCAAAATTTAGAGTTTGGGAAGAAGTAGGAGTCCCAGCAAAGGAGACTGGGTTGGGCAGAAATCCAGGAGAAAAGGCATCCCAGAAGCCAAGAGAAAAACTTTTCCAAAAGAGGGCAATGAACAGGTGATAGCATCAATTATTGACCAGTGAGGTTGAAGAGTTGTTGTAGCAGACAGATAAAAAGTGATGGACAGAAAGCGAGATGCTTCCAATCAGGAGTTGGGGAGTGGTGTATTTGTTGCTAATGAAGAGGTGTAGGGCCTGGCTGCAGGAGTGGGTGGGTAAGGTAAGCTGGAGGAAAGAGTAGCTGGAAGCACGTAGGTTAGGACTGTGAGGAACCAAGCGCTGCAGGGCCCACCCGTGTAAAATTACCAAGGATGGTGACAGGAGTAATGGTGAAAAGAAAAATCGTGAACTGGGTTCCCATATCCTCAGGAACATGGGAAGAGTGACGAGGAAGTCAGCTGGAGCAGAGGTGGTAGAGGTGATTGGCTTGTACTTCAAAGGAGGGAGGAAAATGGTCTAGATGTACTGAGGAAGGGATAGGATGCAGGGCATTTGGAGAAACAGGAAGCTATAACTAAAAGGAACTTAGCTTTGTTTTAAATGTCTACTTCACAGGAACTATCTAATGGATTATATTAATAAATAACTGTATCAAATAGCTTATCAGTATATCTTGGAGATGTTTTATATGCGCACTTTTAGAATCTCCTCATTCCTTTTAGCATCTGCATAGTATTCCGCTGCATGGCTCTGCCATGGTAGGTTCCGTCAGTACCCTGTTAATGAACATTTAGGATGTTTCCATTTTTGTTTCTTTCTCTAGTTAATACAACAGTGTTACATGAGCATCTTCTTTACCCACATAATAAACTCTACTGAGTAGATGATGTGTATAACAAACTCCTAGACATACCCATGGTACCAATGTACAGAGTGAAGGGTTGGGGAGGAGGCAAGGAAATACCAGACCAATAGATATACACATTTCAAATTCTGAAAGATATTGCCAAAGTGCCCTCCAAAGGAATTGTACCAACTTACACTTCCCTCAAACAAATTTAAATGAGCTCTTTGAACAGAGATTCAAAGTGGCTTTATTACAAAGCAGATAAGCCTTTGTAATGGAACTACCTTCTAATTTACTTTAGAAACCTGACTTTTTACCAAAGTTAATTTAAAGCCAGGGTGCAGCTAGGGTGGAAGTCTTTGTCCTCTCTAAATTGGATGACAAGGCAATTCCTCCTTCACAGATTATCCAATTCCCGCCGCAGCGTGAGCACTCCTACCTCCAGACCACTCCCCGCAGAAAGTCTGAGCGGTGCACTGCAAGTTAACTTGCCACCTTCCAATTACCAGCCCAGAGCCCCGTTGTGCACAGACACCATTTCCAATGCCATGTCGTGTTTCATTCACTCCAGGCTTATGGTTTCTCTCATTCAGTCCAGCTTCCCATAACTAGAGGATTTTTCTGGGCTCTTGAGAACCGATGCTTTTTGTAAGGCTGGGCTTTATCAAAAAAAATTTCATATATATATATATATATATATATATATATCTTTAACTCACCAGCTATTGACCACATTACTTTTTAGAGATGTATTCTTAAAAGTATGGGTCTTAGGAAGACAGCAGCCTAGTGAATGTGCATAACCAGACTAACCAGCTAGTAACCAGCATCAAATCTGTCAGAAAGACCAAACCAGCTGTGTGGGTAAATCCATGGTCTTCCTGAAAACCAAGACCCAGGAAGTCTTCTACTTAGAATACATTCAGCTTTTCAGACTCATGGCATCTTATTCCCATGATCTCAACTGGCAGCAGTAAAAGCAGAAAGATTGGACCTGGCAAACAAAGGCAGCTTTGGCCACATTGCCTATGTAGATGGTGTTAAGTGGCCGCAGAAGGCACATTGTGGGTGCTTCTTTTTGTCGATTTCTGACACCCCTAGAGCTGAAAATGTTAAGTTGCCTTCATCAGTCATACTTGAATACTGTTATTATATATTAACTAGATGCCCAGTGCACGAAATTAGTGCAAGGGGCTCGGCTCTTGCAGACCCAGCTGCCTCGGCTGACCCTTGCAGCTCCAGCTTCGTCTGGAAGGTTGTTCTGCTGTTTGGTCTAATTAGCATATTAGCTCTTTATTATAAAGGATAATATAACTCTCCCCCCTTCCCCATGAAGCTTTCTCTTTTTAAAAAAAAAGTGGGATATGTTTTACCAGGAGGCTGGCATGTTCAGTTAAGCATGGTAAGTTTCTCTTCTGATTAAATCTGACCTGAACCGAATCATCTCATTTTAGTCTGGGGCCTAATCCTTCAGTCATTTAGTTAAGAACTCTCAGCACGTGTTCACACTTCTGCCACAAGCCCACGTTTCCAGTGAGATACACAGTCATCTGTTTGCAATGTAAAGTTGAGGATTCAAAAAAAACAGAAAATAGAAAGTCAGATTAACTGACAATTTGCAGACATGTGACATCCAGCTGACAGGATGCATGTACATGAAGTATGGCTGCTACTGAATAACTGTTAGCCAAATCTGAAACCTTCTACTTTGCATCATGATAAACAATTGGGTAATAGATAGACTCATCATAAGAAAACTGGTTTTTTTTAAGTTCCTCTTTTTTTAACATATAAGCCAACGTAACCATTCAACACATATTTACTGAGCACGTACTATTTGCCAGGTGCTGTGAACAAATCAAAACTCTGCCCAAATGAGTAGATTATTAATCTACTAGATATTATCACAACGCATTTGAAGAGACATACCCAGGAAATGGGCTCGAACAAACTGACTCAGAAGAGATCTTTGCACCCAATAGGTGGTATGGGAGCTCAATGTTGGCAAATCTTGGGATCTGAGACCTGCCTTAGTTAAGTGAGTCTTTATTCGTTTCCCTCAGGGTGCAGGGGATGGGAATAAGAGGAAGACGTCCATTCAAACCTTTTATCTGGCAGCCCCTGCCTGGCTCTGAGCTCCTAAGCTGAGATCAAATGAACCCCTTTCAGAATTTCTGTGTGGGAGCCATTTGTATCTGTGTATATGAGATAGAATTGTTCAGAAAATTAAGTTCCCAAAATAGCAAAGCAGGTGACCTAAAATGAGAAAGAGCACTAGCTCTCCAGCAGGGCCGGCCTCAGGTAAGGTCAGTGCATTGGCCCTGTTGCGGAGGCAGTGTGTGTTACATCTGACACCTGCTGGGAGGATTTTTGATTTGTAAAATCCCAGTTTTGCCTGATCTTGATTAAGTTACCTATTTTTTTAAAAAACAGAGTCTCAAAAAAGACATTAACTGTAAACACTATTAGACTTTGGAAACTGAATCACAGTGTTAACCAAGAAGGGAATCTGTGAGTTTCCTGCAGCGTGCTTCTGGCCCTTCCTTCTTCCTCTGCCCCTAAAGGGAAAGTAAACTGAATAGCTTTTCACGCAGCAGGCACTCCATGCACACCACACACACACACACACACACACACACACACACACACACACACACACACTTCCTTCTTTGTTGTGTGTTAATGTTGTTATGTTCATAAACACTTCCTGAGGGCCAGCCTAAGAAGGAAGCACTGGGGATGGATGGATGGATGGATGGATGGATGGATGGATGGATGAAAAACAGCATCCCTGTCCATGAGGGGCCCACAGACTAGCTGGGGAGATGGCCAGTAAAATGCCTCTGAGGTTCTGTGATAACTGCTGTGATAGGCTAGGGATCAGGGCGTTGTAGAGAAACGGGCCAGGGTACTCTCCTCGCCCAGAAATGGGGCTGAGGGAAAGCTTCCTGAAAGATAAGATGCCTAAAGCAGAATCTAAAAGGAATAACACAAGCAAATAAGAAGTGTGGGGCATTCCAACCCCTGTGAAGGATACATTGAATGAATGCTTGCAATACAATTGAAAACTGGGAGACAAACTAAGAGGTTATAATCCACATCCAGGCTGGAAAAGTTGGATCTAAAGTGTTCAAAGGTAGAGTCAAAAGGGACGTGGCAACTATTGGATGAGAGTGAGTGTTGGCTGGAAAATAAAAATCCAAACAGAGCCAATTCCTAGGAAGAAAGATGATGGGTAGGGTTTGAGGCATGTTGAGTTTAACCATCAGAGGTATAGATGCTCAGAAGTTCATTGGAGAAGAGGGCCTGGGCCAAGATCTGAATTTGGGAATCATCACTGTGCAGGTTAGTGGTCCAGTAGGTGCTATGAGAGAATGTGAGAAATGAGGAAGAGAGAGCAAGGAGGGAGTCCGGAGGAATAGTGACGTGGAAGATGCATTCTCTGGAGACCTTGACAATCAAAGAGGATTTCAAACAGAGGGGTGAGGAATATCAGATGCCACTGGGACATCCAATCACATGGAGGCAAAGGTGGCCGAGGGAAGGTTTAGTGGAGTTGTGCTGACAAATGCCAGACGCAGAGATAAGTAGTGAAAAAAGGAACCATAGGACACGGAAGTACCAGCATAGACCTGTGTTCTTCCAGAGCCTCCCTGTGGAGGGACAGTGAGAGGGCAGCATCAGCAGGAAATCTGCAGTCAAGAGAAAGTTGAGAGAGACTTGACTATGAGTCTATGCTGAGGGGAAAGGGAAGGAGTGAAGATAGAAGAAGATGGATTAGGCAAAGGCCCTGGAGAGGAAAGAAATTGGAAGAAAGAACAAAATACTGATCTTTAAGATGTCAACTTTTGAAAAGCATTGGAAATCTTCCAAAATATTTATGAAAACACTCTATTTCCAGTGATAAAGTGACTGCTGGGAGAGATCTTAGAACCAATTCACATGTCGACAGATCTGCTCTTTACACGAGATTCCAAAGGCTATTATGGAAAATTATTTTTAAAATCCTTAATAGGGAAATGTGGCTGCTTCATTTCATTATATGATGTGTTTGGGTACCACTTAAGATACAGTTATATATATATATATATATATATTAATTAAAGGGACTAGTCCTTTGATTATGTCTATAAATATAACTGCAATTAAATTATGTTAATCATTTTATTAGGTGGCACATTCACAAAACATTTACTAAAGACAGTTTACAAAATGCTTCATGCCAGCACTAGTTTCATTTCCATTAATATCATTGTAGTCTTATAATAAATGGTTTTCCATGATGCTTCACGAAAATTAGAAAAAATAATTTAGAGGCTGTCCTTCAAAAATAGATGTAAGGATAAATGAACTCTATGTTCTTGGAGTTTATTGTTTAAGATGAAGTTATTATTTTTAAGGTTTAGCTTTTAAGAATAAATACCAGACCAGATTCCATTAGGTGGATCTGCTGCCCTACGCGGACAGTTTATAGAATGGAAAAGGAGTTTGTTCCTTCAAGCTGCGAGGTAGCGTCTTGATTTCACTGTTCTCTGATACCCTGCGGGAGGCCCCACCATCAGAGCATGAATCTTAAGTCCTTGTCTCTTGTCTGGCTCTGGCTCTAGGCTGTTAACTCTACCAGGGCACGCCCTGGGTCTGCCTTACTCACCACACGCTGCCTGGCGCAGAGCACAGGCTTGGTTAATATTTGCAGAGTGGAAGCTTGTCTGTCATTTGCATTGACTTTAAAGGAAGGCTCGGACTCCCTAGGGAGCTCCACTGCAATTCAGTGAGCGCATGTGATGGGCCAGTCATTGTTCCAAGACACGCCTTTAGGCAATCAGAGATGGCAGAGAGAAGGCCCTTCCCCAGAGAAGCCTGCCCTCTGGTGGGGAACTCAGACCTGTGGGCAGCAAACTGAGAAAAGGGCTGTGACAGGGGTACAGTCCAAGTGCCGTGAGAACGACCACGGCTTTCCACCTGGGAAGGAGGGGTGTGGGAATCGATGGAGAAAGCTGCACGTTGGGCCTTAGTTAGGCCTTGACCATGAGGAGCGTATTACTAAAGGGGGAAGAGCCCAAACCCAGCTTCCTGCTCTGCTCTCTGCCCTGCTCACCGCGCTGCCTCCTCTAACACTAAGGCTCCTTTCAGCCCTCACCTTGGAGGCCCAGGCGATGTGCAGCCGGGGATGATGGTGCGCCCCTGTCTTCCGCCTCTGGAATGTGAATGTCTAGTCCACCTCATTTTCTCCTGTTTATCTCCAGAAAGTGCCTGGGGTCCTGTGGACTCTCAGCCCCACTGGACTCATGGACTTGGGTAGATCTGAAAGGATTTATTTTGGGTCATTAGCCAACAAGAAGCATGTTAAAGAGTTACAACCTCATCTGTTTGCCTGGAAACCACAACCAGGATTTATTGAGTCCTACTGGGTGCTGGGGATAGGATGGTAAACAAAACTGACTGAAACCCTGTCCTCCTGGGACGTGGCTACTGATGGAAAGCAACAAACGATGAAGAGTGATAAAGATGTAGTCTGTTATATGATGATAAATGTGGAGAGGAAATGCTGAGAGAGAAGCTGCAAATGTAAACGGGCTGCTCGGAGAAGCCTCGAGGAGAGGGTGACGTTTGAACAAATACCTCTAGGAGTTGAGAGGGAGCCCAGTGGATCTCTGGAGGAAGAACGGTCCAGGTAGAGGCACCAGCAAATGCCACCGCCCTGCAGTGGGATAGTGCACAGTGTTTCCCAGAATAGCACGGCTGGAGCAGGAGAGCTAGGCGAGGGGGCGGGGGAGGCAGGGTGGTCTCGATGCATCTCCCTGGATAGAACTTACAGGTGCTTGTGAAGACTTTGGCCTTCACTCTGACCTGGGGAGCCACTGCCAGATTTTGCACCGAGAACTGAGTGGCATGATCTGATTGACTGATTACTAAGGATGCCGGGATGAGGTCAGCCTGGGGATGGAGAGGTAAAGGGGGCAGGGGAGATGAGCTAGGAGACTAGCAGAATATCCCTGCCAGACCTGATGCTGCGGAGGGAGGGGCGGGGGAGGGAGACAGCTTCAGAAATATTTTTAAAAATAGACACAACAGACTTGCTCATGGATTGCATATGGGGTGTGGAGAAGGAGCCCAGCATGACCCCAAGGTCAGAGTTTGCTGTTGCCGCCTCAGTTCTGTTGCCTGGCTTCTCGGGTTGATGAGGGGAGGTCTGCCTGACTAGCGTCTGTGCTTCCAGAAAGAAAAAAAAAAAAGGCCAGGAAGAAACAGAAGGAAAGTTCAGGTGCACTTTTGCTCTTTAAGCTACAAAGACAGAGGCAGGAAAGGCAGAACTGACAACACAAAAATAGATTCAAATACGCCATGTTCAAGTTTCCCCTTCTGTTCCATTTTTTTTTCTTCTCCCAAACCGAGGCCTCTCATCAAGGTGCCTGTGGGCGCCCCCTTTGCTGCTATAGATCCTTTCGCCCCACCTCCCTGTGTGGCTGATGCTCAGATTGCTCTGCGTCAGCCAGGAGCTCATCGGGTCGCCAGCCCCAGGCTTCCTTTGTGACACTGCCTGTTCCAGGCGTGGTGGGGACGATGTCAGGAATTTCCAGGGGCCCGTTCGATTAATTATCGGCGGAACAGAAGCAAAATCCATCTCCTTTGGGTGAATAGACCCTCCTGTGTTTATTTCATGAGGCAGCTTGGGGCTTCTGTTTTCCATTCGAGTGATTGAGTCCAAGATTTTAATTCCGATGGTTTCTCAAAATTTGTTCTTACTCACATTAGGCCCTTAAGTTTGGATCCTTTCCTCGGCACTTTCCTGCCACCCCTTGAGCGCTGCTCTCCGGGAGACGCTCAGCCAGTATTCTCTTGCAAATTGCAGACCAAAGTGAACTGTATTAAAATTGCCACTAGGGCCCTGGTGGCATGGCTCGGTGGTTGAGTGTCGACCTATGAACCTGGAGGTCACAGTTCAGTTCCCGGTCAGGGCACGTGCCCAGGTTGTAGGCTCCATCCCGGCGGGGGGCAAGGGGAGTGAGGGGTGGCAGTGGCAGCCAATCAATGATTCTCTCTCATCATTGATATTTCTATCTCTCTTTCCCTTCATTTCTGAAATCAGGTTTTTTTAAAAAAAAATTTTAATTGCCACTAAGCTTTGACAGAGGTGCCTCACAATTTAAACAGAATTTGCTATTTTGAGATTTTAAGTGTATAAATATCTGTTGCTCGTTAACAATACAACACTTTCAGGGTTTACACTGAAACAAAGTATATTTTTTAAGGTTGCCTTAAAACATGTTTTTAAAATCTCTCCTTCACTCTCTTTGAAAAGTACTTAAAAAGGTCTTGATTCTTTATCCCCAGGCACAAAACTAACCTGCTCCTAGCTCTCTCATCTCTGCCTCGGCGTGGGCATCAGCCTTATGCCAACGTGGAATCCGGGCCTAAAATAGTGTATTGAAGCAATCCCTTATCACCTAGGTCTCCTGCCCGAGGCTGCTTAGCGTCGATTCAGTTTTGAATGTTAGTCTTTTTTATTTTCAGTAACTTATGGGAAGAATGTCCTGTCACTCACTTCCACAGTAATAACGCTTTCCGGAGTAAATTCCTGATCACTTACTGAGTCAGCAGCCATCTAAACCTTCCAACAACTGTGTGAGATGGGTGTTCTTACGATCCCCATTTTGAAATTCAGAGCCTGAGTTTTAACAGAGAGAGGATTTAAAACTCTGGGAGGTAAAAATCACTCAGCTCTTTGGAGCCTCCCCGGATCCGTTGTGTGGCCGCAGTAGTTCTCTGCCTGCACAGGGGATGGGGAAAAGCTGATCGCATCTTTCCTTTGTAAGATTGCAAAGGTGTCAGTGTTTAAAACACCGAAGGTCAGCTCCATCACCTTGACCTTCTCAATTTCAGGAAGATGTAAAGGGATCCTTTTCCTAACCAGTTTTGGAGCTGACTTTGGAGGACGCACTGAAACCTAAACCCCAGTCCGACACAGTCCCCGGGACGCTTCACCTGCCAGGTCAGGATGTGGCTTATTCCCTAGCCCTGCAAGTGTGGACTGAGAGGGGGAAGATGGCAAGGGTCCTCCTGGAGCAACGCTAGGCCACGTCACCCTTGCCCCTGAGCTTTCTTTTTCTTTTTCCTTTTACTTCCAGACTGTGCTCAATGCCGGGCATGTGGTAAGCCCCTTCCACAGGTTCTCACTTAAACCATGCATTGGACTCATGAGCCATGCCATCGGCATCCCTATTTCATAGGAAAACTGAAACTTAGAAATATTCAGGAACTCACCAAAACTTAGCCAGCAGAGCAAGGAAGAGAGACGAAGCTTCAACTCAGATCTACCTGCTTTCGAGTCGCATCCATTCCATCACAATATTGTGCTGTCCCCGTCACACACACACACACACACACACACACACACACACACACGCACCCTGCTTAGTGTCCTCCCCAGCTGTGGCTTCAGGCTGAACAGGTCCTAAAGGTGTGTGCCTTCTGACCCCAAGGGCCCCTTTGAGAGTCACAGTCCTGCGATGGCTTCTGCCCCTGCTCACGCTTGTCCTATCAACCACTTCCTCAAAAGGTGCCCTGTGGTGACCCCAGGGGTGTCTGGTGATCGCTTCGTCAGGTGCTGCCCCCCATCCTCAAGGAGCACCCCGGGTGCTACATTCTGAAGCTGGACCTGCAATTGCTGCTGTTTTAGAAACTGGTCTTTAAGGTTAAGTCCTGCTCGGCTGTGGAGCAGCCATTGTCAGCACTTGGAATGCAGAATGGCGATCAGTGAGGCTCAGGGGACAAAGGTTGAGCCAGCCTCTGCAGCTTTGCCTCAGGCACACTCAGAGGGCTAACCCTTTGTGCCACCACCACCCCCTCCTCCCAGAGCGTGTGGAAAAGCGGTGACACTCTAGAAAAACCCCAGATGACCTGTTAAAACGTTTGAGAACCTACGAAATCCCAATTCTGCAATCATTTCCCACCCTATTCTCCCAGACCTCCTTTAGAAACTCTGGGGAAACCATCCCATGCGTGACGGTGACCATCGCCCTGACGTTTTCTGGCACAAAGAGTGGCCGACCCCTTCCATGCTTTGGGTCTCTTTTATAATCATTTCTCTCTGAGAAGGTTCCGGTGGCCACAAGCCATACGGCAAATCGCTGGTTTCTATCAACCGCCTCTCTGCCAGGATTCATGGCTTTGGGGCGTTACTTGGATTGGACGATTTCAGGTTTTATTTCCACAGGCTTATTTGTTTCCTCTTTTGAATGCTTTCTTGCTTCGTTACTATTTTATATATAAGTTTTAAATAGCAGTGATTGATCATCTTTATGTCATCACGCTGCTGACTGTTCCAACTTCAGAGAAGGACCCTGAGACCGCAGAGCGGTTTTATTAGTAGAAGCATCGTCTCCTGTAAAGTTGCAGAGCTTCCTTTTTCCTTCCGGGCTTTTCGGTAGATGACCTGAGGGCTTCTTGGGAGTTTCTTCTACAAGAAGTACCCCTTTTAGGCTGAAGTCAGGAAAGGGTCCTGCATCCACACTTCCTGGGCAACCTCCAGACAGTCCCAGCCCCCAGCCTACCTCCTCCTTCCTTGAATTCTTTATCTTTCTCTCCTTTTTCTTCCCTTTCTTGTTCCCTTTTACCTCCTCCTTTACCTAGTCCTCAGACTTTCTTTTGTTTCCAGTTTTTCTTCCCAGAGTTTCCCTTGGAGATTAGATAGAAACAACTACACGCCCAAAACTTTTCAGCATGGTGAACCTAATGCCACCCTTCAACGTCCCTCGGGGAGGGACATCACGCCCATCACTTCATCCACCTCCCTCATGCCTCGCGAAGCCCCAGCCACAGCTGACCTCTCTCCACGCAGTGCTGTCCTTCCTTTGACATGCTCCTCTGGAGCACATTCATTGCCGAGACTAAGGTGCTCACACCCTAGACTAGAGGCTGCCTCTGTGGTAGCAAGGCCTCTAGGATTGTGACTAGTGGAGAGTGTGAGCAGAAAGGGCTCGGTCCTCTGTCACTTTCACCACTGGACGCAACTGATCTCACTCTCCTTTACAGCTTCGGTTGCTCCCAACCAATCACACCAGTCACCACTATGACCACACCCGTGATTTCCACTCCTGTTTGGGGGAGGGGTGGGTGCCAACCTGCCATCCTGGGAGACTCGCGAAGAGAAACACTTTTGGTTGGATTTGGTTAGATGTTGGTATAACTGGAAAAGAAGAATGAGATCCCCTGTTAATACGCTGCTAAAGAACCCAACTACCAAACCAGAGAGGTTGTGGTGTTTTCAGAGTCATGAATAAAGCAATAATCAGTTTAAAATAAGGTTCCTTTGTACCTTGAATATTCAGGGCGTGGGGAGGACAGCAGAGGGAAATCGAGAATTAGAGAAGAAAGAAAAACGTATTATGGTTCACTAATCTCTACACTTTTGCATGCCTTTTTTCTCTGCTTGTTGCATGCACTTACCCATTAATTATGTCAATAATGGAAAAGAAATGAAGCATTATGCTTGTGGTACAGCTGTTTAAAATGATTACTTTGAGACTGGTATGTTTTCCAGCACCTTTCTCTATGCATCTCATCACCAACAGACATCGCTTGCTGTGCTCAGTTGGTCATTCTTCGCCCCAAACCCCCGCCCCCCAAAAAATGGAATCAGTTGCCTCCCTGATGCTTTAACTGCAGCTGACACCGCTGATTTGGAAAGCTCTGATGCTTGCTCCTGACTTGTTCAGATACTGCAGTGGTCATTATGATACACATCTGAAAACCAAATTCAAATCAAAGGATCCCTAGGCATGACTTTTCATGGTCAACCCCATTTCTGGGATGAGCATTTAACCCCAGAGATGCGGCTGTGCCCCCAGAGCCACGCTGTGTCTTTGGAGTTGTTTTGGATCTCACAGCAGGGGGGGTTTGGGGGAAGATCGCTGCTTTGTAAGCCATTGGGAGGGAGAGAAGAGATCCAAGTGAAGCCTTTCGTCTATGGGCTGGCAGCTTGAGATTCTCAAATAGAGAAGTGAGCTGAAGAATCCACACAGGTAAGAGAGCCCTTCCTGCAGGACACGGGCTCGGGGACTGGACAGGAAGGCGAGGGCGCTGTGACAGCGCGGCGGACCTGAGGAGGCCGCGGGCCTGCTTTGCCACTGCTTCGCCATTGCCACGGGCCTCTCTTCGTTTTCCTCCTCATCCTCTTTCCTTCCCACCACTTTCTCTTGCTTCAGGGAGGTTCAGAGAAAAGGCTTCCATTCTCCACAAGATTGCCAAGAAGAAGTGCCAGGTGGATGAGAACGAGAGGCAGAATGGGGCTGCCAATCACGTGGGTGAGTGCAGGGAGACCTGGTCCAGGGCCCTTCCTGGAGTGCGTGGAGGGGAGCGGAGAGCAGGGTCCCTGTGCGCCCCTGACTCAGCACCGACACAGACCCCTGCAGCCCAGCCCTGTCCCGAGTGTCGGCGGAGCCCAGTGCCCCTGGTGGGTACAGGCCATGGATAGACACTCTGTGTCTCCTGCCCTAGGGGAACGCCAAGAAGAAAATGATGCTGTGAGGAACCTGAAATAAAGCCAGCTCCTAACCCAGGCATCTCCCTTGAAGACTAGAAAATCACTTTACTTTAGGGATGCCACATAAAGAGGACACACACACACACCCATCACTGACTATTTAACAAGAAGTAAGAGTGCACCTCTTCTGAAATTCTTGCCTGGGAACCAAATTTTATACGTATGACATCGCATACAGCACACCCACCGGATTACCAGCTGGTTTCCTTGATGACTCCTAACTGAGTGGCAGGGTCCCTGCCAGATGCCACAGCCTCCCCTTTCTCAGGAAGTCCGCAATACTACTAGCCCAGGTCTTTTCTGGCTAACTTTTTCTGAGCGCCTGTGTGGCTAGATGAGGACATTCAGGCATCTTATCTTAACTTGGAACATGTTCCTCCTCTCCCGTCTGTAACTGAATAGAGCTCTCTAATTCTAAATTCAAACTAAATTTAGCCTAATCTGGATCTATGCTATAAAGGATGCTATTGCCCAAGATACTAAAATTATCTGCAGACAAAATTCAACAGTGTTGCATTCAAAATACATGTGACTCCTTAGAAGAGTTTCTGTCTCTCCTGTTACCTTACTTACAGCTCAGGGGAAATCTTTGGCCAAGAAATAGTCAAGATGCTATTGGGTATGAAGGGAAAGAAAAAAAAAAAAGCTGGAAGGACATACACTAAAATATGAATAATAGCTACTTCTTGGGGTTGGATTATGAATTATATCTTTTTTTTCTCTGCTTGTTTATGCTTCTGTGAACTCTGACTAATTGTTTGGAATTAACATATCTTGCTTTTGTATTCTAAAAATGCAAAGCCACAGCACAAAAGCCTAACTGCATAGGCTGAGTTTTGCTTCTGGTATTTAAGTTCAGTTACACAAGCTATTTTTTCTGCACCACTTGTTGATTTTTGTGGAATAAGGCAACTTGCAGTACAAGACTTAGATGCCTGGGTTCAGTCCCAGTCCTTCTCCCAATGACTGGCTGATCTTAGACTTGGGTTGAACCCTTCATGAGAAGGTAGGACACATAACTCCAAGGATGCTCCTGTGCAGACTGGGTCTCTGAACAACTTTATAACTAAAAAAAAAAAAAAAAAGGTACAAAATCTATGTCCAAAATCTTTTCAAAATGAGTCCAAGTTTTTTTCACATGTTCTTTGGTGCTGAGACCCCAGCCTGCCATGTAAAAGCACGGCATTAGCTAAGACGTACTCAGCTGGGTATCGTGCCTGGGAGGTTGTTTCTTCTCGTCTGTTCATGTCTTTCCTTGGGCATCTTAACTCCATTTTGGTACCCAGCACCCTGCGTTGCTAGGGTCAAGTTTGACCATTGCAGGCCTATCCTAAAGTTGTATTACTTCAGCCAATAGACTCCCCAAAGCAGAGTTTTTCTTTTCCCCCAGACGTAGTATTTTTTAGTTTGGTAAATAACTGGGCCAACCTTCTGGGATAAACTGGCGTAGCCACACACAGCAGATCATCACATGCATGTCACTGTCACTACTAAAAATATGGGAAGGTAAAATAAATTTGAATTTCTATGGGTTTCCATATGTAAAGATTTTATGCCTCTATATTTCACAAGTAAATATATAAATGAACAAACATTTCCCTATGATTTCCAAAATTTGGCCACTTCAGATCCAACAATTTTTGTGTAACTCTCCAATCACTTTATGTGATGTTTTACCAGCGAGAGAAATTGTTGGTTCTTCTGAAGTTGCTAGAAAAACAAGCATTTGATACTCTGTGAGCAGCCTGCCACTCTCGTGTCTGATACCGATGGGTATTCTGGTGCTCCCGGCAGCCCTGACACTGAACCACACGGCTCCATGGTCTCCCGAAGTCCAAGACTCTACCCAGCACGGCCAGAGGGTCTGGGGAGCTCCTAACCTCCTCCCGCTGAAGGCACGGCAGACCTGGCTGGTGCCTGCACAGCTCGCCTGGTGCAGGAGGGCTGAGTCTGCTGGAACGCCCAGGGAGGAATGGTACAAACCGTCGCCGCTCGGTGCAACCCCAGCCTTATCTCCCCTCAGAAACTACCATCCATCGTCTGTCTCCCTTGGCCAGTATTTTAGGTGTTCTTTCCAGTATGGCCCTTACCCCATTGATGCCATCTGCTTTCTTTGTGTGTGTCCCCATTATGTCACAGAAAAAATCGAGCTCCCCAACAGCACCAGCACGGAGGTTGAAATGACGCCATCCAGTGATGCTTCAGAGCCCGTGCAGAACGGCAGCCTCTCCCACGGCATTGAGGCGGAGGCCCAGGTACGCTTCGGTCATGGCCTTTCTGGGCCGCTGGGGCTGGTCTGCGTGTGACATCCTAGCAGAGCAGCCCGGAGCCCACCTTCTCCCTGGAGCCCAGCTCCCAGCGGGGAGGACCCGGCCAGGTCTTCCTTGTTCGCGTGTGTACTTCCCAGCACCAGCCCAGGACCCTGCTGCATCACACTCTCCATGTACTGAATAAATACACATATTCTCTAAACCAGGGTTTCTCGGGGTGAGGTTGGAGGACTCATGCATCAAATCATAAAAATATAGATCCTGCCCCCTCCGGTGGTCCAGTGGTTAGAGCTTCAGCCACACACCAAAGGACCGCGGGATGGATTCTCGGTCCAGGGCATGTACCTGGGTTGCAGGTTCATTCCCCAGCCCCGCTTGGGGTGTGTGTGGGAGGCAATTGATGTGTGCCTCTCACATTGATGTCTCTCTCTCTTTCTTTCTCTCTCTCTCTCTCTCTCTCTCTCTCTCTCTCTCTCTCTCTCTCTCCCCTCCCTTCCACTCTCTCTAAAAATCCATGGGAAAAAAATATCCTCAGGTGAGGATTAATAACAACAACAAAATGGAGATTCCCTGGACCTGATGAAACAGGACCCCTGGGAAGCAGCATTTTTGGACTTGCTTCCCAGGTGATTCATAATGCATGATAAAGTTAGATAGCTGCTATGGTCTCATATTTTCTCGGTCTTTAAGGTGAGGATTATGTAACAGAGACACCACAGGTACCACACCTACATGAGCCTTGTTTGGGCTCCTGCAGCTGAAAGTAATCAGTATTGTCTGCCCCAATTCAGTGGTGCAGCCAGGGGACAGCTGTTTGACCTGGTGGTTGTACCCTGTGCCACAGATGTGGTGCTGGGCACTTTATATGTGTTCTCACCTTTAAAGCCCACAGCCGAACCCTAACCAGTTTGGCTCAATGGATAGAATGTTGGCCTGTGGACTTGAAAGGTCCCAGGTTCGAATCTGGTCAAGGGCATATGCCCGGGTTCAGGGCTCGGTCCCCAGTGGGGGGCGTGCAGGAGGCAGCCAATCAGTGATTCTCTATCATCATTGATGTTTCTATCTCTCTCTCTCCCTTCCTCTCTGAAATCAATAAAAATATTTTTAAAAAATAAAAATAAATAAAGCCCACAGCCAAAGCTAAAGTCATTTAGTGTCTCCATGTTAGATGTGTTTGAGAAAGCTAAAGCTTCGCAAGATGAAGTAGTTACCCAGGATTACCTCGCTTGTAGGTGGCAGAGCTGAGATCTGATCTCAGGACTGTCCAAATATAGCACCTGCACTGCTTCCACCACGCAGCTCTGCCTCAGTACCGCAGTGGCTCAAAAAAGCAGGCAGAAAGGAAAAGTAGGTGGTACTTGTCAGGTCTCTGGGTCTCATCTGGAATTTCTGCGGCATGGAGTCCCAAGCTCGCATTTTAATCAGGCACCTAGGCGGGTGTTTCTCAAACTTTAATATGCTTACACATTTCCTGGGGGACGGTGTTAAAATTCAAATCTGCTGTTGTAACGAGCTCCCCGCCATCCTGATGTTGCTGGTCGAAGGACCACACTGAGTAGCACTATGCTAACGTCTGAGACCCACTTCTCTAGACAGGACTTCCCCAGTGAGCTGGAAAGCTTATGGTGCCCTCGGAGGAGCCCAGCTGCGGTGATGCAGCCCAGCACGCTCTTCCCCTGCATCCCAGGATGCACTGCGGCAGAGGGGCCTGCACTTAGGAAACATGCTAATGCAAGGAAAGCCTCTTCGCATAAAAGAGAGTAAAGATGTGGAGCATAGGTCATATACCTATTGGTCATTTGAATGTCTTCTTTGGAAAGATATCTATTTAAGTCCTTTGTCTATTTTTTAACCGGGATTTATTTTTAACTTTTTCTATTGAGATGTAGGGGTTCCTTATATATTTTGGATATTAACCCCTTAAAAATATACGCCTTGCAAACATTTTCTCCCATTCCATAGGTTGCCTTTTCATTTTAGTAATTGTTTCCTTTGCTGTGCTTTTCACAATATATACTTAAATCTTCACATCATACATGTTAAATATATAGGATTTTATTTGTCAGTGATGCCTCATGAAGCTGGGAAAATCAATAACTAAAGGAAAGGATAAGGAAGCAGCAGCTCTTTCTGCCCTTGTCTCCTCTGCCTCTGGGCTCTCACCCTCCTGCCCAGAGCCCTGTGGTCCCTCCGCATTAGCTCAGGGGTGAGCTGGCAGAGCGGCTTATGTCCACATGGATAAGCAGCATGTGGCAGCAGGAGCAAGGCCCCAAGGACATCTGGTTGCCCTTGGTGACGGCACAGTCACAGGTGTGTGGAGGGCAGCCTGGTCGCTGTGCCTCTCCATCTGGCTGGCAGAGGGACATCTGTGCCCCCCAACATCTTGCAACAGGGAAGTGAGAGAATTCCAGCTGATCACTCTCTGAGCAAAGCTACAGCCCCCAGGTCTCACACAGGGAAACAGGACAGATCTGTTTCTCCTGATATGCTGAGAGCTCAAGGACAAAGAGCCACGACCGGCTGGCTGCCTAGCGACCTGGTAGTGAATTCCAGATCCACCAAAACAAGTTACCTAACCTCACGCTAGTTTCCTCATCTGCAAAGTACAGACAATAATAGTACCTGCCTCGTTAGGGTTGTTAGGAGAGTTACAGAGCTAAGTACTTCTATTTATATTATATGTTCATACTTAGCATATAAATCTATATATATAAAAGGCTAATATGCTAAGTGTTCATCCCACTGGTCGCTAAGAAGCGCACTGACCATCAGGGGCAGATGCCCTAACATCAGGAGCTGCCGAGCTGCAGTGACTTGGCAGCAGCAGTTCTCGGGTGACGCACCCCGAAACCAGAGAGGAGGGAGCCCGATTCCTCGCAGGGCCGCATGATTCTACCTTCAGCCGTGGGCTATGTTGTTGCTGGGGCACTGTCAGCCCCGAATCTGGTTTACTGCACACTTGCGTTTGTGTTCCACACCCTGTAAAACAGCACCTTTGCAGAGTGCCCTCTCGCACTCCGGGGCCCCTCGGGGGATGTCGTAGAGCTGGTTTTGGCCCGATCCCCGCAGACCAGGCCAAGGGACCCCACCTGCCCGAGGGACCCTGCTCATTCCACAGATGCCCTCCGAGCCATAGCGCCACTCCAGGTGCAGCCTGCTGGGGAGGGACTGTGGGAGGTTGGCTCCAGGGCGTGTCTGGCCTGTCTTGTCCAGTCCCGCCCTGGCGGCCACCTTCTAATTAATTTCCTTTCAATGTGCATGAATCTGTGCACCAGGTCACTAGTATATATATAAAATGCTTGGGGTAGTCAGGGTGTAATAAGTAAATAAGTAAACATTTGTGGTAGGTAAATCATTGTGGTCCAGTGTCTGTACAAAATGCTCTGGGAGGAAAGTATACTAGTAAAAGCTTCTTAAAAGAGGTAACATTTGAGCTGGGTATTGATGGGTGAGTAGGAGTTTGTCTCTCAGAGAAGGAGGAGATGATCAAGAGGAAAATATGTGCAAAGGTGTAAAACTTTAAGCGGGTAATTCATGGTTAGCAATTGGTGAGAAGGTCAATGGAACTATAAGGTGAAGAGTGAGGAGAGATCCACCAGGAAAAGTAAACTGGGCTGAAATTCTTCAGCTGTTTAATTAAAAAGTTTGTAGTGTCAGGGATGTGCTAGGCACTGGAGATGCTCACATCTTCGCTCTAGCAGAGCGAGAGACTGCGACGACAAACCAAGATACAATTCTTGGTGGCCATAAGGCCATGAAGAAAGTAGAGCATGATGATGCAAGAGAGGACCAGCGGAGTGGCCCCTTTAGGTTGGGAGATGAGGGAAGGCTACACCAAGGAGGTGGTGTTTGAACCGGGGCTGAACTCCAAGGAGCCAGCCAAGGGAACAGCACCCACAGAGGCAGAAATGAGCTTGGCTTATTTGCGGAACAGAAAAGTCAACGTGGCTGCTATTTACAGGTGGAGGGAGTGAGGAGCGTGGCAATGAGGTTGGACAAGAGGGCCAAGCAGAAGTGGCCCACCTTGTAGACAATGATAAGGAAGTTCACTTCCTTCTAGGGCAGCAACAAGCCATTGGAGGCTCCCAGATGTGACCTGCGCTGGTAAAAGACCCCTGGGGCTATGGAGTGGGATCGGATTTGGGGGCAAGAGGTTTTGTAACAAGAGTAGAACAAAGAAGTCGCTGCAGGGGTTGAGCTGATGGTGGCGCAGACCAGTGCAGTGGACGTTGTAAGGGGAAGTGTGTGGATTGGGAAGGGCATTGTAGGCACCCCCAAGCAGTCTGAACTTCCCCTGTTGGGAGAGGGGGACGGTGGCAGCATCGGATTTGTAGGATGGGAAGCCAGCTCTTTCAGAACGGTTAGGAGGCCAGCGTGGAAGAAGGCTAGATACGGCGCAGTGAGGTAAGAGCCTGTGGGTTCCAGGATCAGCAAACTATGGTCCGTGGCCAAATGTGGCCTGTACAACCCATGAGACAAGTGTGTTTTTACATCTTTAAATGTTTTTCTTTAAAAAAGAAAGAAAGAAAAGCAACATATATGACAGAGACCATATGGATTACAAGGCCTAAAATATTTACTATCTGGACCTTTACAGAAAAAGTTTGCCCACCCCTAGTTTAGACCATCTGCAGTCTTTAAAAAGAAAAAAAGGAAACGAAGGCTGAGGACGCTCTTCATGTACTGATGGAATTATCTTCAATATAAGCTGTTAAGTGAAAAAGGCAACATGCCAGATTACATCCAGCAGGCTCTATTTGTGTGAGACGGAGACGACATGAGCACTTGCTTGCGATGCTGCTAGAGACTGGGCAAGCTGACCACCTCCACAACAGGGGCCTGGCGAGGAGCAACTGGTGTGGGAGGGAGTCTGTTCAGTATGCAGCCCCTGTAGCTTTTGAATGTTGAACCGCTTACCTGTATTACCTAGTCCCCAAAAATGCGACAACAGAAACAACAGTGGGCTAAATTAAAAGCGCAATATGCTTTAGTGGTTTAAGAGCAGAGACTCCGGGGACAGACTGCATGAATTCAAGTTCCAGGTCTGCTACTTACCCCGCCGTGTGACTTCGGAGAAGTCACTGAACCTCTCTGTTCTCCACTTCTCCTTTCTGTGAAACAGGAATGAGAAACAGCACCTACTTCATGTCATTGTTGTGAGAATGAAATGCTCTTAACAGTTCTTGGCACGCAGTGAGCATTGCGTAGGCATTTGCTGTAATTAGAAGCACTTAGGAAAACGTTTTCTAAATGGCTATGGAGGCCCATATGACAATGCCAGTGCATGGATGGCAGTGGCTAGATTTAGGTCTGTTTCTGAGGCCGAATTGAGAAGATTTGATAATAAATTGGTCATAGAGCATGAACAAGAAAAGGGGGTTGTCGATGATGCGGAGGTTCCTGAGCTGGAAGATTGAGTGACAGGGTAAATTAGGGCTATGACTCCAGGGTTAGAAAGAGCCTGTGACGTTGGAAGCTCAGGCCACCGAAGCACGGTTTCACAGACATGACTCCGGGCGTTCCTGTTGTGTAGTTTTATTTCTTTCCTGGTTGTGTTTTTATCAAAATGCATGAATGATGAGGTGTACATCGGCTTTATTAATGGGTGTGATGAGCCCATGCATCACGTGCGCATCACTGGGATTCTCCTGAGTGTCTAGTTCCCTGTAATTAACGTGCTGTTTTAAAAACCCTATTTACAAGTGAACTACTTTTACAGCGACACCTCATCTCATCCCTGAGAGCTTTCTTCCGGACAGACTATGCCGGCAGCGAAGAGCATTTTAAAATATTCTCTCCCGAGGAGCCCCTTCGCAGGAGCTCTTTTGCTTCATCTGTATATTCTGTGGAATCAAGAAAATAATGCGATTTCTTAAACGGCTTAGTGTTCATTATCTATTCCCACTGACTGCGGCCACAGTCTTATTGATTCTAACGTAGAGGGAGCTGATTTGAGCTGCTACTGAGAATCTACCAACCTCCAAATTTTCAGTGTTGAGAGTTTATCCAGGTTTGAAAGGCAGTTGAAAGAAATACTCTCTGCCACCCAAGAACCCAGCATTTTCTTACATTTCAATTCTGCCAGTCTAGCCAGGAACCAGGTGATGGCACGTGGCTGGCTTGCTGCATGAGGCTGCCTGCCCAGCTGGGTCATGGCCCTCGGTGCCGTGTCACTGTCCTTGATGCCGGTCGTGGTCCTCCATGCAGCACCACGGTCCTCGATGCCACCCCCTCAAGCCCTTTGAGCACACACTCACAGGAGAGGGTAGAAGGGGAAATGCCTTGCAAATTTCGTAGATTCTGAAATCTAAAAATCTAACTTGTTTTTTGATTGTGTCCTACACTTTTGTGTATTGTGAGATGGCTTTTTATATATTGCAGCTTTTTTTTTCATCTAGTCTCTAAAATGTCTCCCTGTCCTCAGGGAGATCAGAATTGTCCTGACTTTGGTTAAGAGTTGCTCAGATGCACAAGTGGGCAAACGGATTTATACAAGAAAAGCACAGTCCTAGGAAGAAGAGAGAAATAGATATGCATATGTATACAAGCATAGATAGATAGATAGATAGATAGATAGATAGATAGATAGATGATAGATAGGTGAATAGATAGAGAGATAATAAATAGGTGAATAGATAGATAGATGATAAATACATAGGTGAATAGATAGATGATAAATAGGTGAATAGATAGATAGATAGATGGATACGGAGATATGTGTAAAATTCAGGCTTTTTCTTATTTCCTTACTTTACAACTTAAATAGCACCTTACCATGTTCAGCGCTTCCTGTGTGCTGTTGGGAACGCATCCCTGGCTTCTATCTCTTCAGTCCAGCATTGGTCTTCACGCGACCTCCGTGGAGTGTTTGAAGCCTCAGAGCGCTGGTCAAATAGAGGCTGGAAGGCTAGTGACTGAGTAAAGGATGAGCAGGGAAAGACGATGGGAGGGATGGTGATTTTAGGTTTCTCTAAAAAATGAGTAAAGATACCTCTCTTCTGTTCAATTTGGATTGCTGTGGGTAGTAAAAAAAGCATCCTTAGCAAGGACTGGATTATTGTTGTTTAAAATTACAGCTATGACTTTGGAGCCCCTTAGAGAGACTTCATAATCAGCATTGGTCAAAACCGTCAGCTCTGATGGGGAGTTCCATGATTGTCTAAGCAGGTGGTACCTACAAACCATTTGATTCTTTCTTTCTAAAATATCACTCTTAGTTAGGAAATGTTTGCAGTGCTACCAGAGGTGAGGTTTAACAGAGAGACTGAACCTCAAACCCTCCTATTATTCAAAGAGCAAGTATCTGTTCTAACTGATCAATGTATAATAACCAGGTCCACCATTTTGAAAGTTTAAAAACAGTCAAGAATCACATATCCCAATCTCTTGAAACATAAGAGATTCCGGCCCCCAAGGAATGGGGGCTCTGGTGGGAAGTGTGGCTGTGTCTGTGTATCTGACACTACCAGGGCCCAGGGGCAGTGTTGGGGGAGAGGCCAGAGCCTAAGAGTGAAAGAAAAGAATATCCAAAGGTTCTCCATCCCACTTAATTTTCCTAGGCCTCGGCCAGTGACGGCGAACCTTTTGATCTCGGCGTGTCAGCATTTTGAAAAACCCTAACTTTACTCTGGTGCCGTGTCATATATAGAAATTTTTTGATATTTGCAACCATAGTAAAACAAAGATTTCTATTTTTGATATTTATTTTATATATTTAAATGTCATTTAACAAAGAGAAATCAACCAAAAAAACGAGTTCGCATGTCACCTCTGACACGCGTGGCATAGGTTCGCCATCACTGGCCTAGGCCATGTTAGATCTATTATAGCCTTAGGAAAGAAACTCGTTAGTATCAGAGAAAACCTAACACTAACTATAAAATAAACAAAAACAGAGATTCCTGCCAAACCATAGCACATGCATTCTATTTCTGGAGGAGCTAACACTCAAAGGCCTTGTGAACACATTTAAAAATAAATAGCTATAGTCCGACTCAAGTTTCTGCCTAAATTTGAATATTGACAAAGAATTATATCTTCACTAAGAATCTTACTGTTAATTATACCATTTGTCATTGTGCTTTCTGAAAGTTTGAAAAATGACTATTAATCATTCATCTAAGATACATTAAGGGCTGACTGACTATTAATAAAAAGGGGGGGAAAACTCCATTACCACCCTGAAAAAAAATACTGACATTAATACTACTGTTCCTGTTAGTAATTCTAATCCAATTGATAATAAAATGATGAGAATGATTTTTGAATTATTTTTTACGATCCTCCAGTTGCTTTTATGTTGGCTGATCACTTATGATTTGTATCAGCAGGATTTACGAAGCCCATGAAAACTATGAGAAAACCAATTTACAACAGCAATACAGAAAGAAATCTATCTTGTCGGTAGGTTGCACCTCAGAATTATTTGGGAAAAATGCAAAGTGAAGGAAAGCAATTGCATTTCACCAAACTCTCCAAATGCCATTTTACATTATAATAAATGGTTTCGGGGCTTCTGGGAAAACTGAAGTCCAGACAGCTTCATCACTCACAGCAGAATATTTCAAGACCTTGATTTCCATTCAAAGTCACGTAGAAGCAAATTAAGTTTTTTTCAGGTTGCCAATACTTAGTGAAACCTTATCATTTTGTGTTTAATATGCTAAATTCTTAATGTTAGATTTTTTCCATCTATATGTAAAACGAACCATAGGATAGTATCAGAAGAGGAGTGAATTATTTCTTACCACGAGACAAGCAAAAATGTATTACTTTTTTTTTTTTTTTAATTCTGTTTGCTACTTAAATGTTAGCTCTGTTGGTTTAGCTTGTCCACACAGAAGGCAAGACAAATGTCTCGGATGGTGCTCCCTTCCAAAAAGAGATGCACTTTGTACTTATCTCTTAGAAAAACATAAGTGACAGAAACATAGAAGACAAGAATAGAGTGCAGAGAATGGGGGATATTAGTAAAACATACAAATGCAAAGACATTGAGAAACTAAGAGAACAAAAATGAGATTTTTCTTAAGACTCAATAAAGAATGAGTGGGTTGGAAGGCATTTAAAAATAAATTCCAGCAAGAAAATCCAATGATTTATTTCAAAGTCAAAAAGTTTATTCAAAAATGAGATCTTTAAGAGAGATAAATACGGTATTTTGTTATGGTCATCCAAGCAGACAAATACACCGACCATATGGATTTTTCTCATTTTAGCTGATTTCCTTTGTACTAAAGCACCGGTGGCGTTTAAGGTTACAAAGTGGAAAGCACTCTGGAACGTGTCTTGGGAGGCACCTTCCACTTGCCAAATAGTTGTCCATTTCAGAGCCTCTCACTCTATCAAAGTGTGACTGTGCATTTCTGGTGATTTTACCTTTGAGAGTTCCAGCTCTGCTACTGCTTTTCACTCTGCACAAAACACAGAATCAAGGTGTCACAATATTTTGAGTCTCACCATCTGTTTGGAAGCTTTGTTTCTGATAGGAAGTCTACTTACAGCCTACCTCCCAAAATAAAATAGCATTTTCTCCGTAGGGCTGCGAAACTTTCCCTTTCATGTTATTCATTCATCTTACCTAGGAGGAAAATAAATTAGATTGTTGGCATCACTACAGTCAGTGAATGCTCAGTCAATGTATGACTGGTTAGATGAAGGAGCAAAATTATTACCGCTTCCACTTTCACATCAAATAATTGAATTATAGGGTTGTATTGCTGTAAGTATCATAATTCACTTGGTCAAACCACTTTCTCATGGGAAATTATTTCTCTGAATATTTATTAAACCTAATAACAATAATCAACCTTTATTGAGTGTTTACTCTGTGCCAATCGGTGTTCTGAGTGCTGTTTACGGATTATCTCAGATAATTTTGTCGGAGCAATAATGTTGTAAAAGGACATTCTGGAGCAGAAGTGGGTGTGCGTCTATAAATCCCGTCCCCAGCAGTCCCCTCGCTGGGGAAGGCACTGTCAGGGTTTCTTCTCTCCCTGGGAACCTCCCACACACGCACTAGATGGGCACATGTACCATTTCACCAGTTCCCCAGGAGACCTAATTGGAAAAGTAAAACACGCCACCTCTATCAAAGACAGTATTCTGAATGCTTCCATAACGAAAGAACAGAGGTAGGAGGGACAGCAGAGAGTCCTTGTTTAAAGACGATGCTGTTTTGTGGTGCATCTTCTTCAGCTGAGGTTCGCTTGGCCTTTGTACACTGAATGTTGGCGCCTGGAAATAACCCACCTTCTATTCCAGTCCTTGCTAAGGTTAGCCTCCAGAAAGTTTATTGCTGTAAAGGGTGTGATCCATCTCCTACAGTGTCCCCTTGAGGTTCATCTTAGAGGTAGCTGGTGCAGGATGATCCGCAGTTATGGGAGTCAGGGGAGATATCAAGCAATGGAACACGAAAAACATCTCCAAGCCTCATTTTGGCCATTGGTATACTCGGTTGTCACCTCCTTCTACGTCAAGCCAGGGTGAAATTCCTGCATTTTCTTCTTGGATGGAGATGCTACAGAATAAGACTTTCTTCTTTTTCTATATTTGAAGACATTCGTTGATATCTTAGCTCTCACACTTCATTTTTTTAATTTGTACCATAGAGATATCATCCAAGGAGAAAGAGGAGGAAAGAGAACATCACAATGCCCCCTCCTATCCACACACACACACACACACACCCCAAATCTGCTTTCTGTTTCCCCTTCCAAGCTGCCCGGGGTGTTATAACAAAAATGCCATAGACCACAGAGCTTATAAACAACAGATTTATTTCTCCCAAGAGAGATCCAAGAGCACGTGTCAGGTGACGGCCTGCTTCCTGGTTCATAAATGGCAGTATTTTCACTGTGTCCTCACTTGGCAGAAGGGCCAGCTAAGACTCAGATGTTTCCGATCAGCATTTTTATGAAATGTGGACCATCCAAACCATCAGAATTAGTCTAGGCTCAAGAAATTATGTCAATTAAATGCTTCGTATTTGCTATAGCTAGTGTTTTTTGTTTAACTGGTCAAATTTATTATCAAATAAAGCTGGGAGGCCTGGTGTGATTGGGCAGAAAGCACGTTTGTACCTGTTTTTTGGGATTGAGGAACGGAGGCATGGTAGCGTGGGGAAAGAGCCTTGGGCTGGGAGTGAAGGGAGGTCACTCAGGCCCCGCCTCGCGCTGTGAACGTCCTGTGGCTTGTCACTTCATCTCGGGGTCCTCGTCTGTCAAATGAGGGGGTGGCCTCAATGAGCCAGGGCTCTTCAACTCTGAAATTCTGGGGCTCCTCTTAGAGCCTAAAGCTCCTGTTCTAAAGATTGCAGCGGCCTATGGTTGCTGCTTGTCCTTCCTGACCTACCGGTGTCCATACAGTGAAGTGAATGACAAGTTCTTGGACACCGGGGTAGTCCCACATTAAAGCAGCCCAGGGACAAAGAAGTCCTGCCTCACAATGGCCTGGTTTTTAACGACTCCTGGAGCCTAAAAGGCGGTGAGCTACACCAAGACCAGATGCCTACAGACCACACGGGGTACGTGTTCGTTGGCTAGTCCAGCATTTCCACTGATTTGCCTAAGGTCGCACAGCCAGTTGGTCACAGAGATGAGACTAGTGGCAGGAGGGACGATAACTAACATTTATTGATCCCCTGGTGTCTACCGGGCGCTGTGCATCCTTCAACTGCCTGAGTTACTACCCCCCGTCTATGTAGATGAACGCCTCACGCATAGTCTAGACATTTCACGTGTTTTATTAGTGCCTTTTAAAAAACTTTGTTGAGTGTGACATTTTTAATATTCTTGGTGCACCTACCCAACCTCACTTGTTATGCTCAGCAGATGTGTTTATGGCTCTCTAGTCCACTCTTAGCCCCTGGGGCCCTGCGGGTGACTCCCAGCATGCACAGAATTCTGGGAGCTTTGCTGCATCTGGTCATTCATGTGGGCATCTTTGTTAAACAACGTTTAGATACAAAATGATTTTTTTTCTACAGATACAAATTAGAGAAATAGCAACAACAAATATGTTAAGGACCGTTCTCTTTAAGTCAAAATAAAAATCACTTAAAACCTTCACCTAACTTGACCATGGCCCAGTGCTTTAGAGTAAGTGAATTATATTTTTACATGGCTATTTGAGTGCTGGCATTTTACTTTATTCGGCATCATGCCAAACTGAAGGGGCTCCCCCGGGAGAAGAGGTGGCTCTCCTAAGTGCTGAGGCGTGTGGTCCTTCTGTGGGGGGAAAGAGAAGTGAGAACTTCCCTTCCGGCCTGAGTCCAACCCCATCTGAGCTAAGAGCTAGGCAGGGCCAGGCTCTCCTCTGAGGTTGCTCCAGTTGACTGGAGAGGAGCTGTTATACAATGAAGAAAACTGAACATGCAGATGGCCTATTTTCAGAGGCCTCTGGGTTTTCATTTTAATTCTCTGATGGAAAAGATTGCATTAAAGCCAGCTCACCTTCCCATGGAAATCTTGCGCAGTGCCCTTCACAGACAAGAATGAGAAATTGGGTTGCTTCTAATAAATGTTTTTCTGGCTGTAGAGGTAACCTCTGGACTGGTGAGTCTAGCTCAGGCCCCTCCACTGGAGATTATATGTTTATTCTGGGCCAAACCATCCATACCAGGCACCAGTAGGAACAGTGCAAAGTGCACCTACAAAAAAGCTGGACAGGCTCAGGGTAGCAGGATACAGACAGGCGGCTGCTGCTCCTCCCATTTATAGGTAAATAAAAATTAAAATAAGTTGATTGCTTCAGAGACCTCCCAGTAGATGCTAACTGGCTCCTGGAACTGCTCTCTCCTATCTGTAGATGTTCTGTGGCCAGACCTCCAGATACCAACCTGCAGTATCAATAAGTGAATCCTAGCGGTGGTTGTCCACTTACCGCAAGTTGTCACTTAGAATGGCGTCGCCTCCTGCTAAAGTTATCCCCAAAATTCCATTACTGAGGAGTTTTAGTGGTAGGTCTGCCCCCCCTCCCCTGCCTCATTTCACAAAGATTAGAGGCTGCTTGCAAAGAGACATCTGATGAAAAAGGATAAAAGGAACAGTTTTAGAGAATTCAGCAAAGGGTGTACAGGCAAGGACAAGAGTAAGATGGGAGTGAGCTGAGCATGGATTCCACTGCTGTGACTGCCAGGTGTGGGTTACAGATTTGGCTGTGAAATCCCCACTGCAAAGCAAAGGAGAAAATAGTGTCATTTACCTGATTCACGGTTTTTCTTAGATTTATTTCAAAGTTTCTCCAAAGAAGCTTGACTTTTTCTAGTGCTGAGATAGGAAGGCTGTGTCTCCCTCGATTCCTCATAAACAGGAGCCTGGATCAGCCCGGGTCAGGTTCCATTGTGAGCAACCAAAACCCAAAATGACTGTGGCTGAGTGAACAGAATGTTCGTGGAGGCGGTGTCGGCAGCCCAGGGCACAAGGGCTCTGGCTGGGTGTCGGGCCCAGATCCTTGTACATTGTTTCTCCACTTCCTGGTCCAGGATGGCTGTCCACCCTCTGACTGAAATGCCCCCACTCCACCCGCAGGAACTGGGCAGGAGCGATGACAGACACACCTCCGCCCTTTAGAATACATCCCGGAAGCTGCAGAGAGACCTGTGATTACGTCCCAGTCGACGGGAACCTAATCACATGGCCACACCTCGTTGCAGGAGAGGCTGAAGTGGAGTCTTTATTCCAGGCCTACGGAAAGTGGGCTTCCTGTCACTAAAGTCCATGGGCGGTCTATCAGTTTGCTAGGGCTGCTTTAAGAACCTAACTCAGACTGGGTGGCTTAAGCGACAGAAATGTATTTCCTCATAGTTCTGGAGGCTGGGAGTCCAAGATCAAGGTGCTGTCAGGGTTGTTGTCCTCTGAGGCCTCACTCCTTGACTTACAGATGGCCGTCATGCTGTGTCCTCACATGGCCTTTCCTCTCCGCCTGCAAATCCTTGAAGTGTCTCTGTATGTCCTAATCTCCTCTGCTTACAAGGCACCAGTCCTATTGCCTTAGGACACACCCTCATGCTTCATCTTAACATCATCATCTCTTTAAAGGGGCCCTACCTCCAAAGACAGTCCATTCTGAGGTGCTGGGGAGCAGGGCTGCAACAGAGGCATTGGGGGGAAACACAGTTCAGTCCATTACAGGCAGAATGGGTATTAGAGAACAAGCCCAACCCCCCTTCTGCCAGCGTCCCTGGAACTGGGTAAATATGCTTTTTGGAGCTATTTGTTCTGTCTCCCCTTTTAAATTCAAGTCTCCTCAAAGCCGAGAGCCCCAGGACACAGCACGGACCTAAAGGCAGCCCGTGAACACCTGCCGTGGTGGTGGCTACAGCTGGAACCACAGCTGGAGCAGAGACTGGCGGCCAGGATTCAGACTCTACCATCTCCTCCCGCCATGCTGCTCGGAGTCCTCAGGGTCCGGCGGCCAGCAGACCGCCATGTGGGAACTTAGAGCCGAGTGTTTTAGCCTCGGATTTTCCATGTCAGAGGTTGCAGAGCCCTAACGCAGTAATTGCTGGCCCTGGTGTGGCACAATTCTAGGGTTTCCACAGAGACCCCAGTAGGTACCAAACTATTTGAAACCTTTATATGAAAAGTCGTTTGAATGTTTTCTGGGTCACTTTGCATTGTTTTCTTTTCTATGGTCACCAAAGAAATTTTAGGAGGTAAGGATAGGTTGTTTCACCCAGCCGGTGTGGCTCAGTGGCTGAGCATCGACTATGAACCAGGAGGTCACGGTTCTCTTCCCAGTCAGGGAACATGCCTGGGGTTCAGGCTCGATCCCCAATGGGGGACATGCAGGAGGCAGCTGATCAATGATTCTCTTTCATCATTGATGTTTCTATCTCTACCTCTCCCTTCCTCTCTGAAATCAATAAAAATATATAATTTTTTTTAAAGAATAGGTTGTTGCAAGGTCAAAGCCAGCATGCCCCAACTCCTGGAAAAGATGGAAAACCAGTGCCTGAACCTCAGCAGGCTCTCCCCAAGGCTAAGACTAATGAAATGCCAGCAGCCCCAGTTTGGGCAAAGGCAAATGGGCCCCAGACTTGGAACGGTTTTGTTGGTGTGTGTGTGTGTTTTCTCACTTTCTAACCATTTCACACGCTGTTGCCCATTGAACCAGAGTGAGACTGAACTTGGAAAAAGACAATTTTCCCTAAACTATGCTGACAGCCTTGCTCCCTAGACACGTCTGGAATCCACCCCAGGGTTTTGGGCTCTTGGACTTCTCTGTAGCAGGACTGGTCCCCCACGAGGCTATGAAGTCCCCACGAAGAGCACGGTTTGTACAGCCTAAGACACAGTCTCTCCTGGTCCATTTCTGCCCTAGCAACAACCACCCCAAGTGCAACTTTTGGAAGCTGTACAATATAGCTAATTGTTTGCATTGGACAGTAGTATGTTTAGAGCTTATGCCTCTAAACAGACAATTATTTTCTGCCATTTGCTGGTGGCACTGCCTGCCTGGTGACTTTGGCAGATGGGGAAAGGAGCTACTCCGTAGGTTATGAGCAGAAGGGCTATTGATGAAATGTCACCATCTGTTGGTGTCATTTAAATGATCTGAGTCATAAAGACTTGCTTATGTTTTTTTTGTCACAAAAAGGTTAGCTTAGCGTGTAGAAGAAGTTGCTAGATTGCAGACGGTAGTGGGAGGCGAGACGGAGTGTCAACCCTGGAAGGGGGAGGAGTCTGATGAACCCATCCGATCAGCTTGGTGAGTCTTCAGAGAAGTGCTGGGATCCCCTGACAATAGAACCAACCATCCCATGTGAGACCGGGGACCTGTTCGGAAGGATGCAGTGCCTCGACTCTCCCATGGTCCTCCCCATTTTGAGGCATCTATCAGGTGGGGAGGGAAAGTCAGTTATTTGGGTTAAACAGAAAAGATTATCATATCTGGGAGGGAACAGTTAAAATGCACCTGTCTCCTTCATCTTCACTGGCCTCATGAACAGAGATTATTCAGGTAGCCAGCTGACACCTGGAGAGACCGAGATCTCAACTGGGGATGATATGCGCTCTATCTGCTGCATCTCCCGGGAGGAGATGGGGTGGGTGGCTCAGAAGGGGAACCAGGACAGCACGCCCATGCCTCCCCCATGGGTGGGAGCCCTCAGGATGAGGAGAGAAAGCAGTAAGTGGACCACATCAAAGTGCATAGCAAGGAAACCAGCTTTTGGTTTTGTTGAGTGTATTGATTTTCTGGTTTCAGTTTCATTGGTTTCTGCTCTAATATTTTAAAATCTGTTCTTTTGCTTACTTTGGGTTTAATTTGCTCTTTTTTATTCTGGTTTCCTAAGGTAGGAATGTAGGTTATTCATTTTAGATCTTTCATTTCTCCCAACATGTTGCATAGCAAAGGGATGGAAAATTTGAGGCGTATATTTAATGAGGATCTGGAAGACCAAATTAAACTGCGCCAACTTCCTAATTCTACCTTGTTACCTGATCCTCTTCATTCCAGCCTATTTGCTGTTTATAAACTATTTTACCCACTGCCAAGGACATACGCCCAATGAGAAAGAACCTGTTAAGACCAACCCTGTCTAGTATGATTTAAGATTCCTTTTTAATTATTGTTATTATTTTTAACTTTAACTCCTGGAGAGAGCGTGTGGGTGATTGGGTAAACCACAACTCCTTTTGGCAGCTCTCAGATTGAAATTATAAGTAAACATAACACTGCAATGAGTCTGGCCTCACACCCAGCCCGGCCTCCCGTTGGAGCCCTTATGCCCTATCCCACCGGCCTGCACCTGCCCACCTGCCTGCTCCTTCGGGAGAGGGGTGCCGGTGGAGTCAGCGCTGCTGCTGGAAATAGTGCGCGATGCTGGAAGGAAGAGCCACGGGCAGCGCTGCATGAAGCCTGTGCGGGTTATTTATATGGCCTCCAAAGGAAGCATCCTGGAAAAGTTCCTGATGATATTTTTAGATCAGATGCTTGGCCCTGCTTCCGCACTTTCATTTCTAAACAAGCAGGGATGGAAGTGATGGATGCTGTCTGCAGGGCTGTTTCGGAGGCTCGGGGGGCCCATCTGACAGGCTAACGGTCATCCCGCCAGGCCCAGACCCGCCGTCTGTCTGTTCTGGCTCTGGGACTTCAGGAGCTGCTGACGTCTGCAGGTGATGAATAAAGCCCTGGCTGCCTGCTGCCACGTCTGAAAGTCTGACGTTCTCCCAGCTCTGGGGCCGCGTGCCGGTGACAGCCCCAGGCTCCATGTCCTGCTCGACTTCCCAACCCTGTGTCCGCGGATGGATGGGACACATGTTTGCATAATCAGCCTTTGGCTAGAAGTAAAATGGTTTAGGATTTACTAGTAATGAGATGATCAAACTGGTTAAAACTCACAACCACACAGTAATCCGTGGACCAGTGAAGGGAGTTGAGTACTGTTACTGAATTATTGCTGTGGTTACTTTCATTTGCCCACTCAAAATCAGTGCTATTAATCAATCAATCAATAATTTTTTAACAAATTTAATAGCCCTAGCTGGTTTGGCTCAGTGGATAGAGTGTCGGCCCAAGGACTAAAGGGTCCTGGATTCAATTCTGGTCAAGGCGCATGGTGAGGCAACCAAATTGATATGTCTCTCTCACATCAATGTTTCTCTGTGTGTGTGTCTCCCCCTTTTATCCACTCACTCTCAAAATCAATGAAAAATATCCTTGGATGAGGAGGATTAACAACAACAACGAAAAAACATCTCATATTCTTCCCAAGGATTTCTATGATGAATCCTTTGGCTCTGTCCTCAAGGAGAAGGGAGGAGGAGGAGAAGGTGGGTGTCGGGTCTTTTGCTCTGCAGATACGATTTCTTGTGAAAAGCTCCTGGGTTACAGCTGTAGCCCAGTCCAGGTGAATGACCAGTTCCATCTGAGGTGCTCAAGAGTGTTCAGGGAGGAAAGAGAACGTTCTGAAGTCCTCATGGCGGGGCATGGTATTGCCTGTCCCTCGGATTCAGACTGTGGCGGGTGGGGCTCTCTCACAAACCTAAGAAATGCACGGAGGAAGCTGCTGGCGTGAGCCAAGCAAACTCCTGAAGTGGCGCGGAGCCTCCGCCCTGCTCTGTGCTCTGGCTCCTGCGGCCTGTGGGCATGATCATCAGTTCATTTTTATGTGTTTCTCTCTCTCTCTCCACAGCAGACCACAGAAACGGGTGACGACGAGGATGACCAGCCTCTCAGCCTGGCCTGGCCCCCCAACCCCCGCAAGCAAGTCACGTTCCTCATTGTCCTCCCCATAGTGTTTCCTCTCTGGCTCACCTTGCCTGATGTCCGCAAACCTGTGAGTAAAGCATTTTTGAATCGACTCCTTGTTTGAAAGCACAGTATATAACAGGATGCCTCGTCTGCTTCTATTTGTCTTAAATGGAAAAGGGGGTAACATATATACTAGTACATGCGCATGCTTATAGATACCTGAAGTTTATCTGGACTGTTTGTATTATTGGTTCCACATGAGAAACCACCCCAAAACTTAGTCGTGTGACACCACCGCCATGTGTTCCAGGAATCTGAATAGGGCACATTGGCGATGGCTTGTCTCCGCTCTGCCATGTCTCTGGCCTCGGCTGGGAAGAGTGACATGGCTGGAGGCTGGAGGCTTCTCCAACTGAGCAGAGATGATTCAAAGGCTGGATGCAGCCAGAATCATCTACTGGAAAGCCTAGGCGTGTCCTCTCCGTGTGACTGGGGCTTCCTCGGGTGTGGTGGCCTCAGGACAGGCAGGTGTCTTCCATCCAGAGCAGGCTTTGAGAGTAGGTGTTCCAGCAGCACAAGGCAGGAGCTGCACGGCGTCCGATGCACTAGTCGCAGAAGCCATGTAGACTCAGTGGAGCTGCACGTTCCAGGTCAAGGCAGCCATAGTTTGTCCTGATTAAAGGTGAGGAGACAGGTCTACCTAAATGATATTGGGTCCTAGAGTGTATGATACTCTAGAAAAGAAGAGTGCCACAGCATTTGCACACATGTTTTAACACCACCACAGCATTGTCCCTAAGCACTCACATTTTGTTGAATATGTATGTCCATGGATTACTCATTTGATTCAAAAAGTAATTTAAAGAAATGCATTCATGTAGTACAAATGTTTGCATGTCTGATCTCCTTCCTGTATTGTTATCATTACTGCAATCAATATTCTTTTCTGCCGTTAGTAATGTAGTGGGTGCTGTGAACATAATACCATCTTATGATCAGCAAAGTACAATCTGAATGTAGATGAAACCAAAAGAACACCCCCTCCTAGTGTTGTTAAACTGGGTTCTAAGGCCATTGCCCCAAAGGGTGAAGGAATTACTGAAAAATAAGAAGAAAAGGCTCTACTTGTTGTTACAGCCTTGTAGACACATACTCATTCCACAAAAGTGTATACCTATCATGTATCAGCTTCTGCCCTAGGTATTTTCAATAAAGCATATTGTGGCATCTCAGGAAACAACTGGTATGAGAAAAATACATATCCTATATAATAAAAGGCTAATATGCAAATTGTCCCCTTGGGAGTTTGAGCGCTAGCTATGATGTACTAGCGGCAGCCAGGGGAAGGAAGGCCCCGATTGGCCCTGATCGCTGGCCAGGCCAAGGGACCCTACCCATGCACGAATTTCATGTACCAGGCCTCTAGTGTGTAAATAATTGGCATAAGTAGAAAGAAACTTAGGTACAAAGAAATTAACTCATGCCTGGTCACTTCCCAGGGCGGGGAGCTGAGATTCAGTGTCAGGCCCCAGTGACCACACAGCGTGAGCTTCTCATATTTCATGATGCCAGAAGGTGGACATCTGAAAGCATTATTTCTGAAAGCATTTGGAATAGACTACTGTGGTAACATCCAACATAATTTAGCATAACTCTTGAGTCTTATGATGATCCACTTTCCTCACTTGAAAAAGACCAAAGAAAAACTCTGTCCCATTAACCTGCCCTATAAAAAATCCAGCCTGTTGGAGAGCCATGTCTTGTAAAGTTCAGGCCAGGAAAGGACCCCCTAGTGCCGTGGTCGGCAAACTGCGGCTCACGAGCCACATGCGGCTCTTTGGCCCCTTGAGTGTAGCTCTTCCTAAGCCTTAGGAGTACCTTAATTAAGTTAATAACAATGTGCCTACCTATATAGTTTAAGTTTAAAAAATTGGGCTCTCAAAAGAAATTTCAATCGTTGTACTGTTGATATTTGGCTCTGTTGACTAATGAGTTTGCCGACCACTGCCCTAGTATAAGGACCCCCTGTCAGACTCCCGACAGAAGTTTCCTAGTAAAGTTAAAGCAACAAGTAGCAGAGCACCTGCTCTCTGCAAAGGCTGGCCTCCTGGAAACCCACAGCCCAGCAGCTGGGATGTGTGCAGTTTCTTCCTGGCTCACATCACATGGCATTTCTGAGATGTGCGTGCTCACATGCGCCCACACACTCACTTGCGTCCTCTCTGTATTTCCATTTCTCCGTTTAGCCCAATACTTTTGCTCAGCCCCAGGGAGGAAAATCAGGGAGAGAGACATGCTTTTGTAAATCCCCACAGCAGGCCTCACTGTGGCACAGCCCAGAGGACAGGATGATTGGCTAATAAGAAGATGTCAGCACACAACCGGGAAAAGCGCAGGAATGGGAAAAACATGTTAATAGCTGGAGGCTCTGGGCTCTCAGGGTCAGGTGGGACTCCTAGAGAAGAGGCTGACAAGGTGCTCATCCTCTGCATCGTCTGAGCTGGAGGGACAAGGAAGCTGTTCGAGAAGATCCAGCTCTCAACCAGCAACTCCTGGACAACAGTCAAGACTCTGCTGTGGCAATAGTTACCTGGAGCAGCACGACTATGCTGGCTGATGCTACAATTCCCAGGAGCGCAGAGCAAGAAAACGCAGCTGTACATATCCCTCTCCTCTGCAGGACCACTGGCGGGTCACTCCCTGTACAGGCAGCGTGAGAGCGCTCCCCTGCAGCCTGGGCCACTGTAGCCAATGGGGCTTCGGCTCATTGCAGCCCCAAGTGCCATCCCTGGGGTGGACTAGATGTGCCCTGTCTGTTTCGGAGTATACTATGTGCTCTCCCGAGCAGAAATGAGACACCCCCCCCCCCAGAACATTTGGTTGGTTTTAGAGTTCTTCAGCAAATATTTATTGAGCACCTATTACATGCCAAGTATCATACTTGCGCCCTAAAAGAGATAGGAAGACACAGAATTCACAGTTCCTACCTTTAAGGAACTCTAAGCTGAGTAGAGGGAGCAAAGTGTGGCCACATGGAACTACAGAGCAAGACTACATAGCTGTGTCGGTGAGAGGAGCCAGACTCGAACCCAGGTCTGCTGACACCACAGCATTCTCATTCTACCATGGTAAACAGTGGTGGTTTTACCCAGCGACTCATGAGCAGCGCAACCTTGAGAAAGTCACTTCTCACCTCTGGACCTCATGTTTTCTCTTCTGTGAAAGACAGGGTGGAAGACCTCTAGATTCCCGGGCAGCCGTGACCTTCTGTGATTCAGGAAAGCATAAAGAGATAGCCATCAGGACGGTGTTCAAGGTGACCGCACAGCCCGTTTGCCCAGGGCAGTCCTCGTTTACTGTGGGTACAGGTTTGGAAGTTGAACTATGTGGTTACCCTTTACATACAGGAAATGCCAAATGAAAGGAAGCATGCTACTTCCTCATGTACTGCCCCAGGGCCTCTTGAAAAATTACCCAGGAAGAGGAGAGAACAAGTCAAAAATTATTAATTAGTAGACATTTGCTACTCCTCAGGGCCTGGCAGCTCTGCCTCCTCAGTGTAGTTTTTTGTTTTGTTTTGTTTCCTATCACCATTTAGCCCCTCCATCCTCCTCAGTAGTTTTTGAATTGCCCATGGAGATGAACATCCAAACCTTGACAATAATTACAAAGAAAACACGATTTTTTAAAAAACGTATACATCTACTTTCAGAGTAAATGGCACCCCCGCTTGTTTTCATTTCCACTTCATTTATATGCAAATGATGCGACAGTGTTTGTTGTATTATATACGCTTCCAGCTCAGATAATTAGTCTGGGCTTCACTTTTATAGTTTCCTTAAATTAATGGCTTTGTTTTGAAAGTTAAAAAAAAAAAAACTAAAATGTAAACCTTAATGAGGAACATGTCTTTGATGAAAATTGAAAATAATAAAGGAAATAAAGACCCCAAAAGATAGATCCTTTCATGGCGTAGGATGGGTGTTCTTGTAAATCTGGAACACACCCAATGAGATATCAAAACATGACTCATCAGAGCTAGGAAGGTACCTGAGAACGCAGCAAGGTTTTTGCTATTTTCATCACACATTGATTCATTCACCAAGTAGATTTATTATGTCTACCATGTGCCCAGCACAGTTCTAGCAAGGAGTAAGTGACCACTGAACCCAGAGAGCGTAGTGATTGTCCAAGCACACCCTGCTAAGAAGAGGTAAAGCCAAGACTCCAGGTCTCTACAGTCACTTGCTCCTCCCTGAGTTTCAATTTCCTAATCTCTTAAAAAAAAAAAAACAATATGAGGATAATATAGTCAAATAATAATGGCCATTGTAATCTGTGCACTTACTGTGTGCCTGGCACTTTGCTGGGCACTTTATGTGCATGAGATCCTCAGACTGACTAGATATTGCTATTCCCCCATTTTACAGATGAAGAAGTTGAGGCTTAGAGAGATTAAATAATTTGTCTCAGGACACATCACTGGTAATTGCTGAGCAAGAATTTTTTTTTTAATATGTTTTTATTGGTTGTTGTTGTTTTTTTAGACAGGAAGGGAGAGATAGAAACATCAATCACAAAACATTGATCGGCTGCCTCCTGCACGCCCCTTACTAGGGATCAAGGCAGCAACCCAGGCATGTGCCTTGACTGGGAATTGAATGGTGACCTCCTGGTTCATGGGTTGACGTTCAACCACTGAGCCACACTGGCCGGACATCAGCAAGGATTTTAATGCCTGTCCTATTAATCTAGAAACCATACTTTTAATCTTTAATAGGATTGTTTTGGAGAACTTTGTTAAATATGTACGCCCCAGAATCTTCCACAGAGTAGATGCTCAGTGAGTATTTGTCGAGTTTAAATTAGTAGGGATATGGCTAATTTGTGCAATGAGCTAATGTTCAGCAACGTTTTGCAAGCCAAGAAAATATCACTCTGATGTACTAAAAGCTTCTAATGAGAACATTAGCTGTCAATTATACAAGGAAGCCATTACATTGGGAACAAAATGGCCGGCACACGGACACAATTTGCTTTTTGCTAATTAGCGTTAGGCCCATCCCAGCAGATGTCAGGATGAGCCCCCATTACTAACCATAAATTGACATGGCAGCCCTTGTCTGCAAGGGCTATTTTCTTCCCTCCGTGGAGACGGTAACTAAATAACTGCCCAGGTGCTGCTGGGCCGTGATGCCTGGAATGAGGCCATAGAGTCCAAATGAGGGGAATCGTTCAGGAAAAAAATGAAAGAAGAAGGAATAACCTGGGCTGTGAGTCTGGAAATGGTAAGGTAGTTTGACAGTTGGGCAGCGCTGAGCCAAACTGCTGATGCTCGAAGGGAGATGCTTCCAGAGCAGGGACGACAGGGAGGCTGGGTGCGGCAGATGGCCACGCAGCTGGGATGCTAGTCTACACTTCCCTGATGCTCTTTATACTTTCTGGCTTTCAGAGCATAGGCTAGTGTTATAATGATGGTGATGATTATGTGTCTGTGGCTGGGTATATTTTGAGTGTTACTGGCCCTGTTTTTCTTTTGGAAAGAGTCGGTATAACCTAGATGTTGGGAACACCTGCTGTATAGTCAGACCTACTTTTGAATTTTATGTCTCGTTCAAGACCTGGGTACAGAGTAGGTGCCAGGTTTGCCTACCCCTAGTTAATGATGAAGACCTGAAAAGTCACCCGAAAAAGTTATTTTTAACCCTTTTGTAATGATCCCCAAATATTACACTAGATCAAGGTACATTTCAGTGCTCATTCCTTACTAATGGGCTTCTTGATTAAGAATCATAAGCACCAACTTTTGAATTCCAGAGGTTTTCACTAATACTGATTTGAACTTAATTGCTTTAAATCCTTAGTCTGATGCCTGACTTTCTACCTTTTGACTGGGGATGTTCTATGGTTCAGGGATATTTTTTAGATAAGAAATATGTTCAAATGATTTGATTCTGAGTTGTGACATTATATCAATGAGCAGACATGCAAAGTTATAAAAAGTTAAAATAATAACTACATACTTAGTAAATGAGCTAAGCTGGATAGGGAATGATCTATGAAATGAGGAACCTCCCGGGGTACCCAGTACAGGTGCCATCCCATCAAGTATGGAGGTGGTGCTCCGTTCCCCTCAACAGGATTCTCAGAATCAAGCTCACTGACTGCTGTTCAGCCACATGTGTGGCCCCGCCCTTCTCTTCCCTGTGTCAGAGCGGGGCCATAGGAGATGAAACCCTCTTCGCACTTGGGATCCCGGAACAGTGACCTGTGACCAGAGGAAAAGGATGAGGACTGGAATCAGCTAAATGCCTTGCAGGGGAAACTTGATTTCTTAGCAGTGGCAATCCCAAGGCTCAGGGAATCTGGCCTCCAGGATCCAGCTGAACTCCCAGTTTTAAAGGAATTTGCTTTCTAACGTGAATATCTCCAATGATCCCACTTCTGGGAATATATCCTAAAAACCCCAAAACACCAACCAGAAAGATTATATGCACCCCTATGTTCATAGCAGCGTTATTTACAATAGCTAAGATTTGGAAAGAGCACAGGTGCCCATTAGTAGATAAGAGGATAAAAAAGCTGTGGGACATTTACACTATGGAATACTATGCAGCTGTAAAACAGTAGGGAAGGAATCTCTTACCCTTTCGGACAGCATAGATGGACCTGGAAAATATTGTGCTAAGTGAAATAAGCCAATCTGAAAAAGACAATTATCACAGGATCTTACTTACTTGTGGAATCCAATGAACAAAATGAATTGACCAACTAAATAAGACCCGAAGCATGAAGGCATGAAACAGACTGACATACCTTGATGTGGGGTTGGAGATAGGAGAAGAGATAAACCAAAGAACTTATATACTTATATGCATAGCCCACAGGCACGGGCAATAGCATAGTGAAGACCTGGGAGGTGGGTAGGAGCTAGAAGGACAAGGATAAGGAGGAAGGGGGAAATGGGAGATATCCGTAATACTATCAACAATAAAAATATATATATATTTAAAGTGAATGTCTCAATCTCCACTTTGAAAAATGGATTACTTTTTCCCGTAACCTGTTAAACTGCTCACATCCCCAACGGGGTCTGAAACTTTGACCAAAATATTTGAGAGATGGTAGAGGTTGGGGGGCAGTATTTGAGAATAAGCTTGTGGCTACTCACTGTGGCCTGCTGTCTCCCCAGTTTCATCAAGCCCACTGGTCTGCCCGATAGCCCAGCTAACGAATAACCCCAGAAAAGCCACAATCATTCAAAGAAAGACATGATTGTTGTGAAATTTAACAGAACTGTGTGAATGACAATAAAAGCATATTGAAAACTTGAAATTAGTAAAGAGAACATAAGCCTGGTTTAGAGCGATAGAGACTGTGTTCATCTTATGGATATTCAAAAGATTACCGTGCACAAGTTTTATCTTTTCCTTTTAATGGATTTCTCAGAAGCCATAGCAAAAAGTGTTCTACATGATTGCCCAAGGTCAGCCCTTCAGACAGCTGAGATAGCTTTCATCCCAGTCAACTCCGGGATTCATTTCTCTGGACAAAATTGGATGGCATTATCAAAGCAAAAAATAGATTGTTTCTCAAAGTAGAAAGCTTTGAAATAAAAAGTGTTTGGCAATAACAGGTGATAGGCTCTTAAAACATTTTGCAAAAAGGGCCTCCACAGAAAAACCACTAACGATAGGGCAAGCCTGGATTTCCCTATGGTGGGGTCAGGTAAGAAACACTGCATTTTGAGTGTCTGATTCCGGCTGATGTTTGAAGGAAACTTTAAAAGTGCTCGCACTTACAGACTGTCAAACCTCAGAGGGAAGGCAGGGGAGCGTGGGCGTGGGGAGGGGGAAATAAGAGGTCAACCAAAGAACATGTATGCATATAAGCATAACCAATGGACAGACAATGGGGGTGGGGTGAAGGCCAAGGATGGAGGGCAGGGGCAAGCTGAGAGGACAGTGTGGGGAGGGGGGGACCTATGTAATACTTTCAACAATAAAGAATTTTTTAAAGTGCTTGTACTGTAAGCCTGAGATTGCACAAAGTCCAGCGGTAAAGACAGAATTGGACATAATTAAGGATGGAGAACATCCCAGGAGTGTCCACTCTGCCACCTCCAAGGAAAGCCATACAGTTGGGCATCTGTGTGTTCCTGTCCCTATGAGTGGTTCAAATGTCCCCGACTGGCCATGATCAGGGATCTATAGAAACCATGGTGAGGGCTTTTTCTGTGTGGCTTTTCCTGACCACTCCTGGGACTGTAAGATGAGCCACTCTGGTTTTGAATTCTTCCTGTTTCTTGTACAATGTAATTAATCCCATAGGTTTTGTGGTATGTGGATTATTATGATGCATGGGTTGAAGTAATAGAAACTGATTCTGATGAACTTGAGCGGAAGAAAGAAAAGGGAGCAGGAGAGGGAGGGAGGATGTGGGGTAGTTAATAGGTTGAAGGCGAGGCTGAGAAACCAGGCCTTGGGAAGGGCATCTGAGCATCCAGCAGCAGGAGAAGACATTCTCTTCAGGAAAGTTCCATCTCAGGCACTAGCTTTGCAATGATTTGGCTCTAACCAAGTTCACATTCCCCGAGAATCTTACTGTCCCAGCTTGCCCAGGGGTGGTCAGGGCCTCTTGATTGCCAACCCTACCAAGACGGCCAGCTGCTTCGGTGGATTTAGCTTTGGACTATCAGATCCACTCAGTTGATAGAACTGACGCTCTCGCCTCTCCCTGGTTCTCTTTCAGTCAGCGAGGAAGTTTTTCCCCATCACGTTCTTCGGCGCCATCACCTGGATCGCTATATTCTCTTACTTAATGGTCTGGTGGGCACACCAGGTAAGACCTTGACCGTGATGCCATCTGCCTGGTGTTGCTAAGTTGTTAATCAGTGTGCTTGCTTTCTGAGACTGTCACAACAGTATTGTGTCTGACGAGACCATTTAAATATTCCAGGACTAAAGGAATTTACCCCACTTAACTTTCCCGTGTCTCCTGGCCTTTCCCTGGATTGTGAGGTCAGAAAGCTCCGGTCAGGCATGTGGAGGAAGGAAGGCAAACCGAGCTGCTTCTTGCCCGCTGCAGCCTGAAACCAAGCCAGCTCAGGCCTGGGAGGGATGTTGAGGTTCTGCCTGACTCGGTAGCCCTTACTTTCTCTTCGGGAATTAACCGGCCTTCCTTTTTTTTTTTTTTTTTTTTTAATTAATCCTCACCCATTGATTTTATTATTATTATTTTAATTTTATTGGGGTGACATTATGAACATATAGGTTTCATGTGTGGATTACTAATTTGCAAAATCTGTATATAGGACCATGTGCCCACCACCCAAAGTCAAATCCTCTCCTGTCACGTCATATTAAGACCCCTTTCTTCCCCTACCCCCTCCCTCTGGCAACCACCACACTCTGTTCGTGCACATTAGTTTCAGTTTCATATTCCACATATGAGTTAAATCATATACTTCTTAGCTTTCTCTGTTTGACTTATTTCACTTCGCATAATGTTCTCAAGGCCCATCCATGTTGTTGTAAATGGCGCTATTTCCTTCTTCCTTACGGCTGTGTAGCACTCCATTGGGATGTTGAGGTTTTGCCTGACTCAGTAGCACTTACTTTCTCTTCGGGAGTTAACCAGCCTTCTTTTTGTGTTGGTCCTCACCCATTGATTTTTAGAGGGAGTAGAAGGGAGGGGGAGAGACAAAGAGAAACATCGATGTGAGAGACACATTGATTGGTTGCCTCCCACTCACGCCCCGACCAGGGCCATGCCCTGGACCAGAATCGAACCCAGGACCCTTCAGTCTGTGGGCCAATGCTCTGTCCACTGAGCTAAACCAGCTAGGGCCAGCCTTTCTTTTTTTCAATCACAGTTGACGATCAGTATTATTTTGTATTAGTTTCAGGTGTACAATCATATACTTCACAAAGAATTCCCCATCATAATCACCTGGCACTGTACACAGTTATTACAATATTATTTACTATATTCCCATGCTGTATATTACATCCCATGACTATTTTGTAACTACCAATTTGTACTTCTTAATCCCTTCACCTTTTCCACCCAGGCCCCCAACACCCTCTTGCCTCTTGCAGCCATCAGTCTGTTCTTTGTACCTATGAGTCTGTTCCTGTTTTGTTTGCTCATTTATATTGTTCTTTAGATTCCACATGTAAGTGAAATCATATGATATTTGTCTTTTTCTGACTGACTTATTTCACTTAGCATAAGACCCTCTAGGCCCTTCCATGTTGTCACAAATGGTAAGATTTCTTTTTAATTTTTTTATGTCCAAGTAATGTTCCATTGTATATATATACTACAGCTTTTTTATCCACTCTTCTAGTGATGGGCTCTTGGGTTGCTTCCATATCTTGGCTATTGTAAATAATGCTGCAGTGAACATAGGGGTACATATATTCTTTCGAATTAGTGTTTCGGGTTCCTTTGGATATAGACCCAGAAGTGGAATCGCTGGGTCATAAGGCAGTTCCATTGGCTCTTAGGAAAAGACCAGTCATCATGCCTATCACAAGACTAAACTCTCAGTAAGTGTTTGTTTTAACACATGAATGAAAGAATGAGATGCGAAAGAAGAGAAAATAGTGGTAACCATTATTGATTGTGTACTGTGTGCCAGGCAACTCACATCCCTTTGTCCTTATAATCTTGACAATAACCCTTGACAGTTTGTCCATAAATGCAAATCCTATGAGGGAGGACCTATTATTCTTCACAGTTTACAGTTAAAAGAGTTAAGCTTAAAGTTCATAAGAAAATTGCCCAGGATCATATAGGTAGTAAATAGCAGACCTGAGATTCTAACCCCTGCTCTGAAACTCCAGAACTTATGTTTTTAATCCCAATTATAAATTACCTACATTACAAACTGCCCACTTGGATCCTTTGTTTCATTATTATATTAGCCTTCACATTATTATACTTTTAAACATAAGTAAAATATAGCAATTTGAAATAAGGCAATATATTCCTTCAAGAACATATATGGAAAGATATCTCAACAAATGGTGCTGGAATAACTGGGTTTCCATATGGCAAAATAAATGAATTTAGATTAGAACCTATTTTCAAACCTATATACCTGATAAAGCACTGCATCCAGGATATACTAGTATAAAAATCCCCTAAAGCTCAATAATAAGAAGGCAAGCAGACGGCATCCTAATTTTGAAGATGGGTGAAAGATTTGAATAGCTATGTCACCAAAGAAGATATGCAAATAGCTAATAAACATAAGAAAAGATGCTCAACATCATTATTCCTTAGAGAACTGCAAATCGAAACCACAATGAGATACCACTTCCCAGTCACTAAGATGGATGGATGTAATTAAAAAGACAGCCCAAAACAAGTGTTAGGAAGACTGTGTAGAAATTGGAATCCTTTTATATTGCTGGTAAGAATGTAAAATAGTGCAGTCACCTTAAAAAGCAGTTTGGCAGCTCCACAAAATTTTAAGTATAGAGTTACCATATGATCAATGATTCCACTCTTGATGTATATACCCAAGAGAAAAGAGACCATCTACGCAAAAATGTGTACACACATATCCATAGCAGTGTTATTCATAGTAGCCAAAACTGTAAACAACCCAGATGTCCATCAACTGATGAACAGGTAAGTAAAATGTGATCGATCTATATGATGGAATAATATTTCACAAAAAAAAGAAATGAAGTATTGATACATGTTACAATGTGAATGAACCTCTAAATTTTATGCTAAGTGAAGAAAAGCCAGTCACCAAAGATCATGTGTTATGTGACTCCATTTATATGAAATGTAAAAAAATAGTCAAATCTATAGAGACAGAAAGTAGGTTAATGGATGCCTTGGTTTGGGGAAGGAGAAGGGGAAATGGGGAGAGACTGATAATAGGTATAGAGTTTCTTCTTGGGAATGAAAAGGAATTATGCCCTGAGCAGTGGTTAGAGCAACGGCCCACACACAGAAGGGTCTCGGGTTCGATTCCACATCAAGGGCACGTACCTGTGTTGCAGGTTCGATCCCTGGCCCTGATTGGGGCACATGCAGGAGGCAATCAATCTCTCACATCTGTGTTTCTCTCTCTCTTTCTTTCTCTTTCTCTCTCTTTCTCTCTCTCTCCCTCTCTCCCTCCCTCCCTCCCTTCCTCCCTCCCTCTCTCTCTCTGCCTCCCTCCCTCCTTTACTCCCTCCTTCCCTGCCTTCCTCTCTCCTTCTCCCCTTCTCTCTCCCCCTCCCTTCCATTTTGTCTAAAAATCAATGGAAAAAATATCCTCAGGTGAGGATTTTTTTTAAAGGAATGTAGGGACTCACTAACAAATTTACTGAAAATATTGGCTGATATACCCAGTTATCCCTACGAGGTATTTTATATTATTACTATCACAGTTATCTTAATGACATTTGACTTCAGATTGTTCTTCTGGGATATTTCCTCAGAATCACGGTCCCCTGAAGAAGTTCTTTTTGCCACTAAGTCATTATTTTCCATATTCGTTGAGAGACAGTTGCTACCAATTCCTGGCAAAAAAATTACTGCAGAGGTGGGCTGCTTCTCAGCCTTCAGATTTCCAGGCTACAATGATGGCTTTTCCTAATAATCATGTTTATTCTTTCATGCACTGATAATGAAAAAGTTGGGTTTTTCACTTGCTAGAATACGTTGTTTTATAGCTACTTCTCTTTGCCATCCTAGAAAACATTATTGTACAGGCTTTCACCATTTTTCTTTTCAATGCTCATCTTTACTCCACAATCTTCTTTCCTTTTCATTCTCTTGTAGAAAAACATAAACAAAATGCCTGGAACAATAATAATTACAGAAAGTCCCAGAAATATAAAGAGAAGCCTCGCTTTCCAATAACAGATGAGAAGTTTCTCTTTCTTTCCTCCCATAGAAATGTGTTTCTCTTTCAAAACATCCACACAGCTGATCACAATAGCAGACTCTGTTCTGAGAAGTGTAGCTCAAATTCTAATGTTTGTACTTTTGAACTCTAAAAGCTATAAAAATAGCAAGAACACCACTTAGTGCTCAACTGTTTTGGTATCCACAGTTTTACCAATAATAAATCCTATTTGATACCCTTATTTGACTACTATTTGGCCAAAAGGAGTGCCCTTCACATAAAATGCTTTATGCATATTTCCCTTTGTATTTGTTCTTTTTACATAGTTTTTGCGTCGTGTATCTTTTTCTTAGTAGATTTCATGGGTGATGAAAACCTGTGGTTAAAATCTATAATGCATCTAGTATGAAAAGTTAATTCTAAAAGTCAACTAGGACCCTATGTCTCTGTTTAGCCAATATGACATTTTTGCAAATCTTCCTTAAACCAAGGCAGGGAACTGCATCACAGAATATTAGGAACAGCACGGTATTTGGATTCTGAGTGCTTCTATCATTTGCTTTTATTAAAAGTCAAGGAAATCCGCCCCCCAAGAGGCTCCTGGTGTCCTTTTAGCTCTAACTTTCTCTGATGCTCCCCAAAGTGACCTGGATGCTGTCCCATCCATGCACCCATCACCTTGCCTCTGGGCAGCCAGAAGTCCCTTCAGTGAAATTCACTCAAAACAAGCTTAAGAAGAAATTCTCCTTCAGTACAAGTGTTTCTAGAGCCACACAGATTCATTGGAGGTTTGATAAACAATGAAAATTCTTCATTATTCGTGTGATTTCCTACACTGTGGACTAACCCCACTAAACCAACTTCCACTTCTGCTGGCTGTACATTGATAAATGGGAGAGGGAAAGGAATGTCTGAGTTATCATAGCTCATGTTTATGGGACATTTACTTTACGTCTGACGATGTGTTATTTGCTTTATAAGCATCATCACATATAATTATCACAACTCTAAGGTGGATGTTATTAACCCCATTTCACAGATGGGAAAAACTGAGCCTCAGGGAAGCTGGCTAGTTGCAGTAGGAGTGATAGGCTAGGATTTGCACACAGAGTTCTTTGTATCCCAAGCCAACACTCTTAACCACACCACCACTCTAATTCCTGCATTTTTCTGTCTTCACTGGCATTCAAACTCCAAATATAAATTGATTTTGAAATAGTCACCGCTTTAGAACTTCCTCTAAGAAGTTAGATTATTAAGAATATTAAATAGATGGGAACTTATCGAGGGTGACAACCATTTAATCAGCTTCTTTGAAAATGTTTCACTCCAAATCTAACAAAAATAAGTCATCAAGGAGAACATTTTGCTCAAATAGGGCACTTAAGTTTTTCTAGGGGAATCAGTGAAAGACATGCTAAAAAGGGGACATATGAAATACTTTCAACAATAAAGATTTAAAAAAGAAAAACATGCTAGTAAAATCACCTACGTATGCAGCTTGCTTTGTTTATTCAGCAGATATGCAAGCTGTGCTCTGAGTAATAGGAAGGCCATAGCAATAAGGCAACCACCCTTTGTGCATGGAGCTTCCTTTCTCATGGGAGCCGGGAATTCGTGCACCCTGAGGACAGGGCAGACTAGTGCTACTCACCAGTCTCTGGAGCAGGCATGACCAGCAAAATAAAAATAACTCCCAACTATGCTTTTAAGCTAGTGAGAACTAAGCTATCACTTAAAAGTCAAAAGAGGGATTTAGAAATGTGCTTATTCTATTCCCTGAAAATCTTTAAACTTACATCCAACTTCGGTCCTTTAAGTTTTTTTCAAAACTTATGGACATCATCAGGTAGGCTGTTGGAAACCAAGTTGAAAGCATTATCTTAAAGATTTTCAGTTCACCAACTTCAGAAAATATATAGTTTTTTGAAGTCCCCAAAAGACAAACAGTTGCTCAAGAGAATGGAGGAGCTTCCATGTGAGGCTAGACCAGGGGTGGGCAAACTTTTTGACTCGAGGGCCACAATGGGTTCTTAAACTGGACTGGAGGGCCGGAACAAAAGCATGGATGGGGTGTTTGTGTGAACTAATATAAATTCAAAGTAAACATCATTACATAAAAGGGTATGGTCTTTTTTTTTTTTTTTTTTTTTTTTTTTTTTAGTTTTAGTCATTTCAAACGGGCCGGATCCAGCCCGCGGGCCGTAGTTTGCCCACGGCTGTGCTAGACCAAGCATGTCAAACTCAAAGGCTAACACGGGCCAAATAAGCAAGGTTTAAGTTTATGTGGGCTGCAAAAAACCCAAAAGCTTCCATTTTCATAGAAACAGGTTTATTTTGATAGAGACATGCTGAATACAAAGGGCTGAGATAAATGAGTAATTGTTAACATAAAATAATAGAACATTTTAATAAAAATTAATATTTTTTCTTGAACATTAACTTACCAGACACTGAGTATAACTGCACAAATTAATAAGCGTAACGCAAATAAACCTATTTTTCCTGTTCTCCGAAAGCAAAATATTTCCTGTTGCACACACCAAACAAGTCAGTACAAGACTAATGATGTGGCAATCGGCTGCTAAAATATTCGCTGCTAGTATTAGTGGAGAGAAATGATGCACCTGTGGGTAAGGTGTATAAGTGAAATGAATGCAACACGATTATAGTAATCAGTCATTAGCGAATGTTGTAGTTCGTTATTAATTATGTATAACAGGATATTGTAAAAATTAAGTTACCAAATTTTTATTAAAACGTTTCTTACATACCGTTATATTGGCTGGTCCGCAAAAATATTCACTGTGGGCCGCATCCAGGCTTGGGCTAGACCAACTATGCATGATCGAACTCATCAGTCGGTAAAAGTCAAGACCAAAAGAAAGTATAATTGCTCCCCTGGCCTTTCAATAATGTGTGCCATTCACTAAGGGCTTTTCCACAAATTATCACTTAGTCCTCACAACCACCTTGAAGGTGGGTATGACCCTCACCACTTTATACGTAGATGAGAAAGGGAGGATCCAGCACATTGCACAATGCATTCATTTAGCAATAGGTCAAGCACTTAATAAATGCCAGCCCGTAGATCAGGTCCTCTGATTCCCTAAACGACGGTTTCTTCATTGCTGCCTTGCTGATTTACAGTTCTGTATTATCAAAGCAGAATCAGCCAGAATCAAGTTTCCTCTGGAAATGGTAGTTTTAAGTGTTTAAGAGGAGGTTATGGACACTAGGATATGTTCAGGAAACGTGGGGGTGCTGGATGTAACTCTTCAACCTTCCATGGTAAATCCAAGGACATCTGCCACAGAATTTGGTGCCATTGCCAGACGCTGACCAGTTGGTTTTTCTTAACTATTTTCTGCTTCCTCTGCCCAATCTTAGTAAACCATACAGAGGCTTCCCTGTGTAGCCTTTTCTGAGATTATCTGTCTAAACCTTATGTGAATATTCCCAATCTCTTGGGTCTGAGTATCATTAACATATAAACTCTATGGCAATGATTGTAGCTTATTCCTCTTTATCATTTCAGGGCTCAGCACAGCCCAGAGGAGGAACTCATTAAAAGGGTGTTGCATTGAAATGTTTGTGGCTTGAGTGGTTTTGTGACTACAAACTCTCATGTCTGTCCCTGTCGTCACTTTTAGGTTGGAGAGACAATTGGTATTAGTGAGGAGATTATGGGTCTGACCATCTTGGCTGCTGGGACCTCCATCCCTGATCTTATCACCAGTGTCATCGTGGCCCGGAAGGGGCTTGGGGACATGGCTGTATCCAGCTCTGTCGGAAGCAACATTTTTGACATCACCGTAGGGTAAGTAGAGACAGTTCTATAAAGACGCACATCAGCTTCATCGCTGTCTTTGCTTCTGTGAAGACATGACCAGGATCTCTGAACCCAACACTAACCGATGTGAGTAGGAAGTAAAGACTGAGAGTACCATTTGGTGTCACCGATTCCATTTTTCATTTTCAGAAAACTTAATGAGGAGTAAGTTATCCCTAGACAGGCAGAAACACATACCTGCGTACGGAGTGAATGTTGTAGGAAGTATTTTAAGAGAATTTCACTTCTGTGATTGCATTGGCTACATGTTATGTGATCATTCAATAGGCAGGCATGTCTGAGATGATCTAGTAGTTTCACTATATATTTTTTCATATTCTAATTCTAAATAAAGTCCCTATAGATCTCAGGTAAGATTTGGATTATAAAGCAGATTGGAACAAACAGAGACCCGGCAAAAATATCTCATCTCCTTCCTGGGAAAGGGCTAGCAGGCTCGCATTATCATTTGTTTATCTGTGCTGGTGAAGATGTGCTAGGTGTTTTGAAAGTCAGAAGATGAGATCTGTTCTTACAGTTCAGCAGACTGGAGTTCTCAATGGGAATAACCTCTGAAGTGGCTCACACTGGGGAGGGGGCTGTTACTTCTGTCATTTCATGTAACAGTCAAAAGTAAAGTTAGTCAGATAAATAGCCTTCAGCGGCAGCCCCCTGAGAAAGTCAAACATGGGGTGTTCTCCTGTATTCCCAGGAGAACTGGGCTCTTGACACGTGAATCTGGAAACTCGCTAAAATGGATCTGCTCTCTCATTGAACACTTTAGATATTGTTCTCTCTTACACCTCTCCATCACCTAATATATATGATAGTAATTTTTCATTCAGTGTCTACGATGTGCATTGTACATACATTTTTACCCATTTAAACCACACAGAGATTCATAAGGTATTTTATCATCCTTGTTTTTCAGATAAGGAAACTGAAGGGTGCAGAGTTCATAGTAAAAGAGGTAGCTGGGATTTGAAGAGTCTGTGCTTTCAAATGTAGACCATCTGTACATAAATCCTGCTTAGAGCTTCCACTGTCTAAACCACCTTTAAGTTCCAAAGGTGCCCTCTCCTGCCATACTTCCTTTCTGGACTGGCCCCTGTCACTCAAGAGCCCTCCCTGCCTGGAAAACTCCAACTTATCCTTCCAATGTCAACTAAAATAAGGGCTTCTCTGATTCTCTTGGGCCTGAACTCTTGTCATGGTCATGTACATCAGTCTGCCGGCTAAACTGAACTCCCCAAGAGCAAGAACTCACCAAAGCCTAATACATTGCCTAATGCATAGTAGTGGCTGGACAAATGTTTGCAGGATGGATGGATGGATGAATGGATGGATGGATGGACAGACGGACAGACAGATGCCTTGAAAAGTGTATGTTTCAAAGGAAGGGTATCCCTAATATAAATAGTATTTCTCAGTTCAGCTACCTACAATAGAGTAGTTTTCTTGGCCAATCTCTTGTAAAAAGGAAAACAAAATGTTCTATAGAATAAAAGAGAAAATCCTAAAAACGGGGGAAAATTACAAGTGTTCTAAGTCATATTTGTCAAGTTTTTTAAAAATAAATATTCTAGGAAATTGCAAAATGTTTTTTGTTCATAGTTCTTAAATTGTATATTTAGTAACAAATGAAAGTTGAGAGAAAAATCACCCCTAATCCAGTAGTAACCCAAGAACAACATCAGCTTTTGTATGTTTTCTTCCAAATATCTCACAGTTTTCTTAGGGAATATTCAGTTTTATCTTCTTAGAGGGCTTTTCTTTTTCCATTTTAAAGGCATTTATGCCTGGCATGGGGTAGGCATCTATTAGCAAATTAGTAAATCAACCATTTTTCTAAGCTTCTTCATAGCTCTCATAATTAACATTTTATGGCTCTAAAATATCCCATGCTGTTGCTTTTCAGTTTAACCATTATCCTTTAGTAAGGCCTATCTAAATTTTCTAATTTCCTGCTATTATGAGTGTTTCTATGAACCGGTTTATGCAGAAAAAAACTCCTCTTTTAATCATTTGAAATAGGATAAATTCTTTCAAGAAATATTGATGAGCTAAAGATTATGAGCATCTTAATGGCTATTGATGTATATTTTCCCAAAAGTCTTTCCCAAGAGTTTATACCAATTTACAATGTTTTGGTAAAAGTTCATAGTCTTGCTTTTATTTTCTTTTTACTTAAGATTATTACATATTCATGGAAAGGATTTAGACAATACATATAAAGCATAAATACAAATCACTGATAATTCATCACTACTTAACAAGTTCCCTATTATTAGAGATTAAGGTATACCCAGTTTTTCACTACTCAAAATAACACAAATTATCATTTTTCTGGATAAAGTTATATCTGCATTTTGAATTATTCACTGTGCTCCATCCCTGACAATAGAACTGATAGGTCAAAGGTATGAAAAATGTCATTTTTCCCAAAGGGTTTTTGCCTATTTGTGGTGCCATTGACCACCTCTTTACCAGAACTACTCTGAGTGTGTGTGTGTGTGTGTGTGTGTGTGTGTGTGTGTGTGTGTGTGAGTGTGTGTGGCTTAACAAGCTATGGAAAGTGTGTAAATAGAATTGCCCAGGGCAAGTCCCAGGAGAGGTTTTGGTATCATCAACACCAGCACTCCCCTCCCCTTTGCTGACTTCCCATTGCTGACGGCAGGGTGCCGGGGTGCCCCCTCCTGCCGAGAGCTGGAATTGCCCCCATTCCCTGCAGTGGCCGTGTGGAACCCTCCCCTCCTGACATCTCCACTGAAGTAAGCACCTCCTAGACAGCTTCTTGTGAGCAAAGTGCCTGTAAATGATCACCATGAGGCAGTTATCAATCACTTCAGCGTGGCCCAGGTTAACACATGTTCCTGGATGGGGGCCCGCATGTGCCAGGCTCTGAGAGTTCAAAGATACATACGTATGGGCTCTACCTTCGCATGCACTCTCTCCAGCAGAGGAGACGGGTGTAAACTCACTGTCCCTTTGCTCATTGTTTCTCTCAAGCTCCGTGCTTCTCCTTTGGAGAGCGTTGTGTTTAGAGAGGATGCTTCCTCTTCCACACAGCTGAGGCCAGGCCGAAACAGAACCTCCCTGAGCCCTAGGCTGTGCAGAGGGCTCAGCCCCTGGGTGGCAGGGTTCGGTTTCCCCAGAGTCCCAAGTTTCCAGCCACGTCACCTCCAGGGAGGCCTAGCCCACTCGCATGGTGCACCTGGCAGCTAGCTCCTCTTCTGTCAGAGTCGCCATTCTGGTTAGGAAACAAAATATGTTTCCATATGTGAAGCCAAATGCAAAAGGGGAGAACAGGGATAAAAATCCATAATAAAGTTTTTTTAAATCACATCACGAATGTAAGATACTGCCTTCCTCAGACCTTTCAGAAAGGTCATTTTTAGTGAAGAGGGTGTCCCATCTTTCCCAACATAAACTTCAGGCAGCCCCCTGGCATTGGCCCCGCCATCAGCATTCATCTTCACTAGCTTTTTAGGTTGTTAATGAAGTCATTGCCATTTCTCTCTCCATTTAGAAAGAATAACTCTTCCATCTTCACTGCTGATTTCCATATCTTTTCTCCATCTGTCTTCTCCTCCTCTCACCCGAATGCTCCAGGTCACCCCTGGAGGTCTGAGAGTGACATTTCCATCTCAACTAGGGATGATTATTTCAAAACCAATTCAGAAATCGCCTGCCGCAGTCATGTCTTTGATCGGATCCAAGTGGAGAACACCTTCTCTCCATGCTCCCTCACTCGGTGGGGACATAGATAAAGGTTTTTAAAACTCGCCTGACTTCCTTTGTGACTTCCGGGCCAGCCATGCCCAAGTCATAGTGAGCCAAGCAAGACACCCCTTTCCCAGTATAGATTCCACGGAGCTAAGGTAACCTCACCTGCCTCCTTCACCCTGTCTGCCTGCCCCCTGCCAACCCTGTCCTCTCGCCCGCAGGCTCCCGCTGCCCTGGCTCCTATACACCATGATTCACAGGTTCCGGCCGGTGGCCGTGAGCAGCAATGGCCTCTTCTGCGCCATCGTCCTGCTCTTCATCATGCTGCTCTTCGTCATCCTCTCCATCGCCCTCTGCAAGTGGCGGATGAACAAAGTGCTGGGCTTCATCATGTTCGGCCTCTACTTCGTGTTCCTCGTGCTCAGCGTCCTCCTCGAAAACCGGATTCTCATGTGCCCGATCTCCATCTAGAGGGAAAGCCATATCTTGGACCAGCAGCCCGAGTGGGCCCCCCCCCACCCCGCTCTGGGTTCTAGACTCCCTGATGTCTGGAGAAGAGGCAGCGGGCACCCAGCCCGGGCATGTGGCGGGCCCCTCCATGGAGGACGGGAGGAGGGGCAGACCCACAAGGACCCGCCGCTTCACAGGCTGCTGCCCCCCTTGCCTGCCGACATGGCTTCATGCGAGAGGCAGTGGGAACTGTCCACCCGAGGCTTCTCTGCACGCACCACTGACAGGTACTCCTCGCTGGTCGGAGGTACATTCTCGGTAATGATGCAAACAAGGACAGAGCTGCGTGTATACCTATACGATATACAGAGTATAAATAGATGCACGTGAGCACACCGCCTGCTCCTGTACTATACCTCTCCTTCCACGTCTATAGAGTAATACACACCTGTACACAAACACAAAGAAACACCATATATATAAAATTATATATATATATAAATACACATGCCTCTTTTCAGGGATAGCTCTAATATATTTATAGTATCTATTTGAAGAGGGGCATCAACCTTCTGTGTGAGCCTTACCTCTTAAGGGCAAGAGGTACACCAGTGGAATCACTGCTGTGACCTTCTGCCTCCCGTGGACTTCCTGGGATCCTGCCGGGGAAGGGGGAAGCTTCAGGGACATAGGTTTCAGGAGAGAGGGCTGGGTGGAGAGGGTCTGTCGTGGTCCTGGGTTGAGCCCTCCAAACGTTTCCACAAGCCAAACAAAGAAGACGCTCTGCCCACCCCACAGGGTTACCTGGGACAGAAGGAGGTCAAACCCAGATTTGGTGGACACTGGTTTGGGGGCAGAGGGACGGTAACCAGGGTGGTGGTTTTTGGTTTGTTTTAAATATATATACTGCCCCAGCATGCAAGTAGAAACTATGATTGCAAACCAAATTAGCACTCTTCTAGGACAGCGAGACTATATAAAATGAACCTCTGCTGTTCCCATGCATGTCCCATTGCCATCAAAAGAAGGGAGGCAAGTATAGATGCAGTTGTCATTTAGACACATTTTGATGCTAAGGGCTCTCATATAATCCAAATGCTGCCCACAGAGCCTGGATATATAATAAGAAATTCCATCCAGTAGAGGCGCTTAGTGAGACTTGCCACCTACTGGGAATGGAAAGCATAGCTCTTTAAAGCATCTTCCAGTGTGATCATAAAGGGCTTTGGTGTCTGAAGAAATCATTCCTCCTTAAATAGAGCTCAGTTGACTCTGACCAATACTGCTTGGGTTGAGGCAGCGTAGAGATGTTTGGGAAGGAATTTGCACACGAGGAATGTTTCCGAGTCCTCGGTGGAGGGGTGCCAAGACCAGGATTTAGTTAACGTTCATGCACCATCCATGTTTCTCCTGCCATCAGGACCCACCTGGGACTCTCTCTAGCTGACAGAGTACACAGAAGGCTATACTCGACAGCTTCTTCACATTGGCCTCCAGCCAGCCCCGCCAAGGTGTTGATTTCCTGATTTTGCTCAGCATTCATGGGGTAGTTTCATTCCATTCATGCAGCGCCCCCAGGTTCTGTTTGACACCATGTATGATTTCTCAGATCTATGTGAATAGAAAATAAAACCAGCAGGAAAAAAAAATGGCCTACTACATTGATGGAAAATACGCAGTTTTTCATTTCCCCGAGTCACCGTTTTCCTAAAATCAGTTGAAAAGGTCCATTGAGGATGGCTCATTCTTTCGTACTCATCCTACACCTAAGCTGGCACACACCCCATCTGGGGGCTCTCCCACTCGTGTTCTTGTCTCCAGTCTATTGTGTCACTGACACTGCTGTGATTTAGTTGTGAGCACAGACCTCCTAGCACAGGGAGGCAGGATGCAGACAGAACTCACTGCTGAGAAAGAGGAAGGGGTCCTGGCATCCAGATCAAGCTCAGTATTCCTTCCGCAAAACCTCAGCTCACTGCAGAGGGCCTGGCAGTAACAGCCAGTGCCCATCCTTACTCCTCACCCACATGCAAAAAGCGCTTCTAAGGGAGGCCCCCTGGGAGAACAAGCTGGCCGCCCAGGAGGCAGCCTCTCAGGTCTCCCCAGCGCTGCAGGGTCTGCCTTTCAGTTGTGTGAGATAAACCTGCATCTCCTTCCGCAAGGGCAACGTTCTGTTTTGAGGCAAGAATTTGTGCTGGTTCCTTAGAGTGAAGGAGAATAAGTGAACTTTTAGTGAAAAGCTCTGCTTGTCTTCCCTGTGTGTGACTTGAAGGGGCGCTCGCAGAGTTGGTTATTGCATGGATGTGTATTATTGACGGGTTTGTTATGTGAAAGAAGGTTTGAGTAGGTGACTTTGACTCCACCGCAGATAGACTGTAAAACCGGAAAGGATGAGGGAGATCCGGTGCAGCCCTGTTCTTCCTCCAGCACTTCCTGGTGCTCCCCTCATCCCCTCCCACCCCCCACCGCACCCCCACCCCCGCCTCCTCGCTTCTTCCCATTAGACCCCAGATCAAAGCAAAGACTCATCCAAGCAGCCAAGGAGAATTTCGCCTGCCTGGGAGCTCCATGGCATAGGGACCCTTGTGGCCATTCATGAAGATCTGTACTTGAGAAGACACACGCTCAAGGCCCAGTCCCCACCTCCGTGGCGCACACTGCAGTGTGGTGTACAGACCCCATCCCCTGCCCCTGCGGGCCCCTCGCTATGTGTCTGTGAGGTTAAGTGTCGGGCTACGGTGAATCCAGAGAGAAGTGTATGGTGTGCAACAGATCTTTAAAAGCGTAAAGATCATTCCCATAAGGAAGTTTCTTTCCTAAGTAGGTCACCTCTACTGCCTCTTCTGCATGCCTGTGTGTATACATATATAAACATATATCTTTATAGCAGATCTATATGTGTATACACAACACGACCACTTACATCCTCACCCTCTTAGCCAATCACATTCAGGATTCAAAAGCAGGGAGCACACGTTTGCCAAAGTGAAGGAAGGAGAGTCGTGCTCACCAACAACTCAAGGGCACATTTCCTCCAGGGTTTGTTCTGTGCACATGCACATCTCGACATACACACATGTGCCCAACCCATGTATTTCCCCACCCCGAGAGTATAGATTCACAGCCTCCCAGCCATGCCCCTAGTGCTGATGGAGAGACAAAAATACACAACAGAAAAGTACAAGGGGGAAATAATTTGCACTGCAGATACTCTTCGCTTCCCTGGAGCAGGGTATAAAATAATGCCAAAAATTCAAGAGCCCACTTCTTACTGCTCAATCTAAAATAAAGGAGCTGCACCATTTACCCACGGTGAAGGGCACAGGTCTTGCTGTCACCTCCCCGCCGCCCTAGGCAGCCTCAGGACAGGAGAGCAACTTGGCTCAAACTGAGAATGCCCAAACGGAACCTTCTAAATTGGGAACTCCCCCGCTGAGTCCAGCCGCCCTCTGAACCCGACGAGCTCCTGAAGAACTGAAGCTGGGGATTCGATGGTGTTCCGCTCAGGCCGTGGGCTGAGCCGAGCAGTGATGGATCCGGAAAGCACAGGCCCTGTGCAGGGGAGGAGAGAGAGCGTCGCTTATCAATTTGGCGGATGCGGAAGAATATCCTAAAGCCTTTTCAGACAGTTTTTAAAAGAGGCAGGGGCTGTTTCATATTCGGGGGCCATGCTTTGTAAGGCTTTTAACAAGCGGCACCTGACAAGGCCCATTATTATTTACTTTCTAGGGAAGACTCAGATCAGGTGGTTTAGAGCCTTTTCAGCAAAACACAGCTGCCTCGCTGATGAGACATTGGGTAATAGTAAAGCACATCCATTCCTGGTTAGGGAGAGAGTGGGCAAACTCCCCACCATTGCTCGCAGCTCTTAGACCAACTCCTCTGTAAAGGGAGGTAGGAGGTGAGCTCTGAAGGGAGCCCCCTCCCCCACCGCCTTCACAGAAAGCTGACCAAGGAAATGACAGTAGACAGGGCTGCTGGCCAGGCAGAAAGATGGAGGAGATGGAACTTCTGTTAAGTGCTTCGCTGAAATGATTGGCTTGGACTGTCTGACATGGGTCCTATGACCGATCTGCATACAAGCATTTCAAAACACTCCAGGAAGCTTTATTCTTTACCTCTACCAGCGCACGCGCACACACACACACACACACACACACACACACACACACGATAGTATGAGGATGCCATACTTCCTTGTACCTAGGCAGATTGCTACTCCATTAGTTAAGTGGCCGTATTATAAGCGTCAGTCCTGTTCCAAAAGAAATAAAGAAAATATCCTCAGGATGATTTCTGGAGAAGTCAGCTGTCCCCTGAAAGCTCATTATAGACGCTAATGCCCATCCTTGCTAAGCCAGATCTCACATAACCACTGGCTTAATATTTTTAAAGACACACCCTCAACTCTTATAGCTTCCCCAGCAATACTGTCTTCAATTAGGGCTTATCATTAAGAGGGAGTTAATGTGGGAAGAATAAAGAAAGGAGAAATCAAGTTAGCTTTACTGGATTCCCAAGAAAGTAGGTGGCACACTGATATATACCCCCAGGTAGTTAAAAATAATTACAACATTCAGGCTTTTTTAAACCAGTTACAAGAGTCCCAGATTTAAAATGTTTCCCTTCTCAAGGAGGCCTTGGGGAAGGTAGGTAATATGCCCCTGGTTTGCTGTCTCTTTAACTTTAGCTTCTTGCCTCTGGATCTTTGTGTTTCTCTTTTAATCTCACTTCTTCGTATTCTCTGAAATGGATAGCAGACAAGAAAGGCAATAAAGGGCACTCACAGCCAACTAAACTCATTTCTTATCATTACATCATCCCAATGTTTGTTTCCCTTCACTGGGCTGTGGCGAATGGGGACTGTAGGCATCTATGGTAGTTGTAGGCACACTCACGTTTGCTATGGAAGTAACACGAGCTTTCCACCGAGACCCCATCCACACACACACAATGTGTGCACTGTCATTTCACACCCCTTCCACGCACCGCCCATCAGTCATGCTCAGAACCACCTGAATTTCACAGTCGTCTTTGCTCTGGCTAGTGACAACTGTCTTTCAAATGAGAGAAAGCGCTACTCAGGACAAACCGATCGACCACTTAGTCATTTTTTTAGAGACGAAAATGACCCTGTAGTTATGACTGGATAGACAACTGTGTTCGAATGTGTGAGAGACTGTGCAACATCAGATCTAAACCAAAACACTTCCGCCAAATGATTGGTGGACAGACTGGAAAACAGATAAATACCGAAGTTTGGAAAAGGGTTATGGGGTTTGCATGGGGTTTGCTAAAGGCTTAATTCTGTTAAGAGTTTGTCCAACTTATTACCTTAATCTAAACGACCCCCTCTTGTGGGAGAGCGGTCCCAGCACAGACATGCCTGGTGTAACCCAGTTCCATCAACTAACGTTAACAGCCATCGGCATCAGAAAAGTTTCCTTCCAGGTGAAACCTTGCCCTTCAAATCGATGACTTCACCTGTGTTTTTCTTTTTGCCAGAAAAGAACTGCATGTGGGCACTCTTTCTATTTACCCTTGACACAGTTAGGAGTCACCACTATGTAATCCTTTATTTTCATCAAAACTGACTTTAGATTAGTATTTTTGCATCATTTTTCCTAACCTTCTTCATAAATGTTACAATTCTTCTCTATTAAACCTAATTTATAAATTCTTGATGTTGCTCTTAAATTATGGAACCTTATGACTAATCATGATGCAAGTGTGACGTCTGACCACACCTGAATTACAGCCTGGAACCTAACCCTCTGCTCCCTCTTTATGCACCCATCTGTGGCCCTTACCTTTCAGGAAATCATACTTCTTTACTCACTCACATTAATCTTGGTTCCCTGTGACTCCTGTATCTTTCTCTCTCTCTCAGTTTGCCCAGTGCATTTGAATAGGTGTCTTACCTACTAGGAGCCACTCTCCGCTTGGCCTTATGGAACCTCCATCTGTTTATTCCAACACCACGTCCAGTTTTCAATTGGCTTACCCAAAAGCAATTTATATTTTCAGTTTAAATAGGAAACAGGGGCAATGGTTGGACCGCCTCTTACCACTCAGTATTGCAGTGCATTTGCTTCCTTGTGTGGTAGGTTGGGTGGGAATTGTAAGGCTGTTGATTGGCGTCCTGGCCCAGGAAAATGGGCGCCAGTTACCAACAGGATGTGCACATGCTCCTGCATGCTCACATACGGGGTTGCCCAGTCCTTCATAATGGACCTGTGGGTAACTAAGGCCTTGGGACTGACAGCGTTCAAACTCAACTAACCAAAAGAGAATATTTTTAAAATCATGTCATACACACAGAAAGAATGAATGGAGTCTGGATCCCTGAATAAAATTATGTTAAGGATGAAATTACATGCATGAATTAAGGGTAGATAATTCCTTGCCATTTAATTAAACAGATCTTCAATTCTTCTCAAGATAAAACTGAAGGATATTGGATGCCTTTTGGGTTTTTAATTTTTTAATAATTGCACTTTATAGTACTTCACAAGAGACAGTTGTCTTAATTAAAGCCATAAAATACCAATAATGCATATATTCAGGGCTTCTGAATATAGTCAGTTAATAAGCAGTCCATGAGTGATTCCTGTTTTGTATAGTTTGTTGTAAATTGGAGTCCTATTTTTTATTGCATAACATTATTGTCCTAGACAATCCTAATCTACATAAGTTTTAGGTGTGTACTTTAACAAAACTCTGAAGATCAAAGAAAGTATTCATTTCACAAAAGCATTCTTCATTTTCAAAATAGCTTGTTACACATCTGTTAAGTGGCAAGTTCTGATACTGTATTGAAAATCTTCCTTTTTTAAAATTATAGATGTACTACTTTTCAGGAATCCATTTGTTATGTAAAGCAAGGTTCACCCACCTGGAGAGTGAAATGGATAATTAGCAAGTATATAACTGGGAAATTTAAAGTTTGTTTTCGTGTTTATATAAATATAGGATGGGTCTAAGAAGTTCCCTTATAAAAATGGCAAAGAGAGATACACAATTTATCAATAATTTCTTGATTCTAAAACCTTCCATGGGAGGGCATATAAAACTGCACACTTCAGAATTCATTAGGTTTTTCTCCCCTTCTAAAATACACAATTTCTGGCCTAGTATAATAGACTTACATGTACACACAGGTGTCCCCACTGCTAAAAATTCTGGTATTTCACTTTACCATGACTGTTTATGTAATTTGAAAGTGAAAAGAATAACTAAAAGCCAATTAATAGCCTAGAAATATTCACCACAACTGGGTAACTAAATTACTGATATAGAATAAGTATGTATGTTAAATTGGGCGACCCCTTTGATTTTCCGCATAAATGGCCATTTTCCCTGAAGAAAGTGTCTGACCCAGTGCCAGTGATGTTCCTGTTAGGACTGTGTTGTGGTCTGAAGGGTTTCTCCAAAGAAACTCTCCCATCTAGGAGAGGGAGTCTCTGTCGGCATACTGCCCTGCTGAAACCTGCATACAAGTCCATATGTGCCCTGCGACTAGCCTAGATGTCTCTAGCTCGAATTTTAAAAACTCTAGAAGCGCCCAGTAAGTGTGGCTCGGTGGTTGAGTGTTGACCTATGCATCAGGAGGTCACGGTTCCCCAGTGTAGGGCATGCAGGAGGCAGCCGATCAATGATTATGTCTCATCATTGATGTTCTCTCTCTCTCTCTCTCTCTCTCTCTCTCTCTCTCTCTCCCTCTCCCTTCCAATCTGAAATCAATAAAAATATTTTTTTTAAAAACTCTAGAAGCAACAACTTCCAACTCCATGCAATCCGCGTTCTCAAAGAGCCATCTATATATATAAAAGCCTATGTGACCAGATTACTGAACGACCGTTTGACCAGTCACTATGATGCACACTGACCACCAGGGGGCAAATGCTCAACACAGGAGCTGCCCCCCTGGTGGTCAGTGCACTCCCACATTGGTAGCGCCACTCAGCTGGCCAGGATGAGTGGGGCCGGGATGAGTGGGAGCGGCTCCTCCCCAGATCCCCGCAGACCACTCCGAGGGACCCCACCGGTGCATGAATCCGTGCACTAGGCCTCTAGTTAAAAATAAGAATGAAAGCTACCTTCCTGCCGTCATGAAGTTGCTGCTAGCCCTAAAGAAAGATAAATTTTACATTTGTTCTTTGCATATTTTTAAGACAGACATGTCAACATTGACCTCAACATAGATATTTGCCCTGGATCACGTAAACTGTTTGTTGGACAGGTGACATTAAAAATCTCAGAATGCCATTTTTGTAAAGGATCTTTTTAGGGATAGATGTCATCTGATGCTTCTCTTGCTCGCCTCCATTTTCAAGAAGCATTTGAGCACCTATCTTTATCCTGACAGGAATCCACTTGATGCACTTCCAAATTATTTTTGTCACTGTCTGTGTGTTTTGTTTATTCTGAACCGTTTTCACGGGACGACGAATTGTATGGAGACTCTACGTCAGTTGATTCTTGTGAATATGTCTGTACATAGACTGAGCACTGTATTTATTGTACATAGGCTGTTTGGGATAATGTGTTTCTGTCACCTGGTCTTCACTCTGATAAAGGGTGTTTCTTCACTGTGTTCATGTTACACTTTCCACACTCTTGTGCTTTTACTACTGGTAATCAACATAGAATATCACTCTATGTAACTAAGTCTCCTCCGTGTGAAATATAACAGTAATAAAATTGACTCCAAAAAGTGTTGTTGTTGTTGTTGTTCGGAATAATCCTTGCCTTCAGCTAATCAGGACTCCCAGGAACTCAAAAATTGATACACAGTTGTGGACACTTCGCTGTGAGAATTCAAAGGAACAAAAGAGCAAACAGGGGTCACCGTTAGTCATAACCACCATTTATTCCCCACATGCTTTCTTGTGTCACTTGAGCTTCTAAATGTCTGAGGGAATCTTCTGCACTAAAAGGATGTCTCTAACAATTGGATTTTAATTCATTTAATATATTGAAATTGTAAATTCAAAAGCCTAGTGTTCCCTAAGCCTTTAAGTTCATTTTGGAAGTCTTATTATAAATCTAATGCTTTTATGCAAAAATAAGAATTCACAGCCACTTCTTTGATTATATTCAACTCACTGAGAAGTTTAAAATATTAAATTCTAAGTAATTAACCCAATTTATTAATTAAATTTTCCCAAGCACTTCTTAAATTTTACACATTTAACACACCTAATTTTCTCAACCACTCCAAAAGCCTGGCAGACAAACCAAAAAAAAAAAAAAAAAATCTTCCTATGCACTTAACCAATTCCTATTAATCTGGTAAACAAATAAAATATAGTAAACCAGGTTACCTTAAATTATATTTAAATATCATTTACAAACTTAATAAAAGTCACTATGCCTTTAAAACTAACATTATGAGTCTAGTATAAATTTCAAATTGTAATTAGATTATCCAATAAGCCAGATTTATTTCAAACACCTTAAACTGCAAAGACAACATATCCCAATGATTATAAAACATACCTGAACCACATCAAAGTATTCATGCTATAATTTGATTTACTTCATTATCTCTATCTTTCTATAATGTCTTCCTCAGCTTTGAAAAGTCACTCAACTAATGAGCAGATTTACTGTCTCTGACAGGATAAGATGATTGAGCCCAAGTCGCAATATCATTATTTATCATTTAAAGAATCAACAGCAGAACATGGCGCGTGGTCCCTACACATTACCAAAATAGCCTACTGGAGCCAAGGGAAGTCATGTAGCCCTCGGCTGTAAGTCAGATCTATCTCCTGCCCAGGCCTTTCAGCTGGAGTCTTTTGCAATCCAATGGGCATCATTACAGTTACTTTTTTTTTTTTTTGACATCTCTTTCAAAGTGTTGTCTCCTTGTTTGAGTAGGTGAATTCTGTAGCCCCGCCTGGGTTACAGCCGGTTGTTCTGTACCACCGCAGTATGCAACTAATCTCTTCAGTGCTTGATTGGATTCTTCATCCTGTTCATAGTTTTCTTGTCTATTCTGACCACAGTTCCAAACATTTTATTAATGCTAAGTGTTTTGCATGCATCATTTCATTTAATCTTCACAAAAACTCACTGGGTTGGGTACCATTCTTAGTTTCCATTTTACAGATAGAAATATGAGGCCCGAAGTGGTTAAGTGACATGCCTAAGGTCATGCAGTAAGTGTCAGAATTTTAAATTAAACCCGAGCTTTTCTGTTAACCAAATCTGAGGACACATGGTCAAGTTTTTTAAAAGTTTGAAATCCACACTCCTCTCCTCTCCCTTCCAAAATGAATCCCACTTCTCAGGGAAATAGATTTATGAACTATTTTATATTTAGGGAAAAGGTACGAGACATTTTGACCCTGCATTCAACCCAATGATATAAAAACTCTGGAGTTTGCCCCTAAGGATATCTTCAATGTTTGAAAATGTCAACGTTTTCCTCAGAATGATATTAATGCTTATTTCAGGCCATATTCATTAGGTTGATCAAAATCCTTGATTAGTTATCTATAGAGAACAGTCCTCTTTATTTTATTGAAATTTTCATGGAAACATTACTTTTTGTGTGAATTTTAAAACAGGAACTCAGTTCATCACTTTAGTTTTGTTTTGTATGCATATCAAAATTTTTATGAATCACAGTTGTTATTGGGAATCTTTCTACTGAGCCCAGTGTTGACTGGTACAATTTTACAGACCTAGACTTCACCATGAAAATTTAAGTTTTCCATCAGTATTTCACTCACAGCTCTGTAACAGATTTCACTCTTTGGATATTATATTGCTAAAGAAAAGGCCATAGTATACCCTGGAATTGCTGTATTTTCCCAGAACGCCTGCATCTTTTTTGAAGGACTGGTTTTTAAGCTTGACCACAGTGAAGATTTATGGCAGTGATAACACCTAGGTTTCTAGAGCACATCAGCCCTTGTTTATTTTTTTTTTCCTACTCCCAATCTTTTCGAATTCCATTTTCTAAACTTATTTCTGATTTTAGTCTCAGCTTAAAGTTGTATGTTACTAAAATCATGAGAAGTCTCTACTGAAACAGCAACCAAAAAAATCAATTGTGATATAATTGATTGACTTTGAAATGTTAAAGGAAAACATTTCACCTGAGTAATTTTTACTACATGTTATCATGGTATATTTTGTAAAAATAAAAATGAACGACAAAAGAAAAACATTCACACACCTACTTATGTTAGCAATTGGCCTGCAAATATCTGTATAATTAATGGGTTTTTTAAAAACACTCTCTAGTTGTCACAAATACCAAGATACTGGAATACAAATGCATTGATAGTTTCAAACATACAGAAGTCTTGATACAAAGTGTGCTATTATCAGAGTCCAGAACTGTTGGGAAGACTGACCTTGGTCCATCTCTTCTATGAAGTTTGGGGCAAGTTACTCAATGACTTTGCATCAGCAGTCCCTTGTCTATAAAATAATACTGTGGTATTACTGCCTCACCATGGGTTGTTGGAAAGAGTAAGTGGAATCATACCTCCATAAAGTGCCTGGCTCATAGTAGGCTTTTAGTAGATGTCAGTTCTCTACTCCCAACCTTATGTGATCTTAACAAGTTATATAAGCTCTCTACGACTGAGAAAATCTCGTAAATGGGTCCTTTACTGGGATAGCTGAACACTTTATAAGCTTAAAGATTACAAGAATAGTAATGTTGGCCTCAGTATTCTCATACTACACACCTGAGAAAACTAGACGTATCTTCCTGGGATGCCACTGTTCTTGGTCCCCCACAGACCCTTACCCAGCAGTGTGCCAGGTGACCTGGGGATCTAAAAGCCCCGCCTGGTTAGTAACAACACACCAGAAAGGACTCCCTTTGAGCCCAGGTGTCAGGCTCATCCAGAGTGTAACAAATTCTGGGCTGCACCAAAGCCCCCAGGATTCCCACATCTTTTGGAGGCTTCGGTGATCTATACCTTGGAATACATACTGAAATACTCAACTTTTGCTTGGTCAATCTTGTCTCGTGGGCTAGCTCACACATTAAGCACATCCTGTGTATTTCTGGGGCAGACCTAAAGCATTTCAAAACCCAGAGTTGGCAAACACTCGGTAAATTATGCCCCCATTTCTCCCTCACCCACGGCAGACAGCAACAATCAGTCACAGCACCGTTCATTTCCCTGTACTTTTTCAGCCTCGCATTCCAGGCAGCCACTACTGATCAGTCCCACTGGCATGCAAGAGAAACCTAATAAATGAGGAAACTGAGGGATAATTAGGCAGCGTTACTTTCCTGAGGTCACACTAAGCAGTTGAACTGAATATTAGGGTCTGGTTTTTGTTTTGTGTATAGTCTTTGCTGCAATAGCCAAAATGCATCTGGGGAGCGGGGGGGGGGGGGGGGGGGGGTTCCCGTGTTGCCATGGGTGTTGTGCATATCCAGCCATGATGCACAAGGTCATGGTGCACAAGGTCACGGGGTTGAGGGTTTACCGCTAGAGAACTGCGATAAACCTTCTCATGTAAAAGACTTAAGTGGGGTCATTAGGTACATTATAACCAGACAGTGAATAATTGGCTTCTAATTACTGAGAATGGTGTAGGATAAAAAGAAAGGTCTTTGCTGCTAGGATTTAGTAATAGCATTTTCAATAATAAAAATCACCTAAGGGACAAAAACAAATAGAGTCGTGCCCAAATTTGGTTCCAAGCAGTGGGAAGGCAGGCATACTATCTGCTGCCAGGAGCTAATGACCCGAGACCTTGAAATAGAATCGGGCCAGGCAAGGTTGTAAACATTCGAGCTTCCCTGTCTCCTCTGGGTTCCCTCAAATGGGCCATCAATTGCAGTCGCAATCCACCAGATAGGGGAAAAGAAGGAAAAAATGTTTCCCACAAGGAAGTAATGCTGTTCGTTCTCAGTGGCCTGATTCAGGGAGAGCTTGTGGGAGAGCCCGGGAGGAGGGGGAAGACCCAGCCTCCAATGTCCCCAAATTCCCCGATCCTCCGGACCACGGCCTGGAATTTCAACCTAGGGCTCCAGCTCAGTGATTCTCATCCAAGAGGCTGCCTCGGAAGGGCTTTTCCAAACCTCACGTGCAAAACCCACCCCGCCTCTAGGTGTCCTCTAACCCAGTGATGGCGAACCTATGACACGCGTGTCACAGGTGACACGTGAACTCATTTTTTTGGTTGATTTTTCTTTGTTAAATGGCATTTAAATATATAAAATAAATATCAAAAATATAAGTCTTTGTTTTACTATGGTTGCAAATATCAAAAAATTTCTATATGTGACACGGCACCAGAGTTAAGCTAGGGTTTTTCAAAATGCTGACACGCCGAGCTCAAAAGGTTCGCCATCACTGATCCGACCTCTCAGAAGTGTGCTCTCCCAGGCGGGAGCCTAATAGCAAGGGAGTGCCCGTACCCACAGCAGTTGTTAGGTGGGAGAGGAGTGAGAATCCTACTCTGGCTGGTGTGGCTCAGTGATTAGTGCGTTGGACCACTCACCAAAGGGTCTCAGGTTGGATTCCCAGTCAAGGGCACATACCTGGATTGCAGCTTCAATTCCTGGCCCTGTGTGGGAGGCAACCAATGGATGTGTGTGTGTGTGTGTGTGTGTGTGTGTGTCTCTCCCTCCCTCCCTCCCTCTCTCTAAAATCAATTGGGGGGGAATATCATTGGGTGAGAATTAACAAAACAAAACAAAAAAAAAAAGATTGAGAATCCTGTTCAGCCAAGGCCCGGATCTCTGTGAAAATCACAACTGGCTCTCGGAGGAGCCGGTGGCTTTTAGTTTCTCCAAAGGACCAGGACGAGTCCCTTGTACGTATTCAAGGACAGGTGCTCAGGACCCCACTGCGCCAGGCACAGTCATCCGCAGGGGCCCCCCGGGGAGCACGCTCAGCCTCCGCTCCCAAAGGCTGGGTGTTCTGAGGGGATCCATGTGTGAAAAGGCAGGCCTTGTGCTGGAATAAGCAGCCCAGAGGGTGGTTAAGAAGCCAGGCTGCCTGGGCTTGAGTCCCCGCTTAGGACTGGGTGACCTGAACCTCTCCGTGTCTACCTTCCCCAGCAGAACCTCGGGAGAGCTGCTTCACGTGGGTTAAGGCGGTTAATGGGATTTGGAACCCCCAGCACAGTGCCTATGTTACAGGCGGCAATATGCCCCCGTCTGACAAATACACGCTGTAAGCAGGTGTCCCCCTGCCACCGGAGCCCAGAGCCAGGCCTGATTAACCCGTGTGCGGGTTCAGGGAAGGCTTCAGACAAAAGACAGCCGGTGCGCTGGGGGTGAAGGATGCGAAGTCTAACGGGAAACACCTGTACGGAGTGACGGATGGAAACGATGTTCCGTGTAGGGTCTGCCGGGGAGTGGACGGATAGGAGCTGTCAAGGTGGGCCGTACCAGGTGGGGGGGGCCCTGCCCCACCCCCAAGCATCCTGGACTCTCTCATGCCCCTGAAGGGTCTTCGCCAGCATGTGACATGGTCACACTGGGGCTTGAGAAAGCCCTGTGCACATACTGAAGAGAAATGATGTCTTGGCTTTCTCTCCCAGGGATGGGCGGGGTAGAGAAGAAGCCGGGTCAGTGTGAGCTGGTAAGCGTGGAGGCTGGGCCATGGCCACGCAGGCGCGCCTCAGCCTCAGCCTCTGCGCTTCGCAGGTGGGCGCTTTTACAAACCGAAGGCAGGAGCCGCCACGTCAGCAAGAGACTCCGACTCACGTTGCTGCGAGACTTGCTGAACGGTGGTCCGACAGGAACCTGCAATACCTCTGAGGTACCCTGTACGCTGTTCTGTTTCTCTGTGATTTACGTGCTCGTCATGAACAATCATCTTGAAAGGGTGTCTGGGAGAAAGCTCTCAGGCGCTCTCAGTCGTCTGTGCCTCCATGTGAACAGGGGAAAGTTTTGATGGGACTGAAGGGGGAGGGTGCTTGAGGTGTGTGTGTGGGCGGGGGGGGGGGGCAGGAGAGTAAAATTAAGGAGAGAAAAGGCCGTGGGGGGTTGGAGGGTCTCCAGAGCCTCCTTCCCCTCCTGCGCGCTCACCCCAGGACTGCCCTGCGCCCCGCTAGCTCCTGGGTGATGAGTATTTTCTGGGGTGAGCTGCTGTCTGAGATGTGGGTCTAAGATGTGCCAACCTTGTGTCCTAGCCTCGAGGGCGAAGAGTGCACTCCAGGCCCTGGCCGTGGGCAGCGGCCGGGTTACAGCAGAAGGTCCAAACTGCACACGGGCTCCTGCCACCCTGCAGTGACCTCCAGGGGCTCAGGGGGGAGTGGGGCCTCTGTGAGCTCCAGGAGCGAGCTGTCAGGAGTCCCTGATGATCGGCAGGTGCTGCCTGTTTCACAGAGAAGATAAATGGAAGGACTTGTGTGCGAGACACCATTAGGGAGTGAGCATGCGCCCGAGAGAAAGCACTAGGGAAACTGACTTCCAGGAACGTGCAGGCCAAGCCACAGCGTTTTCTCGGAAGGGAAAGTGTTCTTGCTCTACAGCAGGGTTCAGTGACTGAGCCTTCCACCAGGCGTGAGAGCTAGTGGTTCTGAGCTGCTCTATGAGGGACTAAGCACTCCATCCCCTTCCTGCCTCTGCCTGGATGGGGGGGGGGGGGGGGGGGGTTCAAGCTGCCGACCTAGAAACCTCTGGCTTCTCTGAGCTTTATCTAACCCTCTCCCCTCCAGTCCTTTATTCTCTTTGCCTGTTGGGGTGGGGGGCAGGGGACTATCATCTGTCAGCTGCTCTGACACCTGCCATAGTTTGGCAGGGACTAATTTAATGACAAGAGACTCACTCCGATTCTTTCTGGGAAGAAGCGTTTGGGGGACAAGGAAGCAAGAGAAGAAATGTGGGCTCGGAGCCCGGAGCCGGCGAGGGGGGCAGGGGGTACAGGCCTCCCAGCGGCCGCCTCCGCTGCAGTCACTGAGCTCGCTGAGCCTGCAGGTGCCCAGGCCGTGCTGGGGGGAGGGGGGCACTGTCCCCACACCTCCCTGCAGGAGCAGGCGGGGCTCCGGCCAACACCGCTGCTGTTGCTATTGCCAGGCCTACTTCCTGGGCATCAGCTGCAGGGCAGCAGGGGCACTTTGAGATGATCTCTTCTAGTGGCGACTGCCAAAAAGAAGGGCAAGGTGGCAGGGAGGGAGGGAGGGAGAGGCCAGGCCGGCTGCCACCTCGGACACTTGAAATGCGGCCAGGCAGCTCTCGGTGCGGCTGTCCTCTAAGGGGAAACCAACAGGCTGGGAAGACGGGCTGCCTCAGTTTCCTTCAGGAAACCCGGAAGTAACAAAAGGGAGAAGCAGAGTCAGGGGCAGCCCCAGGGGCAGAGGGCAAGCGGACTGAAAGCAAACTGATGGCCGATGGGTTCTCAGTGGTTCTCGCCTAAGAAGGAGCAGTCCTGACGCCCTCGGGGGAATAGGAAAGTGTGTGCAGGTGGTTTGGGTTGTTGCCTGGCTCTGGAGCACCACCTGGCATTTAATGGGCAAGGCCCAGCCATGCCAAAGCTCCTTCCACGTGGGGGAAAGTCCGGCACATTAAAGAACCACTCCTCCCCCATGAAAAGCACCGAGCCCTTGCCTCTGCCACCGCCCCAGGCCCCTGTTCTCACACACAGGGACTCCTGGGCTCCCACATGCATGTCCCATGACGTCCACCAAACCCAGGCTGAGAAACAACATCAAACGTGACATGTGGCCAGTCCTGGACGTCGTTTGGTGAGCCCGTACTGTAAATGCTAGCGCAAAAGCGGCACTGAAATCACATGCTGCAGCTGGGTTTGAGATGCTCCAGAACAGGCGTGTATTCATCTTCTGTAACTTTGAGAATGAAATCACAATTGTTACTATATCGCAAGGAGCACTCACACCCTCAAGAACACGCCCATGGGCCGCCCAAGTGTGGCCCAAGGATACAGACGATTGAACCTTTGCCGGGAAGGTGCCCCAGCTCCACAACTCAAGTGCGGCTGCACAACACCTGGGACTCAGGTGCACGTTCTCAGGAACTCGGGGGGGTGGGGGGGGGGCGAGTAGCGATGTTTACCAGGCCCTCCGGGCGATTCTGATGCCCATTAAATGTGGGAACCACTGTGCGTATAGACGTTCACTTGAAACTTAGGTCTCTTATTTCAGTGACAAATGTTGCTGGTTGGTAAGGCAATGACTTGTTGAAGTCAATGACTGAAAGCATAGAGGAGTGAGACGTAAGGCACACACGGAGAAACCGCGCCTGTCCCTGCCCCAGAAGTCCCCTCCGTCGGCCTGGGCGGGCAGAATCTCAGGCCATCACAGGATCCTCTAGCCGGCCACCGAGGGAAGCATGATTCTCCTCCCCGCCTGCCAGGCTCCAAGCTCGGACCACGTTCCCACGAGCGCAGGTGATCTAGGGGCAAGGAGAAATGGGTTGTTTTGGCAGAAGGAGCAGGAGAAAGGGGGGCAATGCTGGGTGAGCATTGATGCCAGGCACTCTCAGAACCTCTTTCCCTCCTCACAGCTCCCCTGTCAGGCAGGGAGTGCTACCCCACCCACAGATGTGAAACTGAGCCCTTCGGGAAGCCCAATGACTCGCCTACAGTCATCAGCTCTTAGGAGCAATGAAATTTACACGCAGGCTCACAAACTCGGCACTTCCTCTAAATTCTCCTGAGCCACGTCAGCACTGTCTAAACCAGTGGTTCTCAACCTTCCTAATGCCGCGACCCTTTAACACAATTCCTCATGGTGTGGTGACCCCCAACCATAAAATTATTTTTGTTGCTACTTCATAACTGTAATGTTGCTACTGTTATGAATCGTCATGTAAATATCTGATATGCAGGATGTATTTAGGCGACCCCTGTGAAAGGGTCGTTCGACCCCCAAAGGGGTCGCCGCGACCCACAGGTTGGGAACCGCTGGTCTAAAAGAACTGTCGGTGATGATGGAAGTGGCCTTCATCAGTAGCCACCAGCCACATGTGGCTAGTCGGCACTTACATTGTGGATGGTGCGACCGGGGCAGTAAATCTTGGTTTTGTTTCTTTATTTTAAATTATAAAAGCCGCATGTGGTTAGTGCCTGACCTCTTACTCAGTGGAGGATCACACAGTTTTGTCCAAAGACACCGTGAGAGTGGAAGTGTTCACCCGATGTAATCCTCAGGGGGAAAAACACACAAGAGCATTGGTACGGCCAGCAATCATTATTACTCATTCATCTTAATGGAAATGGTGACAGACTCTTCACAGTGTCTGACTTCAGGAAATACAATGAATCCACAGACTCCGTTAGTCAGAGTTAAAGAGGCCTGCCTGCTGCAAATGGCAGCCGGCAGAGCCAGCGATGGCAGCTGGGAGGTGCCCTGTGCCCCGGCTAATGGATTGAATGAGGACAGTAAATGCAAATGGGACCGTTTCGGCAGCTAATCTTTCCTTCGCTTGACAGGCTCTAGAGACACCCTGTCTTGTTTCTCCTAATAACTGTTCTTCCAAATGCTAAGAGGACATCGTCAAATGGGTGCACCATGGAGTTTGACCCTTGCAATGACGTTAGCAGGGATGACAGTGATAGAGTCGTTGCTTAGTGCTGGGCAAAGCAGTCTTCCAAGATGTCAGAGTAGCCAGCCTTATGCAAGAAAAGATCAGAGGGCCTGTCACCTGGTTAGCATAGCTGGCATCTGTCCCTTGGCCATTTAGTGCCCACATAGATGGGAATCCCAGCCCAAGGGGCTGTTTAATAAATTCCAGAACAGGTGAAAGACCTCCCTCCTCCCCCCCTCCCCCGTTAAGGGACCAATGGAATAAGATTTTTACTTCTCTTATCAGCAAATAAGATCCACTATAGGATTCTACTCCAGATCTTCTCATTTGCCTTTGAAACTAAGATTCCTGGTCCTTCTGAATGAAAGAAGAAAATCCGCAACAGCTGAGGTGGAGAAAAGCCTTCTCGGTGTACTCTGCAAAACCAGGGCCTCGGGCAAAACCCTCAGCCAGCAGGAAGGTGGAGAAGCAGATGACCATGGGACTAGGGGGTCTGAGATGAGCCTCAAAGCAGCAGGGAGGATTGGAAGAAATTCTCAAAGTGAGGTATCAGGGCAGTGGAGAGCAGTGTAAAGGGATGAAGGAAATAATAGCAAGCTCTCCTTGTCCTCAGATGTGTGTGGATCTACAACCCTAGAGCCGTGGTCGGCAAACTGCGGCTCACGAGCCACATGCGGCTCTTTGGCCCCTTGAGTGTGGCTCTTCCTAAGCCTTAGGAGTACCCTAATTAAGTTAATAACAATGTACCTACCTATATAGTTTAAGTTAAAAAAATTTGGCTCTCTCATTATGCTAAGTGAAATAAGCCAGTCAATAAAGGAAAAATACCACATGATCTCACTCATTCATGGACAATAGAGACCATTATAAACTTTTGAACAATAATAGATACAGAGGCAGAGCTGCCTCAAACAGATTGTCAAACTGCAGTGGGAAGGCCGGGGAGGGTTGGGGGGCAGGAGGTAGGGGGGTAAGAGATCAACTAAAGGACTTGTATGCATGCATATAAGCATAACCAATGGACATAAGACACTGGGTGATAGGGGAGGCTAGGGGACTGTCTAGGGCGGGGGGATAAAATGGATACATATGTAATACCCTTTGTAATACTTTAAGCAATAAAAAAAATAAAAAAAATAAAAAAAAAATATGGCTCTCAAAAGAAATTTCAGTCGTTGTATTGTTGATATTTGGCTCTGTTGACTAATGAGTTTGCCGACCACTGGCCTAGAGGAACTCGGACAATAGCACCATGTGCCCATCCGCAAGTCACAGCTGCAATCGCTCCCCCTGGTAGCAGCTTGGGTTTTTTGAGAGGCGTTTTGGTCCTTGGTTAGTCAGTTACTGCCTTTTATTTATTTTACTTTTTTCAGTTACTGCTTTTTATATCTCAAGTTCTCCGTACATTTAGTCCACATGAGATAATTAGGTTGGCAGAGTTGGCTCTTCCTGACTGATAAGGGAAGATGGCGGGTGAAGGTCCGATTCCTTTTAAAAAGCTTTGTTTGTGGTACTAAAGCTTCTTTCTAAGATACAGGCAGTGACCCTCAAAGGCTGAGCCTGACCACCTGTGGGAAAATTACCCGGGAGAATTAGTAAATGAGAGGTAGAGGGCAGAGGAAACGAATTTCATTTTTAACAAGAATTACTGTCCCCACCCCGTCCGGGTGTGGTTCTTACACAGCAGTCTGAGGACCATGCGCCCAGGGCTCCCTCCTCCCCTCCAAGGTTCACCTGTCTGGGGAGGGAGACATGTCACACGCAGCGTGTTTTTGCACAGCAAGCACTTGACACTGATTTAAACAGGAGCAACTGGTGTTGGCATTGCCCACGCATGCTCTTACAGGGTATACTCTCTGACAGAGTCAAACACAAGCCCCTCGGTTAAGAGGTCCTGTTTGTGGCTATGGTTTTACTTGTAATTGGTTTCACGTCATTCATTTTAACTAGATGACTTTCTGCCTCCAGTTGAAGAGATAAATGCATGTATGTGTGCAGATGTCCGGTGTCTTCAACAAAACCTAGGCACAGTTTGAACAGTGATGACATAGGATATATTTATTGATTTGAGAGAGAGAGGGAAAAGAAGAAGAGAGAGGGAGAGAGAGAGAGAGAGAGAGAGAGAGAGAGATCAGTTGCCTTCCGTACACTCCCCGGACTAGGATCAAACCTGCAACCTGGGTATGTGCCCTGATCGGGAATCAAACTCGCAACCTTTGGGTGTATAGGACGATGCTCCAATCAACTGAGCCACCTGGCCAGGGCCGTTGATAATATATCTTAAAGGCAGACATATGATTAAGTAATCAACTCTGTGATGTGACCAACAGCTCAGTGGTTGTGATATTTATGCATTAGTCCAACTGCCTTACAGATGAAAAAGTAGAAATATACAATATCAACATCGCACCAGACATGCAACTCATTGAAGTATTTTAATTGGAGTTCCTGGACTTTTGTGCTGTAAAATATAAAAATGTTATTAAGAAATAAAGAGAGACAGAGGGAGGAAGAAAGAGAAAGGTAAGGGGTAACACCTTTTTTAACATGCTTTTATTGATTTTTTTTTTTTTTTTAGAGAAAGGAGAAGGGAGAGGGAGAGAGAGAAAGAGAAAAACATTGATCAGCTGCCTCCTACATGCCCCTACCGAGGGTCGAGCCCACAACCCAGGCATGTGCCCTGACCAGGAACCAAACCAGAAATCTCTTGGTGCATGAGATGATGCTCAACCACTGAGCCACACCAGCCAGGCCAGGGTGACGCCTTCTTCAGAGCACTTATTACAGTTTTCTCTCTTTGACCAGACTGTGAACTCCTACAGGGCCCTGAGCTAGTCTATTTGCAAGAATTAGCCACTGTTACTCTTCTGCTTGTCTCCAGGCCTCTTCAGCAATGACTGTTAAGAGGTATTGACCCCTCCCTGGCACCTGGCCTGGCCTTGTGACTTGATTTAACCAATTAAGTAGCGAAAGGGACATTATGTCAGTTCAGAGCCTAATCCTCCAGAAGCCTGGCAGCTTCCCCTCATTCGTTCTCTTGAATTGGCCTGGCCACCCCGTGAGTAAGTCCAGGCCACCCCCTGGAGGATGAGAGAGCGGGTAGAGCAGAGATGAACAACCCCAGCTCAGAACCTTCTAGACCAGCCAGCTCAGTAACCCAACAGCTATCTGCAGCTACTAAGTCCAGCCAAGACCAGAAGAGCTGGCCAGCTGAACCCAGCCCAGACTGTTGACCCAGAGCATTGTAAACTGCTTTTAAAGCCAATGAGTTGGGATGTTATCCATCCAGTTTTAAAGCCAGTGAGTTGGGATGTTATGCATCCAGTTTTAAAGCCAGTGAGTTGGGATGTTATGCATCCAGTTTTAAAGCCAGTGAGTTGGGATGTTATCCATCCAGTTTTAAAGCCAGTGAGTTGGGATGTTATGCATCCAGTTTTAAAGCCAGTGAGTTGGGATGTTATGCATCCAGAGCTGACTGATACAAGGAGGGGTTGTGTTGAGTTTAATTCATTTTTGTATCTCCCACACCCAGCATAGCAGTAGGCACCATGTGGCCCTCACTGAAAAAATGTCGAATAAGTAAGTGAAGAAATGAACAAATTCAGGCGACTGGGCGGTGATTAGCCTTTAAGTTTCTCACTGTTCTGAGGACCATGGGATAAAACATCACTCTTCCTTGAGCTCTAAAATTAAGAACATTTCAGCACTCTGCCTTTCCGACCGCAGTTAGTCCCATATTAAATAACAGGAGAGGGTGGGTACCGCCCGCTCTGAAGTCTAAGGCACATGCCTGTAATTCTCTGAAGAACTCAAACCGTTAAGTATTTGCTTTTTGAAACTGCGTTCTCTGGAAATCCACTCCTTTAACCAATCTGCAGAACAACCTGGAAATGCAGGCTCCCCACATCTCAGGCATGAGCCCCCTGTGGTGTGTTCCCTTCTGCAGAATTGTTGGCTACCTCTATCTGCTCAGGGACATAATGTGTGTGTTGGGGGGGGGGGGTGCTGTGAGAAACAGAGTGAGGTGTCTGACTGTGCCTGCATGCCACCTCCACACTCTGGCAGTCACCAACCTGCTGTTTATAATAGAGCTAAGCCCATACCTAAAGGGTTGAGCGTCCAGGCTCCAGCTAGCACCCAGGCAGGTGGCATGTGGGCATCAAGATCCATGAAGAAACCCCAAAACGATCTTAAAGAGTGAAAACATAACCTTCAGAAATGTCTTCACTGCATATTTGCTTCTGTATTTACTGTTCATGGACTGTCGCTATGAACAAGGGTGGGATTCATGTAATAGAACTGCTCAGTGTGACAGACAACAGGCTATTGTTTGCCAATTGATGATTCAACCTAATTCTTTCACCACTTGTCTGTATTTGCACTATTTGTGAAATCATCATTCACTTAGATGTTAGACCTTTATTTGGATGGAGCCCTTCTCTTCTATGTTAGCATTTATTGATAGGATTCTTTTATCATTGACCTGTAACACAGTAGTACATGTCTTAAAAAAAAAATGAAGATACAGAAAAGACAACTAATCTGGATCTTCTTGGAAGAGCTTAATGAAGAGCTCAGGACCTCTTGCGCCTGCCTGGGAAGAGAAGGGTACGGCAAGGTCTTGAGCATCACCACATAGGCACACCTGTGCACGGGGCCCATGCTCCCTTAGGTGGCTTCTGGTTTTAGAAGAGACTGGAGGAACACTTGGTAACCAGAGACCCCTCTTGCAAAGAGCATGTGTTTCAGGAACAGCTCAAGGCTCAAATCTGACGCTGAATCTAGAAATTACGCTTCTAGGAATCTAGTCTAGACATGAACAAAGAAGGATGTTTAAGGATATTCACTGCAGCCCGGGCTGTTGTGACTTGGTTGGAGCGTCCTCCTGTACACTGAAGGTGGCAGGTTCGATTCCCAGTCAGGGCACATATGGGAAGCAATTGATTGATGTTCCTCACATCAATGTTTCTTTCTCTCTCTCTCTTCCTCCCTCCCTTCCTCTCGCTCATCAATAAAAACATATCCTTAGGTGAGGATTAAAAAGAATTTTTAGAAAGGATGTTCACTGCAGCATTATTTATAACAAAGACTAGAAACAACCTAAGTATCCACTGGTAGGGGATGTGGTTGACTAAAACATAGTACATTTATTCGGTTGACTGCTCTGTAGACATTGAAAGGACTGGAGCATTTCTGGTTGTGCTGCTATGGGAAAAGCTCTGAGCTATGTTATTATGTGAAAAGATTAAAGTGTGGGATAGTGTGCATACCGGACTCCCACCTGTGTATATGCACACAAAATTGGATCAAGGTACACAAGAAACTCAATGGTGTTTCCATGTGGAGAACAGGACTAGAGAATCCTTCCTGCAGGTCTCACCGTTGCAAGTAGAGGGCTCTGAGGAAACATTCTCTCCCTGGGAGGGGCCCTGGGGAGCAGCTCCTTGGGGCCGGGGCACAACCGAACCAGGCAAGCAGGACAAAGGAAAGAAGCCAGCCTGCACCTGAGCAGTCTTCTGCCAGGGGAGGGAGGCCTAAGGGAGAGCAGAGAGTTGCCCGGCCTGTCTGCAGTGAGAAGACCTTGAGAACTCATCATTCCCCACTGCAGGGTGCTCGAGGAATCCAGAAACCAATGGGACACTGGCCAGCTACTTCCTCAGAGGGCATGAGTGCAGACTGCCAGGGAGTGCTGGGCACCCATCTGTTCCCAGGTTCCGTGTCCAGAAATCCATCCTGTAAGGCAAGCCAGGTGGGAAAGGAGAGGGCGAGTGTGGGAAGGGCATCCCAAGTACAGGGAAGAGTGTGCAGAAGGGCACAGATACGCAGGAGGGCCTGGGATGATTACACGAGTTTGGAGTGGCCGAGCTTCCCAGCCTGTGGGCGCTGGTGCTGGCAGGTCCTAGGGCATGAAGGGGAAGGGGGAGGCCAGACTGACCTAAAGAACTTGAATTTCATCTTGAAGGTAATAGGAAATCTTTTACTTTCAAATGGGGAGGAAGAATTTCTCACAGAGCCTAGTGAATGCTCAGTCACTGTTGGATGGATGAATTAAAGGGGAATTAATCTGGGTCCTACACTTTGAAGTAGTCTATTAGGCTGCTGAAGCCTTCGATTTCAGCAGTATATTAAATTTGGGGGGTTCTCACTCATTTTTTAATTATAGTAATAGAAGCAGCTACCATGCCTTAAGTGCTTATAGCAAGTAATACCTCACTGGCTCTCAAATGTGGCTGCACCCTGGGTTTACCTAGGGAGGTTTTTAAAATGTTGATTGATGTCCTAACTGGTTTGGCTCAGTGGACAGAGCGTTGGCCTGTGGAATGAAGGGTCCCAGGTTCAATTCCGGTCAAGGGCATGTACCTTGGTTGTGGGCACATCCCCAGTAGAGGGTGTGCAGGAGGCAGCTGATCAATGTTTCTCTCTCATCGATGTTTCTACCTCTCTATCCCTCTCCCTTCCTCTCTGTAAAAAATCAGTGAAATGTTGATTGATGGTTTTCACAATCAGGAATTCTGATTTGATGGACCTGGGATTTTTGAACCTCTTCCAGCAATTCTAATATGCAGCCAAGTTTGAGACCCAAGGCCCTACCTCATTTAATTGTCACAACATCCCCTGGCCATAGACTCTGTCATTAGCCGCGCTGTACAAAATTGTTGTGCAAATACCCCTGTTGGAACATTGGATGAGCTGTGTATTTGTGAAAGAGAGAGATGAGGGGGTGGGGTGGGGGGGCCTGTTTATGAGTCTAGGTAGAGATTATCAACTGTCAGACTTGCATAAATCTTAGGGTTAAGACTTATGCAGGTTTAACACAGAGGAAGGACCAGGCTGTTGTGTCTACCCAGAGCTAGAGGCACAGGGTAGGGTGATGGCCCTCCATTCCTGGACCAGGAAAAGTGAGCGATAAAGGGGGAGATGGTGGCAATTCAGCTGAGGAAGGTACAGGAGTGATCACCGACAAACTCTTCCCATTCTCCCGCCAGAAAAAGCAGCTGGCTGCTCTCTTAATAATGCTTTGTCTTCCCCAGAAGAACGAAAACACATTCTGCATAGAGATGCTTCTTTTAGCAGCCACAGTGTCTGCTTTCAAAGGCAGGGGAGGGAGGGGAGGAAAGTAGGAAAGACAAATTTTTCATGACTTTTCCTCCTCAAATTTGTTGAGCGAATGTGCTAAGGAAGATACATGTTACTGATGTATTAGCAGTCAAGGAGAACCTGGGTGTCTAGATCTGGGAACAGCATTAACAGTGCATCCAATCACCATAGTGGATGTGGCTTGTCAGGGGACACCAGGGTGTGGTACCACAGTTGGTACCATATGACCAGGGGGTAAAGAGCCCTGGGGTACAAGCTGTTTGGAGGGACGACTGCACCCCTGGGGAGGAGATAGCTTCCACGTGAGCTCCTGTGTCACACCTGAGAATTGCTCTCTTTACCCAAAGCTGCAATGAAAAACTTAAGTGGGTAGAACACCGTCGCTGAGACTAGAGTTTGGCTCAAATGGCAAAACTGGCACCCTCTCTCATAGAGAACACTTCTGGGAAACGCTTAAGGTCGGCGAGGGCTGAGGGATCTTGGGTATTAGGGACCATTGACAGAGAGCACTTCTGAGCCCCTCACGTGACTGTCCAACCTGTCCACTAGCTCCGCCCACTGAGAAGGTTAGAAGCAATGACCAAGCCACCAGCTGCGATCATCCCTAGTTAGGTCTTGAAATGCAGCGTCTCACTAACATAAATAACTGCACAGGGAGAGAGGAAAAGCAGGGCTCCTTCCGGTACTGGCTGAGCCCAGACCCTGGAACCTGTCCTACTGGATAACAAGGAAACTACCAGTTTCTAGGGTCATGTCAAAAACATTCAAGAACCCACGTGAAGAGAGTCTCACTGGCCAAAGATGGAACAATTTGAGGACAAGCGATAATAATCCCAAGGGCTTGAAATCCATCAAATATGTTGAAATTCATGAGTTCATAATTACATATAGTTGGTCCTTTTTGGAGGATGACAGGGAACCAATTTTGTAATCTTGAAAAGCACTAAATTAAGGGGGGAGAATCAAAGAGGTATCCTGCTTGCCCTATATGATCCTTATCACTAAATAACCAATAATAGATTAAGGGAATTTTCTCTTTATAAAAGAACTCCAACTTCCCTAGCCAGTTTGACTCAGTGGATAGAGCATCAGCCTGCAGACCAAAGGGTACTGGGTTTGATTCTGGTCAAGGGCACGTACCTTGGTTGCAGGCTCCTCCCCTGGTCAGGGCTTGTGCAGGAGGCAACCCATCGATGTGTTTCTCTCACATCAGTATTTCTCTCTGTCTTTCCCTCTCTCTTCCACTCTCTCTAAACATCAATAGAAAAATATCCTTGGGTGAGGATTAAAAAAAATATATACATTTTTTAAATAAAAATAAATAAATAAAAGCACTGCAACTATTAAATGAAAAGGGAATGACAGAATTAGAATACCACTGCTTTGCAAACCCCAGTAAATTACTAGGCACAGGCATTAGGTAAGCATCAGTGGCTGCCAACATCACTTGCACCATAAAAAGAGAGACAACCAGACATTATGTGTCTCCTGAAGTCTTGCCAAGGAAATCGAACCTGAGTCCAAGCCAGTTTCTAGGTCCAGCTCCCCATCTGCAGGAGCGTGGTGAACTATTGAGGACTATGCAGTCAGCAAATCACACTGCGGGGACTTCCACAGGCCAAACGGACCAGGTTCTCCCACAGAGAGATTAAAAGAAAAATATAGAGATAGGCGAGGAAACCTGTAAGATAAACATTGAAAGAGACTTAAAAGACACATCAAAGCTTTGTAGATGTCCAGAACTAAACTTCGTGTTTATAATGCACATTTGGATAAAAAATAAAAACGTTATAATAATGGGATATAGATTACTTGTTGGGGGAGAAAGGAAGGGACCTGTGGTTTGAATGGGGGACCTAGATGGGCTCCTGGGATGGCGGCAAAGGTTATTTCTTGACCTAGTGGTGGTTACATAGCTGTTTGCCTTGGAATAATTCATTAAGTCACATTGGTATGGTTTTCTGTATAGCAATTATGGTTTTCTGTATTTGTGTTTTGTTTAAAAAAACTTTTCAAGCCCTTCCCTAATAGAGATATTCAAAGCATGAAAGCATGAGGGCCTATGGAGAGGGCCAGGTGGCAAGAGTCTGAAGGTAGGCTCTAGGAACTCAGAACATCCCCAGCTAACAGCCAGCAAGAAAACAGTCCTTCAACCACAAGGAATTAAATTCTACCAACAACCTGAATACACCTGGAAGGGAACACAGAGCTCCAGATGAGAAAGTAGCCTGGTTGACACCCTGATGTCAGTCTTGTGAGACCCTGAGCAGAGAAGCCAGCTACACTAGGCCTGGATTTCTGACCTACAGAGCTGAGAGGTGATAAATAGGTGTGTTTTGAATGCTAAGTTTATGGTATTGTATTGTGCTGCAGTAGAAAAATAATACATAGAACAAGCTCTAAGCTGCAAAAATGATACTAATAAGACAACCTGAATGCAATAGTGTAAGTGGGTCTTTTTTATTATAATGTTCATCATAAATAGGAAAAAGTTAACAGCAGCAAAGCACTTTAGATTTTTCCAAAGTGCAATAGGGGAAAGAAAGTTTTCCGATATGCTAAAAATACTTCTAATTGCTATCAGTTGGGAAGAAGCTCTCAGTCGAAAGAGGTCTTCTGTATCTGAAGAAGCATAATGAACCCTCCCCCTCACCTTTCAGGCTCCAAAGACACATGTGGCTGAATAGAGACTATTGTAGGGGGGAGAGTGAATTGTCTTCTTCCTCCCACTCTCACCCACCCAGAAGCAATTAGTGACAGAGAACAAAGAAAGCCACGTGCCTTCTTGTTCCAAGACTGGAGAAAATGGAACCAGCTGGGGCAGGGAAGTGTCCTGAGAAAAGTCGGCATCACAGGAACAATTTGACAGAAGCCAGGCAGTCCCTTCATCTAATATTGACCGTGGGCAACATTAACAGACTGATGGGTGAATTTCTAGACCTAATTTCTTTTTTTTTAACTTTTTATTGATTAGGGTATTAAAATGTGTCTTTATCCCCCCATTGTCCCCTCACCCCCCCAGTCTTGCCCTCCTCACCCTCACCCCCTGCATCCATCGCTTAGGCTTATATGCATGCATACAAATCCTTTGGTTGATCTCTCCCCCTCACCCCCACCCTCCCCTACCTTCCCTCTGAGGTTTGAGCATCTGATCGATGCTTCTCTGTCTCCAAAGCTGTTTTTGTTCATCGGTTTATGTTGTTCATTATATTCCACAAATGAGTGAAATCATGTGATATTTATCTTTCTCTGACTGGCTTATTTCGCTTAGCATAATGCTCTCCAGCTCCATCCATGCTATTGCAAATGGTAGGAGTTCCTTCCTTTTTATAGCAGCATAGTATTCCATTGTGTAGATGTGCCAAAGTTTTTTAATCCACTCATCTGCTGATGGGCACTTAGGCTGATTCTAAATCTTAGCTATTGTACATTGCGCTGCTATGAACATAGGGGTGCATATATCCTTTCTGATTGATGTTTCTAGTTTCTTGGGATATATTCCTAGAAGTGGGATCACTGGATCAAATGGAAGTTCCATTTTTAGTTTTTTGAGGAAACTCCATACTGTTCTTCACAGTGGCTGCACCAGTCTGCATTCCCACCAGCAGTGCACCAGGGTTCCTTTTTCTCCGCATCCTCGCCAGCATTTGTCATTTGTTGATTTGTTGATGATAACCATTCTGACAGGTGTGAGATGGTACTTCATTGTCGTTTTTATTTGCATCTCTGCAAATAATTATTAGTGACTTTGAGCACATTTTCATATGTCTCTTGGCCTTCTGTATGTCGTCTTTCAAAAAGTATCTATTTAGATCTGCTGCCCATTTTTTTATTGGGTTGTTTGTCTTCCTTTTGTTAAGTTGCATAAGTTCCCTGTAAATGTTGGAGATTAAACCCTTATCGGAGATATCATTGGCAAATATGTTCTCCCATGCAGTGGGTTTTCTTATTGTTTTGTTGATGGTTTCTTTTGCTGTGCAGAAGCTTTTTATTTTGATGTAGTCCCATTTGTTTATTTTCCCTTTAGTTTCCATTGCCCTAGGAGCTGTGTCAGTGAAGAAATTCCTTTGTCATATGTCTGAGATCTTGCTGCCTGTGGATTCCTCTAATATTTTTATGGTTTCCCATCTTACATTTAAGTCCTTTATCCATTTTGAGTTTATTTTTGTGTATAGTGTAAGTTAGTGGTCTAGTTTCATTTTTTTTGCATGTGTCTGACCAAATTTCCCAACACCATTTATTGAAGAGACTGTCTTGACTCCATTGTATGTTCTTGCCTGTTTTGTCAAATATTAATTGAGCATAGTGGTTTGGGTCAATTTCTGGGTTCTCTATTCTATTCCATTGGTCTATAGGTCTGTTCTTGTGCCAGTACCAAGCTGTTTGAAGAACAGTGGCTTTGTAATACAGCTTGATAACTGGTATTGAGATCCCACCTACTTTGTTCTTCTTTCTCAGGATCGCTGCAGCTATTCGGGGTCTCTTTTTATTCCAGATGAATTTTTGGAGAGTTCTTTCTAGATCTGTGAAGTATGCCGTTGGTATTTTAATGGGGAGTAGACCTAGTTTCTAAGTATTCTTCTTCTCTTTGGTGTCTAGTTGATGCTTGACCAAGAAAATTGGAAGGCTAGAAAACAAAGTAGCATGTTTTGAGTTCCTAGGAAGCATTGAGTACTGTGCCAGATACTTTTACATTGTAATTCCAGTTAATCCTCATGGCCATCTGTGTTAGTCAGGGTTCTCCAGACAGGGGTGTGCGTGTGTGTGTGTGTGTGTGTGTGTGTGTGTGTGTGTGTGTGAATATATTAATTTATTGTAAGGAATTGGCTCACATGGTTAGGGAGGCTCCCAAGTCCAAAATCTGCAGGGTGGACTGGCAGCCGGGAGACCAGGAGAGCCAATGTTCCAGTTCCACTGCAGATCCATCTGCTCTAGAGCCAGGAAGCACTGGTGTTGCAGGTGACGTCCAAAGGCAGTCTGCTGGAGAAATCTCTCTTGCTCGAGGGAAAGCCAGTCTTTTGTTTTATGTGGGCCTTCAACTGATTGTAGGAGGCCCACCACCCACTTTATGGAGGGCAATCTGCTTCATCCTAAATACGCTCACAGAAATACCCTAAAGGTTGGGCCAAATATCTGGGCACCCCACAGCCCAGCCAAAATGACACATGAAATGAACCATCCAGCCATCAGAAAGGTAGATACTCCCTCATTTTGCACATGAGGAAACAGGCTCCCAATTGATTGACATACTCAGTGAAGTGGCTGGTTGGAGTTCCGGCTGCAATCAAACCTAGCCTCTCTGGCTCCAGGAAGTTGGGGTGGGGTGAGTATCATTGAATATGGCCTGGAGAGAAAACCCAGTCTCCCCTGCCTTCAGTAATAACTGTCACACTAGCATGCAATCAGCTAGCAAGATGTGAGCACCTGCTGTGCTGTCAGGGAACTAAACTCACAGAGGGGAGACAATCAAAGAGCTGCAAAACGGCCTGGGGGTCTTGTTTCCTCTCTAGTGCAGGTGCTGGGGGGGAAGGGGGAGCCACTGCCCCGATTCACACCGAAAGTGGGTCGCAGTGCCCAGGCCAGGGCCCAGGTCCGTCCACCCTGTAGGGCTGCAAGAACCTCCCGCTTCTCAAGTGCCAAAGAGGAGAGGGTGAGCACTTACATTAAACAACTTTATGAGGAGGACCGCCTGCTGAGGCCTGTCAGGCAAGAGAGTAAGTATTGCAAAGCCTCTTCTTTCAGCAGGACTAGGAAGAAACCATTCCCTTAGCACGCAAGGGGTATAGGGACGTCTCAGCGCCCCATCCGGCTTCCCGCACTCATTGCCCGTGCATCAGCCCTTGATCTGTGCCTCTAGTATGGAGTATGGTCGTGGGTCCGAGTTCCACCCTCTCCCACCTCCAGCCCCCATATTTGTCCCCAGGTCTGCGCGCCACCCAGCGCCTGCCTCCTGCCAGGAGGTTGGCTGCGAGGCCACTGGCGACACCTAGTGGCCAAGGCGGCTGCAGCAGCCGAAGTCAGATTTCCCCGGAGGGAGAAGAAAGACAGGGCTCGGGCTCTTGTGGTTTGAATATTAAAAAGAATGTGACTTCACTTGTTACTCGAAGCTGACCAAGGTGCACCTATGCTGAAAAGCACGGAAAGAGCCCTAGCCGGTTTGGCTCAGTGGGTAGAGCGTGGGCCTGCGGACTGAAGGGTCCCAGGTTTGATTCCCGTCAAGGGCACATGCCAGGGGTTGCAGGCTCTGTCCCCAGTAGAGGGCGTGCAGGAGGCAGCCGATCAATGATCAGTGATTCTCTCATTGATGTTTCTATCTCTCTTTCCCTCTCCTTTTCTCTCTGAAAATATATTTAAAAAAGAAAAGCACAGAAAGACTGGTGGCCTTTCCTTGATTCTGGACCTCGGGAAAGGGCCAATTTCAGGGTCAGACCCCTGTTTAAGCCCCTCCTATGCCTCCTCCATCTATCTGTGCTGTCCGCTGTCCACTCCACCACTGTCCACTCCACTTGGTCAGCACTAGGCATATGTGGCTATTTTTTTAAATATTTTTTTTATTGATTTCGGCCAGGAAGGGAGAGGGAGAGAGAGAAACATCAATGATGAGAGAATCACTGATCAGCTGCCTCCTGCCCGCCCCCCACTGGGGATCGAGCCTGCAACCTGGGCATGTGCCCTGATCGGGAATCAAACTATGACTTCCTGGTTCATTAGGTCAACGCCCAACCACTGAGCTACACCAGCATATGTGGCTATTTAAATCAAACTAATCAAAACGAGATGGAAAGCCTCCTTTCTTCAGTGGTACCAGCCACTCTTCAAGTGCTCAGTAGCCACGTGTGGCTGGTGGTGAACAGGCTGGACAACACAGAGGACACACGTTTCCATCCTCACAGAAATGATGATGGGTAAGTGCTGGTCTGCAGGCTAGGAATTTCCCCACTGGTGTCTTTTACACATTTTCAACAACATTTTCTTTGGAAAGAAGAAGATGGGACACTGGGAGGAACTGTAAATATATCTTATTATTTACAGAGAGGAAGGGAGAGGGATAGAGAGTTAGAAACATCGATGAGAGAGAAACATCGATCAGCTGCCTCCTGCACATCTCCTACTGGGGATGTGCCCACAACCCAGGTACATGCCCTTGACCGGAATCGAACCTGAGACCTTACAGTCCGCAGGCCGACGTTCTATCCACTGAGCCAAACCGGTTAGGGCCGGAACTGTCATCTTGCTGGATTCTTCATTAGCAGGAACGCACAGACTGACAGAGGAGTTGGTTGACACAAATTTGGCTTGAACGGGGGTTTTTCCAGATGCCGCGTTACTGTGTCCTCTCCCGGGAACATGAGCCGCGTGGGCGTGGGCGTTTCGCCTTCCATTTGTCGCTGGAGGTTTATTTGTCCTAGTCCTGCTTCCTCTCCCTTCCTGCTTTCTCTTTGAGAGGAACACCTTTCCCTTCGCGTGTCTAACAAGGGAAAGATGCTGGCGGAGATGTTTGGTATCCGTGGGACGAAGGAAGGCTCTTTCGGGACATGGACTCACCAGGTTCTACGGCAAAAAAGAAGTCCTGAACCAGGGGCGGCTGGACTGGCCACCAAGACGCAACCATCCCAGGGTGTCTTGGTACTTCATTCATTCGCTCATTCCACCACCATTTACTGAGCATTTATTATGTGCCAGGGTACAGCCATGAGCTCAACACGGACCTTCCGCGATAGGGCTGACAGGGGAGGGGTGACCCACAATGTAAAGAATGGTGCCACATAAGTATAATGGATCCAGGTGAGCCATATACGATAATAGCAGTTGCCTCGTTCTGAATTCCTGTCCCCATCCCTATTCTTTTTTTAATCCTCACCCGAGGATATGTTTGTCTTTATTTTAGAGAGAGAGAGAGAGGGGAAGGGAGAGGGAGAGAGAGAGAGAAACATTGATGTGAGAGAGAAACATTGATCGGTTGCCTCCTGTATGTATCCTGACCAGGTATCAAACCCACAACCCTTAGTACCTGGGACAATGCTCCAACCAATGGAGCCACACGGGCCAGGGCTCCCCATCCCTATCCTGTACCAAGCACTGAGCTCTCTGCTCACCAGAGGCCAGCGAGCCCCCACAGCAGCTGTGTTGGGCCTCAGGTACGGTTACTCTCAACTCCCATCGGTGCAAACACCCTCAGGAGTTGGAGCAAGGTGCTCAGGGCCGGCACTGGTGAAGGGAGGAGCCAGCGTCGCAGCCCTGGTCTCGCTGACGCCACCTGGTAGGGAAAAAGTGCAGGTTGTCAGGTGACTGAGTTCCAGGCTCAATTCTGTTACCAGGCCTCTGAGTGGCCTTCGGAATAATCACGAATTCTTTCTGGGCTCATTTCCCCTCTGTAGAATGAAGGGGTAATGCCAAGGGTCAATTGAGAGCCCTCCCTGTTCAACTATTCGGTGATACTAGGATGCTAGGAAGGCCCTGTAGCTCTGCGGGTAGAGGAAACACACAAGCCCCAGACTCTTCCAGTGGAAAAGACAGACACCGTGTGACATGCCCCAGGCAGGAAAACAGAACTTGCTACACAGAGGAAGGGCACATAAATCAACCTTGGAAGGGTAGCAGGGGAGTAATCAGGGAGAACTTCCTGGAGGAGGTGATAGGTGAACAGAGCCCTCAAGGGCACGAAGTCAGAGCGTTGAAAATCTAGAGAGGAAGAAGGACACACTGGGCAACAGGAATAGAAGTGCCGGAGCCTAGAGGGGGGGTGTTGCGTGTGGCGATGTGCCGTTTGAAAGGAGAGAAGTGTTCCCATGACTCAGAGGCTGTTGTTGGACAGTCGCTAAACTGTGCTGCTGATGGGCGATGGCCAACATCACTGCTGAGTATGCACATCGGCAAGGTCACCTGTCACCAGCTTGAGATGTCACCCTCTGAAGAGCGCCATGAACATCCCCTGTGCCCTCACACACGGCCTCTGTGGCTTACAAAGCCGTTTCACCCGCCCGGACTCACAAAGCGGTTCCCAGCCCGGCCGGGGCTGCGAGTGCCAGGCAGAGCTCCCGCCTCTGCTCCACAGCCAGCAGCCCAGGCCAGTGGTTGGCTGGCTGATAACCCCAGAGTAAAGGTAGAGAAGAGTGTGTCTATTGAGGGCGGCTTTGAAAGGCATTGGGGTGCCGTCCTGGCCTCCGGGCTGAGGGAGCGGAAGTCAGGGGGCAGACACTGCTCCGTCAGCATTTCCTCTCCATCGCTCTTCCAGATGAGTAGGTTCCAGACCACAGCACTGGGTTTGTCAGAGCTCCTGCGCTCCCTGCACTAGAAGAAGCACTTGGAGCCTGGCGGCCTCAGGAATCCAGGCCGGGCCCTCCTACCGCCCATGGACACCACCTGGGGGAGGGGTGGGTCCTGTGCCTTCAGACCGTGCTCCTGGGGAACCTCAGAACTCACCCCCCTCCATCTGGGGACGGAACCTAAAGGACTGGATGGGTCAGAAGTTCTGCTTGTATCTGTTTTACGTACGGTTTCTATCAGAAAAACAATTTCTGCCGCTAAACAGTCCAAGGCTAGTCCGGCCTCTCTCCATTAAAGAAAATGAAGCCTGAGAGAGAAGAGCTGAAGGTATTGGAGGCGGCAGGATCGGGGTCAGACTGGACTTGGGTTCAGCAACCTCGGTGCTTGAGTTCTGGGCAGGAAAGATTTCAGAGCCAAGAATCAAATTATAAGAGAACATTTATTTATAAAATCACGGAGGTGGAAGAAGTCGTTCATAGAAGAGGTGGGCAGAGGAAGTGAGTTATGGAGGCAGAGGGCCCTAGGAGCCTGGGGGTGAGGAAGGTAGTGGTAATGTGCCTGGGGTGGGGGCGGGGGAGGGGGAGGAAGGGAAAGGCAGGGCCTGCTCCTGGGAGGGCGCCTGCACTGGGCTCTTCTCCTGAGGGTTTTAAGGGTGGAGATTTTAGGGGAGGGCCCAGGGGAAGATAATAGAATACTCAGCAGTTTCCCCGGGTGTTGTGGTCTCCACTGATTGGCCTGCACCAGGGGTCATTATCCAATGCTGGTCCTGAGGTCAGCCATGGGTTGCTGGTCTGGTTTTGCTGTTTTTCTGAGCCTGGAGCTGAAATACAACCGAGGCCTAGATGTTATCTCTAGGGAGGAAAGGTCAGGGGGTCCAAACGGCATATGCTGGGGGAGGAAGAGTCACCCCGGGGGTGAGTCCCACCTGCGATTGTTTCTAGGCACCTGGGCTTTCCGCCCTGGTGACCTCTGTGTCTGGCCCATCCTCCTTGCTCTGCTCATGTCTGACTAACTGCCCACCACAGTGTGACCCAGGTCTCCTGGCCCCAGTGCTCTCTCCGCCATCCTGGTCCTCCCTTCACCCTCCACATCTAGGCTGTGAGATTTGCTTGTCTGCTGTGACCCCAGCATTGAATACTCAAGGCATTTACCAGGGTGCTGAGCCCCTCCAGGCGCCCGGGCACTTGGCGAAGGGTGTAATCAGATAGTATGTAAAAGCCAAGTAACAGTTGATCAAACAAGATAACAGGTTTTCTCTATGACACAGGCGGTCCAGGGTTGGTACGGCAGCTCCACAGAACTTTCAGGAACCCAGGCTCCTTCCAGTCCATCACCCTGTCACCCCAAAGGGGTGATGCTTGCTTGTCCTCATGTTCCCAGAGGGCAGCCTGAGCTCCAGACACCACATCCACATCCTTTGTAAAAAGAGAATTAAATTTAAGACTTAAAAGTATTGGGTTCAAATCCTGATTCTCCACCTAATATCAAAGTCAAAATACATTTCTGAGCCTCAGTTTTATCATCCAAAACGAATCATAATAATCATCACCTCACAAAATAGTCATGAGGAGTCAATAGGACAATTTATGTGAACGATAACTTACCGGATGGGCTTTCAAGTAAGGTTTGCTTTACGAAAATAACAATAATCTGAGGAAGAACACCAATTCTTTCACTGGCTAAAACTGGGTATTATTAAACACTAGAGGCCCAGTGCACAAATTTGTGCATGGGTGGGGCTGATCTGATAGGGCTGATCTGCCAGGCCTGCTGTGGGAAGGGGACGTGGGAGGTTGGCCAGCCTGCCCCGCCCCTGGCCGAACTCCCAGTCAAACTCCTGGTTGAGAGGACAATTTGCATATTGGCCTTTTTTTATATAGGATGGCTCATGGTCCATCAGTTAAAGGTTGGAATTCTCAAACCCCACACCCCCTGGCCAAGCCGCGCTCTCTCCTGTCTGCCTCACAGCTCTCTCTGTGCAAAGATCTCAGCAAAGCTAGAGGTCTCCTTCTCCTCCACACGCATCACAGAGCCCTCAGCAGCTAGCCTACACCGAATACAAGGCAGGCATTTGCTAAGTGTTGGTTCAAACTGTATTATGTCTTAAAGATGTGGGTTGTACTGGCATTTGACTTGTGAAACTATGAATCCCCAAAGTTAAATTTAACTCCTGTGGATTAAGAAAAAACTCCTCTAGATCGCATTTCTGTTAGGTTGGTTTTATATGCAGGAAAATATTTGTTTTATGATATTTTTCAGATTTTTAAAAAATCTAATAAGATAAAAATAAATGAATAAATAAAAAGCCTAGGGGATGAAGAATGAGGTTATATGGAAAGAGGAGAGGGATATAAAGGCATAGAGATGCTCTGTAAAAATCCAAGCAAAAAAAAAGAAAAAAATCTAAGGAAACGTATTTGGACCCAGAAAGATGTTGCATAACTTGTGGGAGTTTTAAAACAATAATATTGAGTTCTGGGATGAGTAGCGATGGAGATGGGCTTCTCGTGTGCCACTGGTAGCAATACCCAAAAAGTCCACACGATGGCAATATTATTCCAGGAATCTCTCCGGTCTCGCCCACCCAGTGGCTCCTGCTTTCTAATCTCTGGGGTGGGGCATGTGAGGCCCGCCAGCGGTGTAAGGCTGGAGAAATCATGTGGTCTGGTCTGGCCTTGCCAAGGCGTTAGGGGTGAGTTCATTAAATGTCTGACCAATTATAGCAGGCTAACTTTTAAGTTGATAATTATGTTATAGATAGCCACATGGCCCTCGGTAGAAAAAGGTTCCCCACCCCTGCCTAGCTAATGTCATTAATGGCATTGTGCACTTTCTGTCGGAAAGTCGTGCTCTTGGCCTCACCTTCAGCCACTGTCCCTTCACCAGTCCTGATACGAAAATAAACTCTACCTACTGACTTCATGGTTATTCGTTCCATTTTAAACACAGGTTTATGATCTATCTCAATTGTAAAAGCAGCTTAAATCAAAAGTGTGATTTTAATGAGAAAACAAAATGAACAAACAAACAAGCCTCACAGGAGGTTGCTATTTCCCAGGTAAGCTGGGTGTGGCCAGGCCTGGAGGTGGTCAGAGACGGAAGGGCCCACTTGAGACAAGATAACTCCTTAAGCTGGTGAGGCGGAGCCGGCTCCAGCAAGAGCGGAGAATGAAAACCCAAATGCTACTCTTTAAAAAAAAATGTTTAGTATGGAAAATTTCAACCATGCAAAAGTACACAGATGCTATGCCAGGCTCAGATACCATCTGAAGGTGGGTCTGAAACTATAAACCATGACAGAGGCTGTGAGGAAAATGGAAGTTCCTGGTTTGTTGAGAACACTTCGGATGTAAGTTCAGGGCCCGTGTTTGTCACCCCTCCCCCCACCACCTCCTACCCCCCTCCCCACCCCTGTTGGCCCCTCATAATGTAAAGTCTTTACAAGAGAAGAGGGTGTGGGGAGCCCTGGTCTCAGAGGGCGGTCAGAACGCTGAGCTGTGCAATTTCCGCACGAGGACTTGAATGCTGGCTTAGCGTCCTGTCATGCAGGAGGGCTGTTTGTTTGCTTTTAAACCTGGGTTGCTTCTAGGGATATCTGAATGCCCAGAGAATGGCATGCGTGGGCATTTTCCTAGGGAGAGGATGCACTGCTTCCACAGGTTGTCCAAAGGCTCCTGGTCCCCTCGCCCCTGCCAGGAAAAGCAGAGCCACTGTAATGTATTAATCGTGCTAATCCAGTCGCTCATCTCTAATGGTCATATTACCCGTTATATGATGGCCTCTGAATGTTTTCACTGAAAACACAAAAATTTTAAGAAAAATAGTCCTCCTACAATCATTTACTATTTTGAAATGTCGTATGATCTTCCTCCCAGTGATTGGATGAAATGCAGCACAGATGAATTATTTTCTATATTTGAGATTTTATATCCATCTAACATAATTATAGAACTTTTAATAAAAGTAATCTGCTTTTAGGTACTTTATATTGGAAACGTCTAGGTGTATTGATTTCATAGCTCGGAGCAGAAACTAACAATTACTTACACTAATTTTAAGTACGTTTCATAACAATGATAATCCAAATTCATTAATAAATGAATTTGGGCCTGGCAATTGTGGCTCAGTGGTTGAACATCGACCTATGAACCAAGCCATCACAGTTCAATCCTAGTCAGGGCACATGCCTGGGTTGCAGGCTCAATCCCCAATAGGAGGCATGCAGGAGGCAGCCGATCAATGATTCTCTCTCATTGATATTTCTTTCTCCCTCTCCCTTCCTCTCAGAAATCAATAAAAAATATTTTTTTAAATGAATTTGGGCAAATGTGCTTTGCTATAAATCCATTTAATGCATTTTTTTTTAACATGGGCATTTCAAAGTCATTGTGGAAATAACCACATACATACATATTTAGTCACAGAAAATGCCATCACGGCTTTAATATGAAACATAGCTGTCAGAGTTCACAGAAAGAGCATAAAGTGCAAGAGCTCCATTTCAAAAGGCCTTACGCTACTCCCAAAGCAATGGAGGTTAACTGCCACCACAGCCAGTGGGCACACGCCTTACACAGCACACCCTGCATAAAGTATAAACTCTAGAAGGAATGTATCTGAAAATACTATATTTGTTCTAATTACAAACTGTGGTTATAAAATACTCTTAAATCTGGCTTAACATATAGAGATACAATTCAAACAATTAGCCCCTTATAGTAGGGGCCATTCAAGAAAAAGAAGTCCATAGAATGATGTTATAAAAGCCATGGGGAATCCCAACCTGGCCCGAGCCTTCTCTTTGGCCAGCTAGAATGGCAGCACCCAGGGCAAAGAGCTGGCTATGAAAGGTCCCAGTCCATTAGGAGAAAAGGAGCTCTGGTCGGGGCTCTGGCTGGGCTAGCCTCAGCCCTCACCTGTCCCTCACAGGGGGTCCCATGTCAGCCCCGAGGGAGGGAGAGCCAGGGAGGGCTCCAATCCAGTCCTGGGGCCGCCAAGACGGCACTGGCTCATATAAGCATGATGGACTGGTGAGATGCTTTACACACCTGAGAAACCCAATAAACAGAATAGGTGATGGCATTTCACAAAGCCTGTGTTTGATGACCCTCGAGCTTAGGCGCTCTCCAGAGGGACAGTGTTCCCCCAAAATGTAGCATGTGACCAAATAGGTTCAGATATCTGCTCCCATGCACCTTAAATATGTTCACTGAAGTGCTTGTTTTATAATATGCTCATCAAGGGGATAAATATTTCTTTTCCGAAAAATCAATAAGCAACCAAACAGTATTCAATAAGAATCATTCACTTAATAACATGGTAACTTTTTTTTTAATATGCAAAATGCATTCCTTCTGGATATTGATTTGGGGCAAATTCTACCCAGAGCAGAAATCTGATAGCTAGCAGAGCAACTGCCGTGACCTAGCTCCCAAGTGTGGGATCGCCACTTCCCTCCGTGGCAGCAGGGAGAACGATTCTTGATTGCACGTTCATTAATGAAATAAGCCCTTCACTCACTTTACATCGGCAAACATCAAAACCTTAGAGCCACATATTTAACACTATTTCCTATTACTCGTCAGTCCAAGAGCAGAAGCATATCTAGGAGTAGAATCCAGTCCATGAGTCCACGCGCGGCTCCATCAGCAGGGAAGACTCAGTAGTCGGGCTCAGAATCCAGTGATGAGCTCTCCAGCGTCTCGCTAAGGCGAGTGCACTTCAAAGCCTGCTCTTCATGCAAAATACCCAACTCACACTTTCATTCCACTCAAGCCACAGGACAAACCATCAGCTCTAAAAGACATCTACTTACAAATGTAGTAGGGGAAAAAAAGACTAGGAGGAAATATACCAAAATATGAATGGTTGCCCTTGAGCTACAGAAATAGATTACTTCTTTGACGTTTTTGTAGTATCCCAATTTTCTTTAAAGAGCAAGTAGTGCTATCAAAGCATTATAAATATGTAACTACAAATATGAATGAAACCATCAACCTAACTTAAATACTCTCTTGACTTGCCATCCCATGCTGACAAGCCATAGTGATTGCTGTTCAAACGGGTTATGTTTGCCCTCCTCAGTATACCCCACTTCCCACCTTTTTCTTGGCCCTCATTGCATTAAAACCAGTTCCTAGTAGGGCACTGTGTTCCTATCAGAAGCATTCCTCCTGACATCTGAACTTATTCAGATGAACTTATTCACATCATTTCTTGTGCTAGAGGGATGGAAATAGCCCGAGAGTCAGGGCACATCCTTCCTTCCTTCCAGCAGTCACCGTTCATCCCTATTTCCAAAGACACCCAGAACCTTCCAGGAGGTCAAAGCCTTGGGAGCTGAAGGTAGTGCTCCCCAGGGAACCAGCCCTGCATCTGATGGAGTAAATGGTCCGTCCTTGACAATGCTCCCCTCACCAAGGAACCCTCCAGACAGACACACGCACAAGCATGTCCTACCCTCCTCTCTTTGCGTCTCCTGATCTACGCTTCCACGCTAAGACAGGTGAGCTTACAGCACACCAAACCCCTTACTTGGGGGCATTTTTATTGTGCAGAATGGATGAAACCAGGATCCGTGCCTGCTGAGCCAACCAGAAGAGAGGGCAGTCTGGTAACTCCCTTTTAAAAATGCTAGACTTGAACCCCAAAGGACTTAGCAGTTTTCAAATTCTGTTTCATGAACCACCTAGGTCGCATAGAGGTGGGTTAGAGGTTCTTGAAATATTTAATTCAAACATCGTTTTTAGAATATACTTTTACACTACAATATAGCAGTATGTACACTCATTCAATACCCAATTTTTCTACCTTGAAAACCGCCAAATCGTTAATTTGCATTTTCACTGCCTGATATATTTAAGAACTGCTATAAGTTTAACCTCAAAGTAAATTTAAGCTAATAAAACCCATTTCACACATTGGGGTTCCATAAAGATTTCTTACTGAAAACAGGGTTCTGCTGCTAAAATAACTTGAAAACCACAGAAGGTAGTCATTCATTTTTAAACTCCGAATTCCGTTCTTTCATGGGGTTTTGCCTTAGGTCCTGTGCAAATTCCAGCCACAGAAACAGTTCCCGGCCAGGCCTCACTGCTGCTGCCCAACTCTGAGGCGCTTCGCACAGTGGCGAGACTCCTGGCCGCGCAAGGACGGCCTGCCCTGCCCTCACAGGGTAGGCTGCAAAGCAGGAAGCGCCTGAGTGAGAATGAGTATCCCTGAGGCTGCGAATCGCCCCCGCCCCCCTCACACCTTCAGGGCTTGTGGAGTCTCCCATCCATCCCAGCCCAGGGAAGAGGAGATTCAGTGGTAGCCAGTGTCACTTTAGGTGGGAAAAACTCAGAGGCAACAGCTTTGCCCTGCTACACAGCCAAGGACCCACCAGCCAATGCGTGGTTCCTGCCAGCACTGGGGACTGCGGCCCAAATGCTCGGAGAATCTACAGGAAGCCCCTCCCAGTGCGAGCGTGGAGAATAATTACCCCAGCAAAAGCCAGAGAAAGGTCGGGGATGTTCTTGAGGTAACATCCAGGCAGCTCACAGGAGGTGTCCAATGAGAACACGTCTCCAAAACTTCGTGGCTGCTCCCAGCTCTGAGCCCGGGCCCCCGCCCTCACGGTTGTCACAGCCCTTGGGTGATGTTAGAGGTCAGGCAGTGAGGAGGGGTCTGGGGAGGGACCCAGCGACTCCTCTGTGTGTCTGAGGCTACTGGGCTGGGGTGGGGGCAACAGTGTCCATATTTAAACACTTCGTCTTCTTCAGTAATGGCTTATAATGGACAGTCGTTTTGGCACAGAGGGGTTTTCTCCTTAGCTTTACCCTCACCTGTCAGGTCTCCATGTCTCAGCAGAGGTAGAAGTGAAAGGATCCACAAATGCATGTAAAACCCGGGTGTTTGAGCACGGCAAGCAGAGAGCTAGCTTCCCTAGCCACAGCCACAAGCGCGCGCGCGCGCGTGTGTGTGTGTGTGTGTGTGTGTGTGTGTGTGTGTGTGGTTTTCCCAAATGGAAACCTGGCGTCCTCCATCAGACGGGTGGAGGGCGTTGTCTGTGGCAGGATCTGACTGTCAGCAGGAACTGGGGGTCTGGGGGTCTGGGGCCCACAGACCCGCAGGAAGGAGGCACTGAGTCCCCCGCTGCTCAGGGACGCGGACCACAAGCCACTGCCTCGAAAGTGACGCTGTAGCCAGTCCTCAGCCCCCTACTTTCCATCTCCGGGAGCAGTGGCGTCCGGGGTCCACACACACCAGGGAGAGCCCAAGGAAACAGCATTTTTAAGAAAATAGACCCCACCCCCAACTCTGAGACCCCCCAGGGGTCTTGGCTGGCAAGAAGCCCGCCCTCCGTCACGTGGTCTTGACTGAGGATTTCTTGTGGGCGCACAGGAGGGACACGTAGGGCACGCCGATGAAGGCCCACTTCTCGCTGGGCCAGAACCTGATGACCGGGCCTTGCTCAGGGATCTCGGAGGCGGCATCAAAGTAGGCAAAGCACACGCAGCCCAGGTAGGCGGCCAGGCAGATGAGGATGTGCCTGGAAGGGAGACAGGACGGGAGGTGAGTCCTGCCCTGGCAGAGGCTGCGCCTGCTGCGGGGTGCCTCCCCCCACCGCCCCGCCCCCTTCTGGCCTGACCCACCCTTCCTGGCGCAATGACCTTCCGGGCTTCTAATTAGCAAGGGGAGAAGGGGAATGATAAATCTGGAGCAAAAGGCCTGTTTTAGGATGTTCTAATATTCCAGCCTGATAACAGGAACCACCGTGCAAATGCCTTTGGAGTCTAACCCAGAAGACTGAGCCCCAGGGTTTAAAACGGGGGCTAAGAGGGCGGACTTAGAAAGCACACTGTGAAGTACTGATCGGCCACACACAAAGTTAATTAAGATAACGGACAGGCCTTGGTAAGGAAAGTTGTCCAGGACCTAGTATTTGGTGTAAGGGAGAAAAAAGGACCAGTTTGCATCATGTACAGAATGATGCTATTTTTGTTTTTAAAAAGCATAGTGGAGAAATATATATATACATAATCAAGAAGGATATACTTCAGGCCATTAACAACGGTTCTCCCTTTGGTAGATGGAATTATCAGAGCTTCTCTCTTCCTATATTTCTCTGTTGTTTAAACTTACTATTAAAAAGCAAGCCATTTTATAACTGGGACAAAAAGATGGTCCATTTTGACAAAGCAGAAAGTACACCAAATTTAGAAACAAACTGAATTTAAACCAAAGTTATCTATATACTAGTATATAAAAGCCTAAGTGACCGTTACAACTGGACAACCAGACGACCGACCAGTAGCTATGACGTGCACTGACCACTAGGGGGCAGACGCTAAATGCAGGAGCTGCCCCCTGGTGGTCAGTGCACTCCCACAGCCAACCTCCTGTGGCTGGCCAACCTCCCGCGGTCCCTCCCCCTGGGTGGCTGGCCCTGATGGCCCCAGTTTGGCCAGCCAGCCAACCTCCTGTGGTCCCTTCCCCTGGTCGGTCAACCTCCCGCAGTCCCTCCCCAGGGCCAGCCCCAATTGGGACTTGGCGAGACGGCCTGATTGGCCAGGAGGGACCCCACCTGTGCTCGAATTCGTGCACCAGGCCTCTAGTTACAGTATAATCTTCAAATTTTACTTACATTGCTAGTGTGCCCAGGGAACTTGCTTGGATCAACAAAAATGTACTATATCTTGAATAAGGTCATATTTACACAGGTGTATATATTTATCAAAACTCATCAAGCCATACATTTACATCTGTGCGTTTTGTTTTATTTTTTAGGGGAGAGCAGGAAGGCAGTCCCCGACTACCACAAACCATGCAGCCAAGTTTCCCACATCTGAGGAAATCGCAGGGGTCAGCACACCAGAGCGCAATGGATAAGCCTCGCCCTGGGAAAACCACCGTCGTGATAACGGTATCTCCCTGCCAGGTAAGTATTAATCTGCGTGTTTTATTATCTGTCGATTATAACTCAGCAAATATATAAAGTGTTTATAAACTCACTAGTGTGAGTCAAGGTTGAACCTAAGAAACATCAGGCAATGGATCCTAAGGCTGGAATCCCAATTTGAGCTGTTTTGTTTTATTTCACCTTTTGCAAAGAGTTCTGAAGTCCCCAAGCCTTTTTTTTTTCCCCCAAGGAAATGTAAGCAAATTCTTCTAAACCATGTGGTTTTTAGGCATTTCCTGACAAGTCACGCTTCATCTGATTCAGATCTAACAGTTTTTCCAACTCGTTACCAATGGAATTCCCTCCTGGAGGCTCTCAATTTGCAGGAGACATCCTTCATGTTTCCCTTGGTCCTCGTTGCTTGCAATTACAAGTCCTGGAGGACAGCGAGGGGGAGATGACTGGGTCTGGAGCGGAAGTGGTTCCTAGGCAGCCACTCGGCCTCCTCCTCAGCTTCTGAGAGAAGGATGCTGCCCACTTCGCAACCTGCTTCACTGTTTGACCTCACAGTGTCTCCTGAGCATCCAGGTATAGATGCTCCAAGTCCCCCTATGGACACCTGGGCTGGTTTTACATAACCAGCTGGTGTTGTGAACAATTCACTTTACTTCTCTGGGCCTCCGTCTCCACCTGTAACATGAATGGGTGAGACTGTCCCTAGATGACCTGAGGCCCAAGTGTTCACCTCGTCATTCAAACCCAAAAGGGAAGTTGGGTTGACAAAAATGTACAATATCTTGAAAGAGGTCATATTTACCTCCTTTGGTCCCCAGTTGGACATCCCTGGACTGGTCCCGACGTTTGTCCCAAGCCTTCCCCACCTCCCCCACCCGAGCGGTCTAGCCAGAGCTCAGGTGACGGCTTCGGTTTTCAGGCTCCATTATGCTTTAATAATGGAGCCAGAGGTCAGAGACCCGGACTTGAAGCATAAACAATGAGGTCTTTTTGTTCTGGCTGAGCCAGCTCCCTGGAGCCCATTCTGCTTTGGACAGTAGTTTCTGTTGCTTCTGAAAAGTCTGACAGTGTCCGAGGAGAGGGGGCACTCGGGCTGCCCTGTCCCCTGGGCACACCTGGGCACCTGGAAGAAGAACGGAGCCAAAGGAGAGTGCAGCCCCCCACGGGCTGGGCTTACCACACGCAGTGCAGGTAGGGGAAGTGGAAGGACGACAGCAGCTCACAGAAGGCTCGGTCACTGATCCAGCAGAAGAGGGCCAGGGTCCACCAGAGGCCCGAGAAGAGGCCCAGCTTAAATACACGCACGTTGTCACACCTGCACGGGATCCAGGTGCCATCAGTCCTGGGTTCCGCCCACCTCCCTGAACGCTGGTCTGGTTCCTCACATCTCCCCAGCCCCTTGGCACTGGAATTCCTACCCCACATACCGTCACTCCGCCAGCTCGTGGATGTGAATCCCATATGTACACAGATGAGCCCCAGAGCCATACCTCTCACCCAGGCCCCTCTCTGACTCCAGACTCCAAACCCAACTACCTTCTAAACATGTCCACCGAGGTCTCAGATAGATCCACATTTAACATGTCCATAATGAACTCCTAACCTTTCCCCCAACCAAAACCTGGTCTTCTCCAGCCCTCTCAGGAAAATAAGTCATTCCATTTCAGAAGCTTAAGTCAAATATATAGACAATTTATTTTGCACTCTAAAAGGCAAAATAAACAGGCCTCTAGCCTTGCCATTTTTAAAGGTAAAATGAAAATGGACAGAAGCAAGTATCAACAAATATACAGGCAATTGGTCTGGTACTGGAGGATCTATACACTCAATTTAATTGACCCCAGAAAGTTTGGCTTACGGAACACCCCAGCACAGAGAGCTGGAGATGCAGTGTGTGTGCTGAGTGGCAAGAAGAGGTGGAATGTCACATGGGCGAGTCCCCTGGGGTGGGCGGGGCTGGCACCTGGAATGCTGGGAGGGAAGCACTGCAGAGTCAGGGTCCAGGGCAGCCTGCACTGTCCCTTTCTCTGTTGGCGAGGGGGCAGACCCTGCCAGATGCTGCACACCAGGCTTATTTGCACTTGGGGCTTATCCAAACCTGACCTCCATTGGGTATAGTCCCACTTTTCAGGGCTTGAATCAAAATGCCAATGTGAGGTTAAGTGCAAAAGCAGGACCCAAGTTTAGGATAGAAAAATCTGAGCAGATGTCTACTGTTGCTTCTCTTCTTGACCCTCTGTTGCATTCTCAAAGTTTTCCTTAATCAACTCTCTTATGATCAGAAAAAATGAGTCTATTTTACAATATTTTAGATGTAGCTGAGTCACTCGATAATGTGAGAACACCACCCAAATTTCAGCAAATGTCAGATCATGACCCCAAGTCATAATGAATGTTATTTCCTCATGGTCTGAGAGAAGGCTCAGAAAGGACAATGAAAGTATGAAAAGACTAGAAACAAGCTCTAGGATTGAGGCTAATGAGAAAGAGAAAAAGTGACTATTACAAATCCATTTCAGATGTCTTACAGCTATTTAACTGTGTGTGTTTTTCAAAGAGTTTCAAGATCTGTTAGTGGCCCTAGCTGGTTTGGCTCAGTGGATAGAACGTCGGCCTGTGGACAGAGGGGTCCGGGTTTGATTCTGGTCAAGGGCACATGCCCAGGTTGCGGGCTCGATCCCCAGTGGGGGGAAGTGCAGGAGGCAGCCAACCAATGATTCTCTCTCATCACTGATGTTTCACTTCCTCTCCCTCTCCTTTTCTCTCTGAAATCAACAAAAATATATTTTAAAAAAAATATCTGTTAGTGTCTGAAATAGGTATCTTAATTCCCTGGTCCTTGAAGGCTCCTCAAAGAAGCCAATGAGACAAGCCCGACAGCGTCCCTCCATGGCCAGCTGGCAGGCTTACCTACCTCTTCAGCCACCTCTGACCCTGCCTGTTATTGCTGACAATCAACGCAACCCCCAGAGGTGGGGCAGAGGATAGAAAAGTACATGTCTCCTCTCAAAACAAAGACTGAGAGAGAGCTGACTGACACATTACACAGAGCGACTTTCACCAAGTGGGACAGACAGAAGACTTCCACCAAGACACCCATGTCCACAGCAATGAGAGAATCTTGCATTTCTACAAGTGGGCGCACAAAGCAGAAGCATTTTCTAAGAGCACTAGGGCTAGAAGAAGACAGTCGTGTACACAAAAGAGCGAAGCTAAAATGTTTCTCCATATCAACCTGAACTCTGAGTACACAACTTCCCAAAGGAAAATGCTTACCCAAGGACAAAAGGCTTTCCTGGTAGCTTGTAAATAAGAAACCAGATCTCAGAGAAAGTAGCCGTTGACAGTATGACACCAGAAGTCACATTGTACCTTGTACACAGAAATTCATTTCTTTTTCCTTCTGTGTGTGACTGCAACTGCCTCTTTAGGGCTCTTCTCCTTATTCTTGTCATATGAACAAACCTATTCTCCTTTCTATAGAGTTCACTCACTCTGGGCCCCTTGGTCTAGGGCAGTGATGGTGAACCTTTTGAGCTCGGCGTGTCAGCATTTTGAAAAACCCTAACTTAACTCTGGTGCCGTGTCACATATAGAAATTTTTTGATATTTGCAACCATAGTAAAACAAAGATTTATATTTTTGATATTTATTTTATATATTTAAATGCCATTTAACAAAGAAAAATCAACCAAAAAAATGAGTTCGCATGTCAGAGGTGTCGTAGGTTCGCCATCACTGGTCTAGGGGCACATTAGGTCCTCGAAATGTTTCCGCTAATCTAGCTTTGGACCCCTCGGATGTACTGCACCCACAAAACAGCTGCACCCACAAAAGAGCTGCTCCCTCTTTGGGAAAATGAGATTGAACCTGCTCTCAAACAACAGTCAGGAACTAACTCTTCACGAAAAGTCCAACTCCTCCTCCACACTCAGGGGAGTAAAGGAACGAGGAGCTGGTGCGTCCCTGTCACAGGGACAGCGAAGGGCAGGGGGAACGGCACCCACCTCTTCAGCTCTGCGATGAGCAGCGCAGTGCAAGGAATCCCCAGCGTCATCAGAGAGATGTTGTTGATGGCGGGCTTGACAAACGCCAGGCACGTTGTAACTGCAGACAGGACGCAGACCACCGCCTTGAACCTGCCCCTGAATCGGTGAAAGCAAACCAAACCCATTAGCTAAGGAGGTTTTTTTGTCAAATGTGGACAAGGTGTAGGCACTGCTGGTGGGTGTGGAAGCTGAGAAGAAATTGTGCACCAAGTACCCAGAGCCTAAACACCATTCACTCTCACTGGCTCAGTAATTCCACTTCTAGGAATCTATCCTTAGGGAATAATCAGAAATATTCTAAATACTTAGCCACGAGAACATTAGAATCAACTTCAGCCCGTAAGGGTGAGATATGGATACTTGTTTTCTTTTTCTTTTCACATGTTTTACAGCAGGATTTGGTAAACGTTTCTGGAAAGGGCCCGACAGTGAATATTTTAGGTTTTGTGAGTCACACAATTACTTCACTGCCGCTGTGGACAGTAAGGGAGGGAACGGGCAGGGCTGTGCACCAACAGAACTTGATTTGCAAGGACAGGCAGTGGACCAATTTGGCCCACAGAACAGTGTTATCAACCCCCGTTCTGTAAGCTTCCTGGTTTAAAAGAAAAACATCACTCTGGTGAGTGTGGCTCAGTTGGTTAGGCGTTGTCCCATGCACGGAAAAGTTGCCAGTCGGTTTCCCCGTCAGGGCCCGTGCCCAGGTGTCGGGCTCAATCCCCAGGGAGGGGGCGTGCAGAGGGCAGCCAATCAATGTTTCTCTTTCCCTTCCTCTTTCTAAATATCAATTATATGTATGTGTGTGTGTGTGTGCACGGAAAAAACCTCCTGTGTCCAGCACACAAGAGTAAAAGTCTTTTTTTTTTTAATATATTTTATTGATTTTTTACAGAGAGGAAGGGAGAGAGATAGAGAGTCAGAAACATCGATGAGAGAGAAACATCAACCAGCCGCCTCCTGCACATCCCCCACCGGGGATGTGCCCACAACACAGGTACATGCCCTTGACCGGAATCGAACCTGCGACCTTTCAGTCCGCAGGCCGATGCTCTATCCACTGAGCCAAACCGGTTTCGGCGAGTAAAAGTCTTTAAAACACTGTAATAGTGTCTGTATTTACTGACAATCCACGGTCTGGGAAGCACTGGCCTTTTGTGTTGACAAGTTTTTTGACACGACAGATCTTAGAGAAATAACTGAGAGCCCCCTTTCACTCGAGTGGAGATGCTTTCAGCAGCAAGAGCCAGAATCGGCGACGTGATCCTGACCACGCTCCTTCCTCTCTCCTCGGGACCCCACTTCCTTATCTAGAAAATGAAAAGTCCGAACTAGATTGTCTCTAAGGCCTCATCTATGACTGAAATTTAAGAGCTCGTGATATTCCTGAAGTTTCTGTTATGAGCACCATTTACTTTGGCCATGAGCCCTGGAACAGGTCACATTTGGGAAACTAATTTAAATGAAATTCCATCATAAAAAATCAAAGTTCACTGAAACCTTAAAAATACAAATTTATCTCTTAGAGGAAACCCATTTATCTTCAAGGCACAGGAAATCATTGATCAAGCTGCCAACTTTCTGAGCGGAATGAACAGGAATGGTAGCCCTGAACTTCGACCAGAGGAAAAAAAATATGTCTGGGAAAGGATCCAGGCGGCAAATCCCCGGGAGAATCGTGTTTTTCTCCTGACCTTGGCTGGCAGCCTTCAGCTACTGGGTAAAAGGCTGCCTGCTCTCCCAGCCCGAACGTGTGCATAACCCTTGGGGACCCACAACAACTCTCTTCCTGGGTTGAGGTGGTGTGACACATACTCAGGCTTTGGGCCTTTTTAGAGTGGGGAAACACATAATTAAAACTTGCACAAGGAATCACCTCCCTGTATCCAATGGTTTAGGATTCAGACTCAGGTTCGAGAGAGCCACAGGGATTCTCAGCACGGGTGTTCCCGTGCGACCCCTGTGTGCTCACATTCTGCCTCTGCACTCGGTGGCTGTGGGATCTCTGGCAAATCACGGGACTCCCCCCAGGCTTTGGAGTGAAGACACCCGCCTAAGGGTGTTCCTGCAAGCATTGCAGCATTTCATACTGGTACAGTGCCTGGTACATGGTGTCTGCTCATCAAATCCACAATCACTGCCATCGCTTGAGAATAAATGCTCTTTAAAATATTATTGTTGTTAATAACAGCACACTCCCAGGGAAAATCTGACTGAGCTGGTGTTGCAATCACCAAAGACTCTAGATAGCACTGCCAGAGTTCAAAGGCAGCAAGCCTGACACAACATGCTTTCTGACCAGGGGCAGACACCTCCCATGTCAGCCCGGTGGGCGTGTGGAATGTGCTTTGGGAAGGCCACTTAGCCAACTAGGACGTCCTGTGAAAGCAGGATTTTGCAGCCAGCAGAAGGCAACAGAAGTCACATGGCAGCCCAGCGACCCAGAGTGACCGGAGGCCCTGGGTGCAAGAGAGCTAGCACTCTCCAGGAGCCAAGGGCCCCCCAGGCTTTTTCTGGGCAGTGATGGCTACTGCCGGCGCTGGTCCTGTTGTCAACTGTCCAGCCCATTGTGGGTTCCAACTGAACACCAGGTCAGGGAACTCTTAGCACCCCTTCTTCTTCTTGTGCTCCCCAAACCAAAATCTAGCCACCCGGCACCATCATCATATTATGATTATAACAAAGCTATTACTATTATCATCGGCTACCATTTAAAGCAGTGGTTTTCACTCTGTCAGACCCGCTGCCCATTTTTAAAATCAAATAGTTGTAATGGCCCTTTTACTCCTCTGAAGTCAAATGCAATTTATGGATGAGAAAACATCCCATCATTGTGACCACTGTAAACTTCCCAGATGTCCTTTAAGAGGCAGAAATGTCCCTGGTTAAGACCCACTGCTTTAAACTACCCTCTAGGGTTCAAACAACCTAGTTAGGACAAGCCCCTGAGAGTCACAGGACTACAGCATTTATTTGGTCTTGGAAGGCTCATGCCTGTCATTTTATAAGTGAGGAACGGATAAGGCCCAGAGAGTCGGAGATGGTGACCCCAAGTCATCTAGTCAGCGTGAGAGCAGGACACGCAGACCCCAGCCTGCACCCTTGCAATTCAGGAGTCAAAGAATGAACTGCATTCTAAAGTGAGCTCTGTCCCTAGACTTTGTAGAGGCAAACTCTTAAAAATCACAGCAGGATAAATTATTTTAGAAATGGATATAATTAAGTCTATAATATTTCTTTGTTCTTGTTTTTTTTTTCTCAAAACAAAAATGTCTAAAAATTATTAATAACCATCTATAGTGAAGTGTGTGTCCTGACAATTCGTAAAAACATTCTAGGCAAGATGAAAGAAAACCCTTCTTTTTTTAAACCCACCAATTATTTACATAATGCCTGCTGTTCTAGTCATCCTTATCTTCAAACACTTACCCATATTAGTCATTCATAATTACTGCTAGCACTGAGTGAGTCCTTAATATGCTTTGTAAGATTTTATCATATATTTCTAACCCCAAGAGGTGGATGCTGCTATTATCTACAATTTACATGAGCAAAATGAGGTATCAGAGCTTAAAAAAAAAAAAAAAAAAGGTAGATCGTTATTCAAATCTATATCTGTCTGACCCAGTCACTTAGCCTCTATGCTGTCTCCTCTCCAGGAATCTCACACAGGAACTACTCTGAACTGGTTTTTGAAAATAGTCCAGCAAAGTCTAGATCACAAACAAACAAACAAAAAGGAGAGATCGATGTTAACTATCTGGTAAATGCAGGCAGCTAAATCACGCAACCCCGATCTTCAGAAATCCTGGTATTGACCTGAAGTCTTTGGTGTGGCCTGCCACTTCCTGTAGAGCTGCCACCTGTCAGGGGCCCTGAAGCCCATGGAGGGGTTTGCTCTCCTCGCTCTCCCCATCCCTGGAAATTGAAGACAGACAAGTGGAATCGACACCCTTATATTTAGAGTGAGCGACTTCCTGTAACACACACCTTTTCTTTCTTTGCTCATTAAAATCCTCAATGCCCACTCTCTCCTTCCATTTGTGTGCTTATCTCAGAGATGCCAGCAGCAATCTCTCCGTGCCATGGGCAGTCCTGAGAGCTAACTCTGACTGAGCGCTCACCCTGTTCTTGGTACCATACGGAGTGCTGCAGTCATCTCGCAAAAACCCTAGAACTACCTAATTTTATAGATGAGGAAATAGAAATAGAAAGTTAGAGTATAGACAAGTTATACCGTTTATAAACCGGGAAGCTAGGATTCAAATCCAGGTATTCTCCAAGGCCAGGGATATATACATACATGGTGGTCAGTGCTGCCAAAGGACTCTGCTCAAACTGAAAGGGGTCCCAGCTTCCACAGAGAAATGGCGCTGGTGACCGAAAAGTCCCAAGGGTCAGGGACTTCCCTGCCTCGGGCTATGTTTTCATTATTAAAGGTGGTGCCCTGGCTGGTTTGGCTCAGTGGATAGAGCGTTGGCCTGCAGACTCAAGGGTCCTAGGTTCGATTCCAGTCAAGGGCACATGCCCAGATTTCGGGCTCCGTCCCCAGTAGGGGATGTGCAGGAGGCAGCCGATCAATAATTCTCTCTCATCATTGATGTTTCTATCTCTCTCTTCCTTTCCCTTCCTCTCTGAAATCAATAAAAATATATTTAAAAAAATAAAAATAAAAATAAAGGTGGTAAGTGTGAATTACTACAGCCATTGCCCCATATTCTCGTCTCCTGCTCATAACAACATTATCTCACACATTCAAGAAATGAGAAAAGAAAAAGGTCCTCTCTTATGAGTACATTAAAACATGTCACTTGGAATTTCAACCCAGGCCTCCAGAGTGCCGCAAACAAACAGAACCCTGTTCCCATGTCTTCCACTTCTCCCTCCGATCCCAGGACTTGAAAGATGAGATCCAAGAGCAAAACAGTACCGTAGCTCTCAACCTGACACACGCCAGGCTCGGGAAAGGACGGAGGGGCTTGTGGGCACCTTCGGAGACAACAGGAAAAGCCGAGAGGAAATGGTGTGTGTATCAGGCAGAGTCAGAAAGTCCGCCTGCAAACTCACCTCATGACCCTGCCTGGTGCCATCGCCTTCCTCCCTCCCCTCCCCCCACCCCGCTCAGGAGGCTTTCTGATCACTCTCATTCATTGTCCTGAAACTGAACAAGGAAACGGGACAAGACTAGAAACCAGAGGCAGCTAAACCAACCTGCGTGGTTTAATGTGCATTTCCTCCACTGAGGAGAAGGCTCAGCCACATGGAGACTGGATTTCATTATTTCATCTAAGACGGGGAATACCTCCTTTTCACTTCCACTGGTAAACAGGTGGTTCTCTCTCTCTCTCTCTCTCTCTCTCTCTCTCTCTCTCTCTCTCTCTCTCTCTCTTCCTCTCCTTCTCCCTCCCCCTCCCGCTCCCTCTCTCCTTCTCGCCCTCCCTCCTTCCCTACCCCCCTCTCTCTCTCTCTCTCACTTTTTGATAAGTAACCTTAAGGATACTTCTTTCTATTTGATTATACTCAGAGATAACACTATTTAATGCAAATCGTACTACCCAGGATGAAGATTCTACAGCTAATCCATTTATAGTGTTTTCTCCCTGCCTCATTTAAAAATACATTTTCATATTAAAAATTAACATGTGCTCTTTGTAAAAAGAAAAACAGTGCAGATTAAAGGTAAAAATGAGCCCTAGCCAGTTTGGCTCAGTGGAGAGAACATCAGCCTGAGGACTGAAGGGTCCTAGGTTTGATTCCGGTCAAGGGCATATGCCTGGGTTTCGGGCTCGATCCCCAGTGGGGGGCGTGCAGGAGGCAGCCAATCGGTGATTCTTTCTCATCATTGAGGTTTCTATCTCTCCCTCTCCCTTCCTCTCTGAAATCAATAAAAAAAAATATATATTTTTTTAAAAAGGTAAAAATGAAAGCTCTCTCTCCACACCAATTCCTAAGAGTGGCAGTGGCTATCCTCATCCTCCCAGGCATTTTTGTGCGCGTGCAAAGACATGTACTCAACAAGAGGCTATTTCATTCATTCTAAAATTAGAATATTGCACACACAGTTCTACAATGTGCTTTTGCAGCCATCATATTTCATGGACACGCCTCCACCTCAGTCCCTACACAACAGTTAATAGCTGCATAGCTCCTGTCCCTGTACCAGCTTGCTTAACTGAATCCCTATCTTTAGACTATCCATACATACCTTGACAAACATGAGTAATATGTTCTGGGAACATTTATCTTTATGAGGGTGACTCTCTTCTGTTCCTTCAGATATTAACACCCTTATACAGCTCCTCAGGAAGGCATCCCTGACCAAACTCGAAGTTACCACGACCCCTTACCAGCTTCATTTCCATCATAGATTTGTCTCTCCCTAATAGTATTTATGTGTTTGTTTGTTGATTGACAATCTCCCCAACCTCAGTGTAAGGTCATCCAGGGCAGAGGTTCTGTTGTTTAATTTACTGCTACATCTCAGTGCCTAGAAGCCTAGGAAAATGCATAGCAAATAGTAAGTGTTCAAAAAGTATTTACTGGATGAATACTCAAGCATATAAGCATAACACAATGGATATTAAAATGCATCCTTTCCTGAAATTCTGGGTTTCCAGTTTGGAGGGGTGTGTGTGTGTGAACAACTACAGTAGCTATGGCTCCAAGAACCAATTCCTTAGTGGATTCTACTGTAAATTTATAAAATGGTGGAGTAGGTTGGACTAAAGGAAATATTCTAACAGGAAATCAAAGGTCTTTGAACTGCCATTCAAGAATTTCCCCCCCACTGATAATCTTTCCACTTTTTCTCACATCAAATAAGGGAGACATTTGACGTTCTGTCCCTAATGTTATATAAATTCTTCTCCAGGCATATAGAATCCTCTCTATTACCTGTCAGTTCATTTATACTGTCAGACGCTAAACAATCAGGAGGTATTAAACAGGAGTATGATGAGCTCGTCACTAGGCTGGGCTTCATCGTGTGCCGTTTTTCTTGATATATTACATTATATTGGGTATTGCACCTAGCAGGTGCCTAGCACAAGCTTACCTGTCGTTCCGAAAGATCTTTGGCAGATACCTTCTAGGGAACCACATGGCCAGAGCACACATCAGAACCCAAAGGATTGCAAGTTCATCAAGCATCTGACCCAGGAAACTCAGAGTTGCATGGAAGTAGACGGATCCAATTCCTAGAATCAATTACAACCAATAAAAAGTGTCACCGAAGAAGAAAAGACTCACAAATTCAATACACTGCTTAAGGAGAGCCCTTTCACGAACCACTGTCGCAATCACCAGATAGCTCGCTCTCTCTGAAAAAAGAAACCGAAGGAAGAAACTCACACCACCTAGGCATGCAGACTTCAAGTCTAGAAAGAGGATTTCAAGGCGGGCCTAAATATCAGCACTTCAGAACTTTAATGGTTCCACAGGTGAGCACGGTCTCTCTTCATCCACTAGCCTTCATGGGAATAGGCAGTAAAAAGAAGTCAACACTCTCTCCCTGCTAAGAGTTCCCAATCTGCCTGTGGAAGGAAATGGAAATTACCCAAGTATTTCCCAAAACAATGAAGGATCAAACAACTAGAATTTGTTTTGTTTTGTTTTGTTTTTACCTTTAGTCCATTAGAGACCAGTCTCATCAGAGTTAGTTCCATTGTTCCACATGACTTTCTTCAGAAGTTCTCAGAAACTGCATTGGCATAACACCAATGGCAGTGACATAAATGAACTCTCAAATACAATTGATAATTACAGCCAACCTTGTTATCAAGCCCATATTTGAAAGAGTGCTTTTGGCCTCAAGCAAGCAACATAAAAGTGTGCTAAGACGTCAGAGCGACTTTGGTTTATAAAACATAATGTTCACAGGAGACAGGAAGTGTTGGAATTCCATTTCCTCCCTTTCAGCCCATGCTCCCAAACGGGTCCACTTACCCACTACAACTAAAAGAGTCCATATTAAGTAGATGCCACTGTTGAAGCACGTTGCGTACTGGCGGAACAAGCACATGCAGATGGGAGGTAAAATGAAAAACAAGACGTTGCTGATCTGGGGGGAAACGTAAAATGAAAAGATAAATATTAAGTAAAAGGGCAAAAAACAAAACAAAACACAAAGCAGCTTGTTCCAGTATGTCCTTTGCAAACTGAGATCAATGTGGCCATGCATCTTGTCTAAGCACTTATACTTTTCTTCCTGCAGATCCACAACAGGAAAACGTAAAACTCCTTGGATACGCATGTAGCGGGCTCCTTACCGCCGCGTTGGTCAGAGCAGCGGCAGTACCAGCACTGCCATCTGAAAGCTGCTCAGGCTCCCCCTGGATTCTAAGAATCGGGGACTTGTTCTTTTCCTGCACAGACGAACTAAGAAGCCTTCTAGTTTACTAGCACATACACTTCTTACGATAAGATCCATACTAAATAATGGTAAAAATAAAGTTTAATACAGGTGAGGAGGACTAGGCAAGCTGGAGCCCCCAGTAACTTTCTGTCAGCAAGGCCAGCCTTTTCTTCCAGGCCCACAGAAGGCAGACTCTTCCTAGAGTCCCCTGTCGCCCTTTGTCGCTTCCTCACTCTATCTAAAACCTACTTTCAGGTGAAGATCAAATGTGTAGGTTCTTTCCCAGCTTTAAAAGGATACCATTTTATCTATTTTTTAAATATATTTTTGTTGCCCTAGCCAGTTTGGCTCAATGGATAAAGCGTCGGCCTGTGGACTCAAGGGTCCCAGGTTTGATTCCGGTCAAGGGCATGTACCTTCGTTGCAGGCACATACCCAGTAGGGAGTGTGCAGGAGGCAGCTGATCTATGTTTCTAGCTCTCTATCCCTCTCCCTTCCTCTCTGTAAGAAATCAATAAAATATATTTTAAAATATATATATTTTTTTGTTGATTTCAGAGTGGAAGGGAGAGGGAGATAGAAACATCAATGATGAGAATTATTGATCAGCTGCCTTCTGCACACCCCCTATGGGCATTGAGCATGAAACCCAGGCATGTGCCCTGACCGGGAACTGAACTGTGACCTCCTGGTTCAACCACTGAGCCATGCCGACTGGGCGAAAAATGATATACCATTTTATCTTTCAGACTTCAGTGTGGATTTAAGCCTCTGTTATCTCTCCAGAAGGCATTTGGCTTTTTTTTTTTTAATATATTTTTGTTGATATCAGAGAGGAAGGGAGAGGGAGAGCAAGAAACATCAATGAGAGAGAATCATTGATCGGCTGCCTCCTGCACACCCCCTACTGGGGACGGACCCCACAAGCCCGGCATATGCCCTGACCAGGAATTGAACCAGTGACCTCTTGGTTCCTGGATCTATGCTCAACCACTGAGCCATACCGTCTGGGCAGCATTTGGTTTTTTAAAAAATATACTCTATCTAATGTAACATTAAAATATTATCATTTCAACATGTAATCACTATTTAAGTATCATTAATAAGATATTTTCCATTCTCTTTGTTCAGATCCAGGCTTTGAAGCCCAGTGTGAATTCCACACTGACCACACATCTCCTTCAGGACCGACCATACTTCACGTGCTCAGTAGCCACATGTGGCCAGGGACCGCCATACTAGACAGAGTAACTGTGCTGGGGCAGACCCATCTCAGCCTGGCCCCTTTCCAGTGACAATAAGGTAATTTTATGTGTAAGTTACTGAGAAACCACCAAACTCTTTTCAACAGTGGCTGAACCATCTAACATTCCTACAAGCAATGCACAAGGGTTCTAATTTTTCCATATCCTTGCCAACACTTATTTTCTGGGGGTTGTTTTGCCTTATGAAGGCCATCCTAGAAGGTATGAAGTGGTAGGAATATCCAGCTTTTTAAATTTCATCTCTAAGTGTGGAGTGAGGGGCTCCTCATACAGGACTATGTATACAGAGGAACAGTGAAGAAGGTTAAGACAACAGCTAAGTCTAAATGAGCAACCCCAGTGGGCATGGGGTGGGAGGGGTACACACAGAAAGATTTAAGGAGAGTACTTTCAGAGATGGAATGGGGCAGATGAAGTCTGAAAAGCCAAGGGCATGGGGGCTTTTAAAACACAATACAGAGGGGGCCTCAAACGAACTATGAGTGAGTGCCTGAACTGAACTGAAGGGGCCAGGAAAGGTAGAAGGCTTTTTCCAGACTTACAAAGTCACATTGGTGCACAACTATACAAAATGCTTCAGCAAACCCCAGAACTTGAGGCATAGTACCGATAAGGATTGGCAACACCAGTGGCCAACATAGGCCTCCATCACCATTTGGGAACAAGAGAGATTAGGAGTGACGCCATTTTCAGCAAGAGGAGAAAGACAAGGTGGGAGAGAAATAATAGAAGGAAAGACAGGTAAGATTTTTCATCGGGGACGGGATGGGGTAAAATCCCAGGCTGAAATCCCTAGCGGGCTGCATCATTCTGGAGAACAGGGTACCTTTTTCTAGGTGGTCTACTCTGATGGGGATCTTTATCTCTATCCCACATCGGAGCCCTATGAGCTACTGGTGACCCTGGCGGAGTGTATGGATAAATTGTGTCAGGTGTTCCAGGTACACAGTCTCCAGTCCTAGAAATGCCAATACTCATTCACCAAGAAGCAGACAGGCAGTAGGCTATTGTTCATTGTTATGATCACAGCCTTTAACTTTCTATGAACTTGTTTAAAGAGTTAGAGATCTTTAAGAGTTAAAGTGAGAGGAAAAAATAAATAAAAAATAAAGAGTTAAAATGAGAGCTCTTAATCATCCCTTGTTTTACAAAGGGATATAACTGAGGGCCCAGAAAAACTCCTCAGCTGGCCAAGGTCACGAGGAAATCACCCTCGGAGCTGGAGAAGTAAGAGGGAGAGAGAGAGCGGCTGCCTCCTGCATGCCTCCCACTGGGGACCAAGCCCCTAACCCAGGCAAGTGCCCTGACCAGGAATCAAACTGGCGATCTTTTGGTGCCTGGAACAACAGCTCAACCAACTGAGCCGCACCAGCCAGGGCTGCAACTTTCTCTTCTCATTTCACAACATGCTTTATAAATCTTTTTCAACTTAGTTCGTATAGATTTATCTCCTCACTTGCGATAAGTGCTGCGGTTGGCACGAGTTTTTTGGTTTTCTGTGGGTTTTTTTAGCCATTCCCCAGTGGAAGGACACCAATTTACAGCCCCACCTACAATGTTGGAAAATATAACACATTTGTTTTTTATCCCCAATATATCTTTATTGCCTCGAGTCCTCTCTCTCAGTCTCCCTTGCATCAGCCAAGTGCAGCTAACTGCTGCCAAGCTGCCCCCAAATGGCTGTCAATTTATATTACCACTAGCAAGGTACACACGGATCACTTTTAAATGTATTTACACATTACTCACGAAAGCATGAGTCGTTTATTATACCTGCAGTAACATTATGATACTTCCAAACACTTTTTTTTCATTGCACGTATTAGAGAGTTCAGTTTAGAAGCACCATTTTAACAGATACACCCACATAATATGAAATCATATTATTAACTTCTGCACAGACCATCTAGCAACATCTGCTGGCCTCCACCAGGCCTTTTAAACAAGTCAGTCTATGAAAAGGAAAAGATCAAATTAGAGGGAGACGCTCCCCAAGACAAAAAGAGGAAGGAACTCCCAAAGAAATACGGAAAGCAAATGAGTTGTGGTTAAAAGACAGGTTCAATGGCTCCATATCTACTGAGAAATGAAACTTCCTCTCAAAATCGTATGGGGTCACTAAAGTTGAAGAATAGTTCAGACAAGAGGTATTTTTTAAAGCCTATTGTTGGATTATCCTTTGGAGAACTGGATTATTTAATGCCTGCAAAACAGATTATTTTAATTGAAAGGAAAGCAAACCTTTTGAAATGTATTATTTCCTTAGAAACTTCCTCATTCTATGAATTCCCACATAACATCTGCACCATAGTAATGTCAGGAACACACTGCAAACTCATCCTGATGCATGTGAATGGGCACTTCCCCAGCAGAGGGTAAATACTGACAAAGCAAGAAGCTCTGAGTTTTTCTCAACAAGTTCATAAGCAGACAAGGGTCAATACCCTGACTAAGAAAATTCTCTGCGTGTCTTCATTGTATGCACATTCCTAACCATCCATCCCATGGCTCCCCTCCAGCCTCTGAGATGACCGACTGTCCTGGTTTGCCTGGGACTAAGGAGGGTTTTCAGGACATGGAACTTTCACTTTTAAAATCAAGACAGTCCAATTTTGTCCTTGGCAAACCAGGACAAGTTGATCACTCTATACAGAAGTCTTCTTGCAAAATCCCCCCACTCCACCCTCCACAGAACCCCAACCCCATGCAGAGCTCTAACACCTAGGTGACTTACGAACACTTTTATTATGGCCTTCACCACCCAGGTGACTGTGGGTCTGGTCTCTGTGAAGGCACACAGTAGTTGCCTAGTAAATGAATGGATGGATGGATGGATGGACGGATGGATGGATAATTATGCCCTACAAGTAATGGGATGTGGGCTTTTGGCATATAAAGAGGACTCTACTTTCCTTATCTGACTGGGGGAGGTAACAGATCATGGATTGGTTTTATGCATATGTTTTGCTTCAAGACTTTTTTCAGCACCAGTTGATTTCCTTCTGTCCCCCTGAGTCACTGCCCAGCAACAGAGTCCCCAAAGGCTAAGTCCAGTGGTTAAAAGACACCCTCCCCATTTCTCCAAAGCAGCTAGGTCTGGAGTCTTCCTCTTCAGTGTGACTGGGGCCTTAAAACTTAAAACATTAAAAAAAAACAAAACAAAACAAAACACTGAATTCACCTGGCTGGTGCAACGCAAAGGTTGAGTGTTGACCTATGAACCAGGAGGTCACAGTTCAATTCCTAGTCAGGGCACATGCTGGGGTTGCAGGCTTGATCCCCAGTGGGGGATGTGCAGGAGGAAGCTAATTAATGATTCTCTCTCAGCATTGATGTTTCTCTCTCTCTCTCTCTCTCTGTTTCCCTCCCTTTCTGAAATCAATAAAAATATATATTTTTAAAAAGAAACTGAATTTAATAAAACTTGTATATAGAAGAAATAGTACAAAATGTGCTCAAGCAAAAGGCTGTGTTCTTAGAGAAGATATTTGGGTTTGGCTGAAGCAAAGGATGATAAGATTTGGGGCAAGATGGGAGGGGGGTTGGGGGGTTGGGGGGTTGGGGGGTTGGGGGGTTGGGGGGTTGGGGGGTTGGGGGGTTGGAGGGGTGGGTGAAAAAAGGTGAAGAGATGAAGTTCAAATGGGTTGTTACAGAATAGTCATGGGGATGTAAAATACAGCATAGGCAATATCTAATACTCAATAATGTCAAGTAATATTCTAATGTATGGTGTCAGATGAGATTTATTAGGATGATCACTTAGTAAGTTATAAATGTCTAATCACTGGGGTGTGTACACCTCAAACTAATATAATAAAGTACTATGTCAACTGTAATTGAAAATAAAAACAGATTAGCAATAATTACCAGCCTTTAAAGCAGTGGTTCTCAAACTGTGGATCGCGACCCCTTTGGCGGTCGAACGACCCTTTCACAGGGGTCGCCTAAGACCATCCTGCATATCAGGTATTTACATTATGATTCATAACAGTAGCAACATTACAGTTATGAAGTAGCGACGAAAATAATTTTATGGTTGGGTCACAATATGAGGAACTGTATTTAAAGGGCCGGAAGGTTGAGAACCACTGCTTTAAAGTGAATATTCCCTTTGACACAGCAATTCCCAACCTAGGATTGGTCCTTGAAAAATATATCCAGATGCATGTGTGAGGATAGTCAGTGCATCACTGTTCAGAAACCAATACAACAAACAGAAACTGCCCTAAATGTCCATCAATAAGGAATTAACTGGTTAAATAAATTATGGCTAGCCCATTAAATGAAATACTGTGTAGACATTGTAAAGAGAAAGATAAGAGCAAATATAGGACTATCTCCAAGACATATTATGTGAAAAAAAACAAGGTACAGAAGAGTTTGTGTAGTAGTATCTCAATTGGGTTGAAAAAAACTTAGATTGGGTTGTGTATGCAATATACATACATATTTTATATACTCACACAAATAATACAAGTGCTTTTTATATGCCTAGAAAAAGTCTAAAACGATACAGAAGGGCTCTGGCCAGTGTTCCTCAGTGGTTAGAGGTCAGCCCGTGCACCAAAGGGTCACAGTTTTGATTCCTGGTCAAGGGTAAGTATTTGGGTTGCAGGTTCAATCCCTGGCCCTGGTTAGGTCATGTGTGGGAGGCAACCAATCAATATGTCTTTCTCTCTTACCCCTCCTCTCTCCCTTCCTCTCTCTCTAAAAATCAATGGAAAAAATATCCTCCGGTGAGGACTAACAACAACAAATATACAGAAGAAAGGGTATTTTTCACTTTATAACATGAATACTCTGAATTTTTTAGCATAATCATGTATTACTGTTATAATAAACAACAACCAAAACAATAAACTATTTGAAACAAACTTTTCTTTTCATATCAAGAATCATGGCTGGCCTACAGATCAAATGGTCCCAAAGCAGGAGTTTAAGTTAAAGAACAACTGAATAATAAATGGATGTATTATGCCACATAAATAAATCTAAGGTGCTACAATGGCACTTGTATCTTCACAAGTTGTACCTTAGCAGAGTCAGATGGACCTAATTCTAACTCTAGTTCTGCCATTTTTTAAAAGTATACTTTTATTGATTTCAGAGAGGAAGGGAGAGAGAAACATCAATGATGAGAGAGAATCACTGATCAGCTGCCTCCTGCACGCCCCCCACTGGGAATCAAGCCCACAACCCAGGCAGGGAGGGGGGTAAGAGATCAACCAAAGGACTTGTATGCATGCATATAAGCATAACCAATGGACATAAGACACTAGGGGATAGGGGAGGCTAGGGGACTGTCAAGGGCGGGGGGAAAAAATGGACACATATGTAATACCCTTTGTAATACTTTAAGCAATAAAAAAAAATAAAAAAATAAAAATAAAAGTATATTTTTATTGATTTCAGAGAGGAAGGGAGAGAGAAACATCAATGATGAGAGAGAATCACTGATCAGCTGCCTCCTGCACGCCCCCCACTGGGAATCGAGCCCACAACCCAGGCATGTGCCTTGACCAGGAATCGAACCATGACCTCCTGGTTCATAGGTCAACACTCAACCACTGAGCCACACCAGCCGGGCTCTGCCATTTTCTTGACCTCAGCAAGTTGCATACTCTCTCTAGGCCCGTTTCCTCCTTTATAAAATGGGCATAGAAAATAGCACCCACTTCCTAGCGTGGCCCAGCAGAGCTTCAGCACACAGCGAACAATGAATGGAAACCAGCAGTAACTGAAGTTGTAGTTGTGATGTGCTACCCCAAAGACTTACTAAGAAGCTTCTGGATCCCTCTCCCAGGCTTCTGACTTTACATCTTCAATTCCTTAAACAAGTTCTTCTCCAGATTAGTAATAATTATTATTTTCTTGTATAACTGATACCTAGACCTGCTGCCTTCCTGTGAGGATTTAATCAGATGTTAATCTCCCAGTAAAGGCTCACTGCCTTCCTCAGCACAGGAGTAAGAGGTTTGTCCAGTGACCTACAAGCACCGCCGATAACCAGGGCGCGGGGACAGAGAAGCTATCGTTTTTGCTGAACTCTTTGGACCAACAAAGTTTGGTGACCAACCACTTCTCTGAGACAGTCGCTCCCTAGTTTCCCTTTCACTCTGCGCACTGCTGAAGCAAATGTTGTGGTTTATAAGTATTTCTAAGAAAAAGGTCTGTCTGGCAGACCAGCTGGGCTAATCAGCTACAGACGCTACAGCTAAAGATCCGCAGTTGAGTTCTAAAAAAGATTTTGGCACTCACCACGTAACTGCTCCAAAGGAACCAGATTAAAAGTGAACACCAAACAAGTTCTCCCCTTTCTCCAGCACTCCGTGGCTTTTCAAGGCAGGCTCAGGGCAGCTATACACTTTTTGGCCAAATAACCAGGCCTGACTTTCTGCTGGCCTCAGATTCTACCGATAATGACTTTGCAGAGAGTATGAGAGCCTGTCCCCAGGCTGTCATTTCTTCTTTAACTCCGGTGAAATCCCTAGTAGTATTCTCCGCTTTCAACTGGAGAACCGAGTGGCCGCTGCGGAAAGCACCAGCCCTGCTCCACAGGTGTGGGCGCCCGCCCACACGGACAGTGTGCGCTGGAAAAGGTGGTACAGCAGGTGAGGTGCGGCCCCCTCCACTAACTGTATCTACGAAGAGCAGAAGACGAGGTGTTCTTGAGGAACTAACCTGGGCACATACACGAAGCAGGAGTGTTTGGAGAGAGGGCAGCCGCAGCCGTGGGTTTCAGCAATAAGAGGACCGAGGGTGCACACTTCCGAATTGTGGCCCCGACCCACCAGAAATGAGAGCATGACAGCTCCCTTCTCAAGAGCTGTGTGCTCATCGGTGACTAGGAGGGCAGGGACCAGCTCAGCAGAGATCCCTCCAGGCAGTAAGCACTGGCTGATGCCAACGTTCTCGCCAGCAAATCTAAGGTGAAAATTCTAAAGAACAACCTCAACTTCTCAATGAACCTTCAACCAGGAATTCCTGTTTTCCCCGTCGGAGCAGTGAAAAGACAAACCACTGAAATGACCACGCCAAGGCTTACATTTGGTGCCAGAATCCTGAGCCATGGGCACAGCGAAAAGAGGTCTTTCCCTCCCAGTTGCAAAGCTTTCCCTCCCACAAAGAGGAAAAAGCACACAGGCTTCGGCAGTGGGGACGTTCCGTACCTAGAAATCAGGTACCCAATCGCTCCCAAGTTTCCCTTTCCCTCCCCGGACTTCATCACTGGAGAGCGCACCGGCCTGGGGGAGTTGAACTGGAGCTGGCATTAGACGGGGCACGAAGTTAAGGCGAGGAAATAAGAACTGGTGGTAATGAACTTCATTCTGGCCCAAAGTAACTCGACCTACTATTGATGGATACGCGGGTTGGGCCCCGCTCCGGAGACCTGCCGGCGCGCCACCGCGTTCCTGGGCCTCCCGAGCAGGTGTTCGGCGCAAAACCGCACAATGCCACCCAAGTGCGTCACGCCGCGGGGATCCCAGGGGCGCGCGGGCGCTGCCCCCGCAGGGTCCCCGCCCGCAACTGGCCCAACTCGGAGACGGGCCGACACGGAGCACTGGCTCCGGGACGGATGGGGACCGCACCACACAACAGTCAGCAGAAACGACAAGAGGAGGAAGCGGAGCCCAGCCGGCGCGGCCCGGGCCGGAGAGAGGGACAGATGGGGAGCTGGAAGGCGCGGGCGGGGAGGGGCGCAGGTGGACTCCGGCCCTGGAGAGAGAATGCCCCACGGTCCACGCGGAGCCCCGGTCAGGTTCCAGGCGCCGCGGCGCCGGGGACAGCCCCTCCCGCCCGCGAGCCCCCGGCGCCCCGCTCCCGCGCCCCGCACCGTGTTGTAGAACTCGGCGATGGCAGGCACGATGGTGTAGTTGTCCTCGCACCAGTCCACCTCCGAGCTGCCAGCCCGCAGCTGATCCCACCAGTGCGGGGTGCTCATGGCCGCCCCGGAGCATTGGAGCAGCCGCTCCCGCGGCCGAGAGGAAGCCAGAGCGGCAGCTCTCGCCGACAGCGGCGGCGGCGGCGGCAGCGACGGTTTTATGCACAACGGCGGCCGCCGGATGTGGCGCCCCCGGGCCGGCCTCCTCCCCGCGCTCCGCTCGGCCTGTGGGATTACCTCGCTCGCTGGCCCCGCCCCGGCCCCGCCCCCTGCGGGCGCCCGCGGGCGGCGAGCGGCCACGCCCACTCCGGGGGGGGCCGGCGTGGGACGGGGTGTGGGCGGCGGAGCCGGGCCTCCGAAGCTTCCAGCGTTCTCACTCCCCCAGGTGTCAAAGGCCTCGGCCCACGCCCACCTCCCGGCTCAGACTCCACCCCTCCCCCAACCCCAAGAGTGCAAAGAGCGCCAGGCCCCCCCTGGCGAAAGGTAAACATGAGGGGAACTCAGGAGTGGGGTACCCCGACCCCTACGGAGGCTTGGGGAGTTTGTACCGATTTCCCTGCTCCGCTCGTGGGCACCCGCGCTCCCACCTGAGAAAGGCCCTGGGTCCTTCCGAAGCAGGTAAGGACTGGCCTGGTCCGGAGGGCTGGGACTGGGGGACCTGAGGGCTGGGGGGGGCTGGAGGGCAGGCTGCAGGACGCTCCCACGCGGCCTCTGCCGCCCACTCCCGATGGAGCACCAATGCAGTTTCGAATGTGTTCCTGTCCTCGGTCCCCTGGACTCGGGGTTAGGCTGTAATCTAGTCTCCCACTAGACCTGGGGTCAAACTTCAACCATCCCAACCCTCCAAGGATGTGTGGGGCAGGTCTGACATCTCCAGGACATCTAAGGTGCAAGACACGATGACACTCACTATGTGTTTGAAGAGCTTCCAGGTATCGCTCATTTGGTGCTCCCAGCGGGGATCCTATGGCCATGCCTTTCCAGATAGAAAGTGGCAGAGCTAGAAATCAAAGTCAGGATGATGTCAGGTCTGCTCATAAGGACTTTGCTTTGCAGCTGTAACTATTCTGTAGTTTCTAAATCAAAGCTAATCTGGTCTCAGCAATTCCTGGAGTAAGTGTCTCTCTCTCTCTCTCTCTCCCTCCCTCTCTCTCCCTCTCTCCCTCTCCCCTGCTCCTCCTTCCTTGGGCAGTTTTAGGATCTCCGGTCAGGGAGGTGGCAGAAGAGGCCCTGGTCAGCAATCCTTGGTGGCTTTCCCCAGGATCTCCTTGCTCAAGCCTACATGGATGGGGCCCTGAATACCAGCAGCTGCCTGGACAGTGGGAACCTGGCTGGTGCTCCAATGCCCTGTGTACCCAGTGTCCATCTTCTACAGCCTTTTGCATGTCTCCCCAAATCTCCATCACTGGCAGGAACTCCCCTCCTAGTCTCCAGGAAATCCAGCTCTCTCCCCTGGGTACCAAACACACTCCTCTCATCTTTGCCCCAACTTCTATCCAGTCCTCCTCCTCGACAGCCAGTTCCACTAGGCACACTGGTACCTTCTCCTAAGTCAGAAGTCCCCAGGCCTACAGGATACCCAGTGTCTCAGAGTGCTGCACCAGCTGTCCAACAATAGTTCTCCAAGATTTTGCTCCTTCTAATATTTTAGGTGGACATAGACCATATTCATTAACTCGAATGGTGTAAAATACACCATTATTTTCTATGCCAGTGGCTCCCCAAATGATGTCCCCCCTTTCAGGGTATCACAAGGTCAAAACTCTTTTCCTGTTAACACTATGACATTATCTGCCCCTTTTTGCTCTCGTTCTCTCACCTGTGTACATTGATTGGCATTTTCACAGAGACTGTGTGTCATCTCTCCGACTGCGAATGGAAGGTGTGCTTGTGCATTCTTCAGTATTCAAAGTCTCTTTAAATTTCTAATATCAAAAATGTTGATAGATAGTACCACATAAACAAGAGTTCTTTATGGTCCTCCATAAATAAATGGAGTCCTCAGATCAAAAAGGTTGAGAGCTTCTGTTAAAAAGAAAGATATTCCCAATTAAACTATTTGTAATTGTTTTTTATCATTTAGAATTATTAAAATATGTATTGAATGTGAGCTTTTACACATACACATTCATGGTTATCATATGTCATCTTGTGCAAACATAAAAAGGAAAATATAAGCAAAATAAATACATGAAGGAATTGCTCTCTTTCCTTCACAGTCAGAATCTCTATTCTTCTCAATCATTTTCGACTCGGCCACTGGTGTCCTTAATTGCCAGGTGCTGCTGATGCAGATGTCTGACGAGTCCTCCAGTGTTAGCTCTCAAGACACTGACCCCTAGTGTACACGTTTTGATGCTGGCACATTCTTATCTTACTTGAAGGCGTCAATGGAAGGTTTTAGACAACAGGTAGCATGTATCTTTCCCAGACGGTTCTTATATGATTTGCTGACAGAAACATGGAGATTACAAGTTGCCAAGTCATCCCACCAGGAATTACCACTAAGTTTGTGCATGTTCAGGCAGTGACAGCACATCTCAACTTCCATCTGGCCAGCCACGATTATAAAATGCCTTTCATTGTAAGATGTGTGTGGACTTCAGTGATGTTACAGTGCAAAACAATGTGAATTTTAGCACCAGTGAAATATGGAAGTCACTGGAGAGAATTCATCCTTCTCTCCAAGTCCTGACAAAAAAGTGATAGGGAGTTTTCTTCCTGCACAGGAACTCCTATTGTCAATGACAATTCTTTTTAAAAATTCAGACCGACCCCTTGGGTTCTAATTACAACTGCACAGAGAGTGCTCAAGCCTTTGGTGAGTCAAAGACACAAGTTTCATTCCTCCAAAGTCACCGGTGTGTTGGTCTTGCAACTGCGACTTTTGAATGGCTCCACTGTTAACATTTTCTCAACGCATATAAACTTAGTTATTTATACCTATCATTAGGTAATTACTCTTAAAATGGATTTATATTAATAGTATGATGCCTTGATGACTGCTGTTTTTTTCTCTCTCTTTAAAATCTTCAGTGTCGAAAGTATTACATATGCCCCCTCCTTTCCCCCATTGACCTCTTCTAGCCCATCCCCACCGACCACCCTAAGCCTTCACTACCCGATTGTCTGTTCCCATGGATTATGCATATACTTGGTGACTACTGTTAATGTTTTGATATAGAATGTGGTATCTGACCCTGGCTGGTGTGGTTCAGTGGATAGAGCGTCATCCTGCAGACTACAGGGTCCCAGGTTCGATTCCAGTCAAAGGCACATGCCTAGGTTGCGGGCTTGATCCCCAGTAGAGAACGTGCAGGAGGCAGCCAATCAGTGATTCTCTCTCATCATTGATGTTTCTATCTCTCCCTCTCCCTTCCTCTCTGAAGTCAATTTTAAAAAAAATTTTTTTAAGTGTTATCTGGTGTAAACAGTTTGGGGAGAGTGAGGCAGGGGGTGGGTGACAGGAGAGAACAGAGCACTGCTCTATTCTGACAGTGGGTTTGCTTGAGGTGCTTTGGGTCTAAATATGAGTCAGTGATACAGATCCAAGAGAGAGCAGGTTTCAGAGAGCCTTGCAGGAAAGTCAGGATACCAGCATCTTCTGTTTTTAGAGTTTATAACAATGTTTATTTGGTCTAAGTAAATACTGTACCTTATGATAAATATCCAGTGCCACTGGTTCCGCTGGAAATTACCAACTCTTCCTTAGGAAAAAAAATGCAGGCACCTGTGCAAATGAAGCAAGGGGAAGCAGCATTCACATCACCTAGGAACTTGTTAGAAATGCAAAATTTGAGGTCCATAGCCCAGACCTATTAAATCAGGAATTCTGGGGTCGGAGTTCAACAGTCTCTGGCTTAAAAAGCCCCCCCACACCCCACCCCCGGCGAATTCTGAGCTGCACTCAAGCTTGTTTTAGCCAATGTGTGGTGGGGTAGAAATTTGCTGTAGACTGGACACTTTGCTTCCAAAAAAAAAAAAAAAATCCAAGTCAAGACTGCTACTGCCATCAAGGAAGTCATCCTTCCATCAGGCTTATCACCAGGAAACCAGGGGCTCAGGGACTGGACCCTCATCAGCTAAGAAGGAAACAAGAAATGTAAGGGGTTTATTTTGTTTTTGTTTTTTAACCTAAGACAAAGTCTCCAGGCTTAGAAGTGTGGGAGAGGGCTGTAGGAAGCAGGGCCTCACAGGGAAACAGAATTACAGCCACTCCAAGAAGGTGGCCACATTTGCTGCTTGCTGGTTGTTTCCTGATGATCCGTCCCAGACCACTTCCTGCTATTGTCACTGGGCTCTCTTTAGAATTGCCTCTCTCCTTTCTTTCGTCTGTGCTGGAAAACCACAAACAGTGTTAGGACTGGGTGTATAATAAGAGTAGGTTGATTCTGATTGGAAGTCTGAGGCTGTGCCTGTGCCTGAAGTGCATGGGATTTACTGACATGTGTTTTGAGTCCCGCTTCTGGATAGAGGAGGTGTTTCTTTGATAGAACTATAGCTGGCAAAGGTGTAAGAAATTTTGAGCACCTGCTTTGTGCAAGGCTCCACATAAAGACAAAGTATTATTCTTGGCTTCATGGACCTGAGTTTAGTAGAGGCACACAGCCATGAGAATATTACATGATAACTGCGAAAATTGAGGTACGTACATAGAATGTGGAAGCAAAGGGTGGGCCCAAGTATGCATTGAGAGCCAGGGTTCTCAGCAGAGGAGGTAGTATCAGAACTGAGATGTGCAGATGAATAGGATTTCACCAGGCAGAGCACTGAGGAGAGGGAATTCTCCAGCAGGAACAGCATGTGCAAAAGATGGGAGTCAGAGAAAGGGTAATAATTCAGGAAAGGTCAGATTCTATGTTTCAGTTGCAAAAGTGGCAGAAGTAGAGGCTGAATTAAAAGACAAATAGATGATATGAAAAGAGTAGGTCCTTAGGAAGGAAATCTCAATGGCAGAAGAATAAAGCAGACATCAGAAACTATAGGTAAGATTCTTTGCTTCTTCTTTTTTTAAAATATATTTTTATTGATTTCAGAGAGGGAGAGAGAGTCATTGATTGGCTGCCTCCTGCACGCCCCACATTGGGGATTGATCCCACAACCCAGGCATGTGCCCTTGACCAGAATCAAACCTGGGACCCTTCAGTCCGCAGGCCAATGCTCTATCCACTGAGAAAAACTGGCTAGGACAGCTTCTTTAAAAAAAAAAAAATCTTTATTATTGAGAGTATTACAAATGTTCCCGTTTCCCCCATTACTCCCCTCCACCTGGTTCCCGCACTGCCCCAGGCCTTCATCACCCTATTGTCTGTGTCCATAGGTAATGCATATATGCATATAAGTGCTTTGGTTAATCTCTTCCCTCTCCCACCTCTCCCCTTCCCTCTGAGAATCATCAGTTAGTTCCATGTTTCCATGCCTCTGGTTCTATTTTATTCATCACTTTATTTTGTTCATTAGATTCCTTGTTTATTTATTTTTATTTTTAGAATCAATTGTTGATAGATATTTGTTGCCATTTTATTGTTCATATTTTTTATCTTTCTTCTTCTTCTTCTTCTTCCTCTTCCTCTTCCTCTTCCTCCTCTTCTTCTTAAAGAATACCCTTAAACATTTCATATAATACTGGTTTGGTAGTGATGAACTCCTTTAGCTTTTCTTTGTCTGTGAAGCTCTTTATCTGACCCTCAATTTTAAATGACAGCTTTGCTGTGTATCTTGGTTGCAGGGCCCTACTATTCATCACTTTGAATATTTCTTGCCACTCCCTTCTGGTCTGCAAAGTTTCTGTTGAGAAATCAGGTGACAGTCATATGGGTGCTCCCTTGTAGGTAACTAACTGCTTTTCTCTTGCTGCCTTTAAGATTATCTCTTTGTCTTTAACAAGTGACATTTTAATTATGATGTGTCTTGGTGTGAGCCTCTTTAGGTTCCTCTTGTTTGGGACTCTCTGTGCTTTCTGGACTTGTAAGTCTTTTTCTTTCACCAGGTAGGGGAAGTTTTCTTTCATTATTTCTTCAAATAGGTTTTCAATATCTTGTTCTCTCTCTTCTCCTTCTGGCACCCCCATAATGTGAATGTTGGTATGCTTGAAGTTGTCCCAGAGTCTCCTTACACTATCTTCATATTTTTGGATTCTTTTTTCTTTTTGCTCTTCTGATTGGATGTTTTTTGCTTCCTCATATTCCAAATCATTGATCTGATTCTCAGAATCCTCTACTCTACTGATGAATCCCTATAAATTATTCTTTATTTCAATTAGTGCATGCTTAATTTCTGACTGGTCCTTTTTCATGTCTTTGAAATTCTAACTAAGACCCTTGAAGCTCTCAGGGTCCCTTAAAGCTCTCATTGAAGGTCTCATTAAGATCCTTGAGCAACCTTATAATTATTGTTTTGTTTTTTTGTTTTTTTGTTTTTTTTTGCAATGCCATATTTATTTATTTATTTATTTTATATATATATATTTTTTATTGCTTAAAGTATTACAAAGGGTATTACATATGTATCCATTTTATCCCCCCGCCCTAGACAGTCCCCTAGCCTCCCCTATCACCCAGTGTCTTATGTCCATTGGTTATGCTTATATGCATGCATACAAGTCCTTTAGTTGATCTCTTACCCCACTACCTCCTGCCCCCCAACCCTCCCCGGCCTTCCCGCTGCAGTTTGACAATCTGTTTGAGGCAGCTCTGCCTCTGTATCTATTATTGTTCAAAAGTTTATAATGGTCTCTATTGTCCATGAATGAGTGAGATCATGTGGTATTTTTCCTTTATTGACTGGCTTATTTCACTTAGCATAATGCTCTCCAGTTCCATCCATGACGTTGCAAATGGTAAGAGTTCCTTCCTTTTTACAGCCGCATAGTATTCCATCGTGTAGATGTACCACAGTTTTCTAATCCATTCATCTACTGATGGGCACTTAGGCTGTTTCCAGATCTTAGCTATGGTGAATTGTGCTGCTATGAACATAGGGGTGCATATATCCTTTCTGATTGGTGTTTCTGGTTTCTTGGGATATATTCCTAGAAGTGGGATCACAGGGTCAAATGGGAGTTCCATTTTCAGTTTTTTAAGGAAACTCCATACTGTCTTCCATAGTGGCTGCACCAGTCTGCATTCCCACCAGCAGTGCACAAGTGTTCCTTTTTCTCCACAACCTCTCCAGCACTTGTCGTTTGTTGATTTGTTGAAGATAGCCAGTCTGACAGGTGTGAGATGGTACCTCATTGCTGTTTTGATTTGCATCTCTCGGATGATTAGTGACTTTGAGCATGTTTTCATATGTCTCTTGGCTTTCTGAATGTCCTCTTTTGAAAGGTGTCTATTTAGGTCCTTTGCCCATTTTTTGATTGGATTGTTTATCTTCCTTTTGTTAAGTTGTATGAGTTCCCTATAAATTTTGGAGATTAGGCCCTTATCAGATATGTCATTGGCAAATATGTTTTCCCACACAGTGGGTTTTCTCGTTGTTTTGTTGATGGTTTCTTTTGCTGTGCAGAAGCTTTTTATTTTGATGTAGTCCCATTTGTTCATTTTTTCTTTAGTTTCAAGTGCCCTAGGAGCTGTATCAGTGAAGAAATTGCTTCGGCATATGTCTGAAATTTTCTTGCCTTTGGATTCTTCTAGAATTTTTATGGTATCCTGTCGTACATTTAAGTCCTTTATCCATTTTGAGTTTATTTTTGTATATGGTGTAAGTTGGTGGTCTAGTTTCATTTTCTTGCATATATCTGTCCAATTTTCCCAACACCATTTATTGAAGAGACTATCTTGGCTCCATTGTATGTTCTTGCCTCCTTTGTCAAATATTAATTGAGCATATTGGTTCGGGCCGATTTCTGGGCTCTCTATTCTATTCCATTGATCTATATGCCTATTCTTGTGCCAGTACCAGGCAGTTTTGAGAACAGTGGCTTTGTAATACAACTTGATATCTGGTATTGAGATCCCACCTACTTTGTTCTTTTTCAGGATTGCTGCAGCTATTCGGGGTCTTCTTTTATTCCAGATGAATTGTTGGAAAGTTCGTTCTAGATCTCTGAAGTATGCTGTTGGTATTTTAATGGGAAGTGCGTTGAATTTATAGATTGCTTTGGGTAGTATGGACATTTTAATGATGTTGATTCTACCAATCCATGAACACGGTATGTTCTTCCATCTGTTTATGTCTTCCTCTATGTCTTTTTTCAACGTCCTGTAGTTTTCTGAGTAGAGGTCTTTTACCTCTTTAGTTAAGTTTATTCCTAGGTAGCTTAATTTTTTTGGTGCAATGGTAAACGGGATTGTTTTTATAATCTCTCTTTCTGAAAGTTCACTATTGGTGTATAGAAATGCCTCAGATTTCTTGGGGTTAATTTTGTATCCTGCTACATTGCCAAATTCATGTATTAAGTCTAGTAGCTTTTTGATGGAATCTCTAGGGTTTTGTATGTATAATATCATGTCGTCTGCAAATAAGGACAGTTTTACTTCCTCTTTTCCAATTTGGATGCCTTTTATTTCTTCTTCTTGCCGAATTGCAATGGCTAACACTTCCAGTACTATGTTGAACAGGAGTGGTGAGAGGGGGCATCCCTGTCTTGTTCCTGTTCTTAGGGGAAATGGTGTTAGTTTTTGTCTAATTATTGTTTTGAATTCTATATCCAGTAGTGTGCTTGCTTCCATTTCATTTATTTCTTTTCCTGGAGATTTCTTCTATTCTTTCATTTGTGACATGTGTCTTTGTCTCCACATTTTGGCTGCTTCCCTGTGTTTGTTTCTATGTGTTAGGTAGAGCTGCTATGTCTCCTGGAATTGATAGAGTGGCCTTATGTAGTAGGTGTCCTATAGGTCACAGTGGCTCCACCTTCCCAATCACCTGAGCTGGGCACTTTAGGTGCACCCCTGTGTGGGCTGTGTGCACAGTCCTATTGTAGTTGAGCCTTGATTGCTGTTGGCGTCACTGGGAGGAGCTGGCCTCCAAGCCAATTGGCTGTGAGGACCAGCTGCGACTACAGAGGAAGAGCTAAGCAGGAGATACCCCTAGGAGCAGGACTTGCTTCAGTGGGACTTTGGTGCTCACTGAGTCTGCCCCTTGGGTGTGTCACTTGTGGATGTGTAGAGTTGTAATCTGGTATGGTCTGAAACTGTCCACCCAATGCACTGGTTCTGGGGCCTCCCAGGAGGTGCAAAGTCAGCCACTGCCTGGGGCCACCCAGCAGGAGCTACAGAGAGATCTGCAAATGGCTTCTACTTGTATTGGGCTTGAAAGGGCCCAGGCAAGGCTAAGCTGTGAAACAAGGCAGGCTGTGAAGCAAGGCAGGCTGGCCTCTTAGGTATGGGGCATGCTGATGCAAGCTGTTGCTTGGTTGAGAGATTTTAGGAAAGTCTGAAGCCTGAGCCACGACAGGCCATTCATATGGAAAAGCCACTGCATATAGTTTGGATGGGGCTGCAAATTAAATGGGATGGGATTCCAAGGAATCATCAGGGTGGAGGGAACAGTGTGAGCTAGGCTGATGGAAACTCAGATATGGCCCTGGCTGGTTTGGCTCGGAGGAGAGAGCATCAGCCTGTGGACTGAAGGGTCCCAGGTTCAATTCCGGTCAAGGGCACATGCCTGGGTTGTGGGCTTGATCCCCAGTGGGGGACGTGCAGGAGGCAGCCAATCAATGATCCTCTCTCATTATTGATGTTTCTATCTCTCTCTCCCTCTCCCTTCCTCTCTGAAATCAATAAAGATAACTTTTTTAAAAAAAAGAAAAGAAAGAAACTCAGATATGGCTGCCAGTCAACTCTGCAATGGGGGGGCGGGGGTCCCAGCACAGGAACAATGACTCCTGCAAGCACCCCAGTCAGGGAGAAAGCTGCCCCTGAGTTCCTGCCCCAATGTCAGACAATCCAGTTTCTCCCCATATCTTCCTGGTTCCCCAATGCCACAGCCCAACACTGGAGCTTAAAGGGAGTGGGACCATGTAAGTTCGTGTGCTGGCCCTTTAAGAGGAACTGCCTGGGACTCCAGCAGCCTCCATGTCACTCAACCACAATCTCTGCTGGATCTGACCTTGTCTGAGGCTATTAGGAAGGCTTCCCAGAGCATGTGGATTCTAAGCTGAGGGGTGGAGGCAGGGGTAAAGGGAATTGAAATAAGATATATGACTGAGGTATAAAATAGGAGTCATGATAGATTGTACTATTGAATCCAGATGTTTGAACATACTTTCCTACCCCAATGACATGGGACTTAACCTTGTCATTGGCTGTGACCAATGGATTGTGAATGGAGGTGATTGTGCCATGACTGATCAGAGGCTTTGAAATTGATTCCGAGTTCTGCCATTCCTCTTGACCCTCGGCTGTATCTCAAATTGGGACTGGATCCTGGAATGAAGACACATAGAGCAGAGCAGATCTGCAACCAACCCCCAGGCAACTTATAACGTGAGCAAAAAAATAAACTGAGATTTGGGGGCAGGGTGGGGAGGGTGGTTTCTTACTGCAGCATAGCCTAAAGAAGGCTGATAAATACAGAAGGAGAATTAATAGAGGTTAACTACTGATTAAAGGTAGGACATGGAAGGGTGGGAAAAATAGAAGGCAACTTCAAATAGTCTAGCCTGAGTGATCAGAGAATGGCTAAGTTACTAACCAAAAGGGAAGATAGAAGGGAAAATAGGCTTTGATCTGTTGAGTTAAAGGGGCAGACTGAACATCCAAGAAAATATATTCTTTCAGCAACTGAAAAGGCAAGTCCGGACATCCAGGCGAGGTCAGGATTGGAAAGATTTGTGAATCACAACAACAAAGTGGTACTTGAAGGCCCTGGGGGTAAATGAGCTCACTAAAGCACCGTAGGGAAGCAAATGAAGGCGGGTGAAGGGCAGCTCCTTGGGCGTGCCTACATTTACAGAAACCTAAGTGACAAGGAGGCACCAGTTCTGGCAGACAAAAGCGATCAGAGAGGAGAGAGAAATAGAAAATAATAAGGGATGTGACACCACCCCCACAAAAAAAAAAAAAAAAAAAACCATAAAGTCTCGCCAAAAAGCATAGCACCTGAACTAGATCAAAACCTAGCTCTCACTGCCAATTCACAGAAGCGAATCTCCTAGGAATCTTGTTTAAAATGCAGATTCTGATTCTATAGGTCTTGGGTGGAGTCCAAGATTCTCCATTTCTAACAAACTGCCCTCAGGTGATGCTGCTGGTCCATGGGCCATATTTTATTTTATTTTATTTTTTTAATATATTTTTTATTGATTAAGATATTACATATGTGTCCTTATCCCCACCCCCCGCTCATGCCCTCACACACACCCCCCTCCCCCCGTTGTCCGTGTCCATTGGTTAGGCCTATATGCTTGCATATAAGTCCTTTGGTTGATCTTATTTTATTTTTTTTAATATATATTTTATTTTTTTTTTTACAGAGAGGAAGAGAGAGGGATAGAGAGTTGGAAACATCAATTAGAGAGAAACATCGATCAGCTGCTTCCTGCACACCTCCTACTGGGGATGTGCCCACAACCAAGGTACATGCCCTTGACCAGAATCGAACCTGGGACCTTTCAGTCCACAGGCCAGTGCTCTATCCACTAAGCCAAACCGGTTAGGGCCATGGGCCATATTTTAGTTGCAAGACTAGAGGGAACAGAAGAAATGACAAGCAGATACAATCACTAAATCCAGAATAAGGGAAACTCTTTGTAACAAAAAATTTCTTAAAAGATGGGGAGGAAACTTACACATTTCCCATAGAGACATAACAACCAATTGCAGTGGGGAGGCTTTGTTTAGCTCCTAAGTCAAAGTGTCAACAAATACTTTTCAGGACAGTTGTGGAAATGTAAACACTGGATATTTGATAATATTGGGGAATTTTTGTTGATTGGAGGAGATGCTGATGATGTGTGATGATTGTTTTAAAACACAAGTCTACAAAAGGCTACTTTATGATTCTGTTTTTATATTCTGGGAAAGGTAAAACTAAGTAATAGAAAATAGATCTGTGGTTATGATACAGTAGTCAGTTAGACAGACATGAGCAGAGTTGGAATGATAGGCCAGGCACAGAAGTTCACCAGGGCAGAAAGCCCAGGTGCGTAGCAACAGGTAAAACTGGGAATACAAGTACTGTAGGGTGGGACTCACTCCTAGAGTGACCTTTCCTCCCCTAGCATATCACTGGTCATGCGGTTTAGATCCCCTAACCTTTCATATCACTGGTCATGCGATTTGGACCCTCCCCTGACCTTTCCTCCCCTGGCATGTCAGTGGTCCTGTGGTAGACCCCCTTAGAGGAGGAACAAGGGGGCTGGAGAATAGCATCATACCACCCCTTTGCACTACCACTCCCTTAATCATTAAGCCCCCAATACATTGAGGTTCTCACCCAAATCAAATAGTCATAGGAACAAGGCCTCAGGTCTGCTGACCACAGAGAAAGAGTTTTCATCAAACATGAGATGGCATCTAGGCCTCAGTTGTGCTTCAGACCCAGGTCCAGAAAAGCAGCAAGGCCAGGAGGGGTGACACGTGGATAACATCTGGACCAGCTGTAATGACTAATGCCAATCAGTAGAGACCACAACCCTGAGGAGACCCCTTGGAAAGCTGATGAATATTCTGCTGAGATCCTCCCCTAAGATCTTCCCTAGTCTCCCCACCTTTAGAGAAGCCGATAAAACTCCTTAAGATTAAGGGCCCAGTCTCCCTCCCCCGCCCCCCATCTCCCTTCTCCCCTCCCTCCGTCCCTCCCTCCCCTTCCCTTCTCCTCTTCCTCCTCTTCTTCCTCTCTCTCTCCCTCTCTCTCTTGGCTTTCCTTCCCCCTTTCTTCCCTCAAGGTGCATGCCTTTGCTTCCTTTCCCCTGAGCTCCAAGGGTCCTCCTTTTGCCTCTGTAATTGCTTTCCTTAGTCCATGCCGCCTAGCTGGCTCACTTCTTCCACAGCTCACTTCTTCTATCTCTGTGACTTTCTACATAAACGCTTGCTTGTATTTGAGCTCCTTGGCTCTGAATTCTTCTCTTAGCCAAACTCAAGGAACGAGGTCTAACATCTGGTGCCATTTGCTGTCAAGTTACTTAGAGGTGGGGAAGGGAGAACTTTGAGGGGTGACAGAACTGTTCTATGTCCTGATTCTGATGGTTATGTGACTAAATGAGCCTATAAATGTGACCAAAACAAAAAACAATCCATAAAAGGAGCATTGTTGTTTAGAGATACATACTGAAATATTTACAGACAAAATATATGGGACTTATTTTGGAATAACAAGGGAGAGTGTTGTTTTGGTGGTATAGATGGAATAACTTAAATGGATAACTGTTGAAATGGGGTGGTAGACACACTAAATTAGTCTTTCTACTTTGTGTATGTTTAAAAGTTGTGTTGTGTTTTTTTTTAAACTAAAGAAGCAAAGGGTTTCGTTAAGTAAGTGTCCCCACACGTACTCACGTAGCCAAGAATACCAGAAGGTGGGTTGGCTCAGCTAGTGCCAAGGGCCCTGCCTTTAGGAGTGGGCACACTTAAAGCAGCAGTTCTGGTCGAACCTGTGGTTGTTACCTTTCCCCTTCATTCCAGAGGGGAGGTTTTCCTCACCTGAGGAAGCAAATGGCAAATAGTGAGAGAGGCCACCCTCCCAGGCTGTGCATGAGAATGCCCTTTCACCAAGGGAGGCCTTGGTAAACAAGATGACTATCAGCCGGGGTTCAGGTGGAACCAGGAAGCCAGAAAGGTCAGGGACTGGTCAGTGCCATGCCTCACAATCCAGGGGTCGGCTCTGTGGTTCCTGAGATGTGCTGTGAGGAAGTTGGCCCTGGTACATCTGAGACATCATACCCAGGGGAAGGGCTGCGTCATGATGGCCTGTAAACCTCATGCTTTCTTCACTCTGCCTTATCTTCAGCCTTTCAGAGACCAATAAACAACTTGGGGAAATGGAGGCAGGGGGATTCAGGAGAGAGGAGGCCAGATTGAGGTACAATACGAGTAAGGGGCAGATGAAATTGATTTGGTGGAGAAGGAAGGTAAGTGGAGTGAGCAGGAACTGGAAGAAGGCTTATGGGACATTCCTTGAGAAGAGGAGCGCATTGAGCAAATTTGAGCCGAAGGGAAAGACACTCAGGTGGAGGAAAGATTTAAAATATAAAAGAAAAAAAAAGGGTAAAGATACTGAAGGAGATGAGAAGAAGTGGAATGGAAAACTCAAGTTCTTACAGTTTGCCTGGAGAGAAGGAATGGTGTGGAGTAGAGATATTGTTTTGTCTGTTGTAATATCCCCTATTTTTCTGGGACCTTCTGCTAATTCTTCGATGGGGGCTGCCCACCTCCCACTTTCCCTTGCCCCCAACTCCATTCAGAGGGCTCTCATAGGAACAGCCATAGGACTACACTGTGACCCACCTCTGTGGCTAGAGTTCATTAGTCCATGATCCAAGTGGGCTAATCAGAATGCATCAGTGAGAATTTGGAATCAGAATTGAGCTCTCCCACCTCCATCCGGTTGCCTTATGGAATAGAGATGTGAAGAGGGGCACTGTTGGTGACCTGTTCTACCAGAAGGTTGGAGGAGCAGGCAGAACTGGTCAACAGTGCACAAGAATATTGAAGCAGCCCCAAAGAGGGCTGTAAAGACAAGAGATAGTCCAACTGAACAACCCCTGGTTCCAGCTATGCCCAGGCCTCTGGCTACATGCAGATGTTCCAGGACCTTTATAGTAGACTCACATTTTTGTGTAAACCAGTTTGAGTAGGGTTTCTGTGACTTAAAACCAAGTGTCCTAACAGAACTCTATGCTAAAAAGAGGGGGAGGAGAAGAGTACATATGGACATCTAGACCAGCCGTGGGCAAACTACGGCCTGCGGGCGGCCCGTTTGAAATGAAGAAAACTAAAAAAATAAAAAGACCATACCCTTTTATGTAATGATGTTTACTTTGAATTTATATTAGTTCACACAAACACTCCATCCATGCTTTTGTTCCGGCCCTCGGGTCCAATTTAAGAACCCATTGTGGCCCTCAAGTCAAAAAGTTTGCCCACCCCTGATCTAGACACATCCTATATAATAAAGAGCTAATATGCAAATGGTAGTCACACCCTCATGCTGTCACACCATGATGCCTTCATACTGTCACAATCCATCACCAGAAGGCTGCAGGCGCGCGCAGGTGGGCGGAGCTGTGTGCACAGTGAGGCGCGTGTGGGTGGATGGGGACTTGACGCTGCATGTGCCAGGTGATGCCGGGGGTTCCAGCGGCTCCGTGCAGTGAGGCCTAGGGGTCCCACGGCTCTGTGCGGTGCGGTGCGGTGCGGAGGAGGTGGGGCCCGGCAGCTCTGGCAGTGAGGCCTGGGGGTCCTGCGGCTCTGCGTGGCACAGAGGAGGCAGGACCCCCAGCTCTGGCCTACCTCTTTGGGGTGATCCATTGAGGAGCCCCGGATGGGTGGGCAGGGCCTACCTCTTTGGGGCAATCAATCACGGGGCTCCCATACTGTGAGAGGGCACAGGCCAGGCTGGGCCCCCCCCCCCACCACCAAGTACATGAATTTTGTGCACCGGGCCTCTAGTCTTTAGAATGAGAGAAGACTAAACCACTTAATACTTCTGAACAAAGTGGGAGAGAAAGTTGTCTCCTGAAATTGAGAGGTCCATGTATGAGGTCAGAGGCCTTGAAGTAAAAAAGATTGGGACTAGTGAGAACATCATCCTTTTTTATTAAATTTTTTAATTATTGTAACATGGAGACAAGTATCTGATGTGTTGGGTATTCTGTAGATGGGGAAAGTTCCAGAGTAGACACGAAGAAGAGCCTCAGACCTTTAATATTACTCATTAGCAATGCAGTGTGGGGAACAAATGATACACAATTTAGGTGAAACTTCACTCTCCTCTTAAGTATGGAAATTCGTAGAAATTTAATTCTAAAAAATATCTGACAATTCCTAAAGTGAATGGACAGAACCATAAGACTTTTGGCTGCTTTTAAGATTTCTCTTCACATGAAAAATCTACCAGTATATTTTAGGTTGAGCATTTTGAATAAGCCTTTTGATAGGATTTGTAGTGACAATTTTAGAGAACTACTTGGGCATCTCTTGCATATTCCAACTACCTACAAACAGAGTGGCCACCTTCCCAGCCAGTTAGTTAGGAATAAGAAGCAGGTGGGATCCAGGTCAGCTCTGAGCCACAGCCCTCTTTGTGGTGCCCCTTGGATCTTTGTGATTTCCTCCTGGATGATGAGTTCGACCAAATTACATCCCACTCTCAACTTCCAACCATGCAAGAAACTGCCAAAATCCCAGTGCCAACTGTTGCCAGAATTGCTACCTGAGCCTGTCAGGCCCAGAAGGGACATCCTCCAGGCTCTAGTTAACAAAGTCTTTGTTTTCCTAAGGGGATCGGAACCTGAATTTCATGTGTGTGATCAGAGTGACCAGGAAAGCTCTTCCCTCAGTGATTCCTTAGGACAATGAATTGGAAAAAGTTTTTTTTAAAATATATTTTATTGATTTTTTACAGAGAGGAAGGGAGAGGGATAGAGAGAAACATCGATGAGATAGAAACACCGATCAGCTGCCTCCTGCACACCTCCCCATTGGGGATGTGCCCGCAACCCAGGTACATGCCCTTGACCGGAATTGAACCTGGGACCCTTGAGTCCGCAGGCCGATGCTCTATCCACTGAGCCAAACCGGTTAGGGCTGGAAAAAGTTTTTCACCACAGTGCACAATAAGAAGTATTTTAGATGAAATATCAACATATCGTATATATAAATATGTAACTGAAATAAAGTTACATTTAGTGTAATTATTGATATGTCAGGGCTTAATTATGCTCTTCTATTTTTTTCTTTGTGTTTGTTCTCTCTGCTTTTTGTTTTTCTGTTTTCTTTTCCCCAGGTTCTTCTGATGAGAAAGCCACTCTCATTCAAATTGTTTTCTCCCCTAAGTAAATGTTGTTTTTCTCTGGCTGCTTTTAAGATTTTCTTTGTCATTAGTTTTCAGAAGTTTAGTTATTTTGTGTCTTCCCATTTCGAGTTTGCTCAGCTTCTTGAATCTATACGTTTATAACTTTTGCCAAACTTGGGGAGTCTTCAAGCCATTATTACTTCTCTTTTTCCGCCTTTCTTTTTCTTCTTCTTCCAGGACTCCAATGACATGAATAACATGAATATTAGGTCTTTTTTTTAAGTTCCTAGTTCCCTTAGGCTCTGATCTTTTTTTTTTTTAATCTATTTTCTCCATTGTTCAGATTAGGTAATTTCTATTTTATCTGTTAGTTCATTGAGTCTTTCATATATTCCCTAGCGGTTGCTCTAGATATTACACTTTGTATACATAACTTCTGGTTTTGAGTCCATCCACTGAGCTTTTTTGTTGTTATACTTTTCAGTTCTAAAATTTCTATTTAGTTCTTCTTTATAGTGTGTAGTACTTTGCTGAGGCTTTCTATTTCTTATCTAAGTCTTTTTACTTTTTGTTTATTTCAAGCTAAATATTAATTGCTCCTTGAAGCCCTTTGATCATGGTTGCTTTAGTTATTGCCAGATAATTTTAACATCTCTGTCATCTCCATGTTTGCATCTATTTCTTTTTTTCATTCTGTTTGAGATCTTTCTCCTTCTTGGTATGATGAGTGATTTTCTGTTGGAACCTTGACCTTTTATATTATGCAACTCTGGGTCTTAATTGAAACCTTCTGTTTTAGCTGGCTATCTCCGATACTGCTTTGGTAGGGAAGGTGGGGGAGATACTGCCTTATTTCTGCCAGGCGGAGGTAGATGTCCAGATTGCCAAATTGACACCTGAGGGGAGACTCTTCTTTATTGATGGTGCGAGTGGAAGTCCAGGTTCTGCATGTAGTCTCCCCTGACCACAGAGAAGATAGGGAGAGTCTCATCACTGGCCAGCTGGGATGAAACTTCAACTCCCTACTTGGCTTTCTCTGTCACCACCTGGCAGGATTATTGGGAAATATTATGACAGCCTAATAAGGTTGAAAGTCTAGGTTTACATTCAACCTTTGTTTGTGCAGTTAGGCGGTAGTTTTTTCCCTGTTTGTTTTCCTGTGGTGTTTAGCTAGCATAAAATGTTATTATCTTACGGCACCGGTGAGGTCGAGATGGCCCTGGTGAGGTCGAGATGGTCCCGGTGAGGTTGAATCGGCCCCAATGAGGTCGTGACGGCCCCGGTGAGGTCGAGACGGCCCCAGTGAGGCTGAATCGGCCCTGGTGAGGCTGAAATGGCCCCGGTGAGGCTGAAATGGCCCCGGTGAGGTTGAGACGGTCCCGGTGAGGCTGAGATGGCCCCTGTGAGACTGAGACGGCCCCTGGGAAGCTGAGAAAAATACCACGTGAACGCACTCATTTATGGATAATAAGGACCATTATAGACTGATGAAAAAAAAATGGATACAGAGGCAGAGCAGCATTGAGCAGACTGTCAAACTACAGTGGGAAGCCTGGGGAGGGTTGGGGGTGGGGGTAGGAGATCAACCGAAGGACTTGTATGCATGCATATGAGAATAACCAATGGACACAAGACACTGGGGAGTGGGGGGGAGGCCAGGGGAATGTCAAGCGGGGGGGTGGGGGGGGGAAGGAGGCATGTGTAATACTCTTTGTAATACTTTAAGAAATAAAATTAAAAAAAAAAAAATGTTATTATCTTAAATTTCTGTCTTGCTAAGCTGGCCCTTTCCTGGTCCTCTGACTGGAGAAAGCAGGCTATTGTTGAGGATTTTTTGGTCTATGCCTGTTGGCACTTTGAGTTGCTGGCTTCTTCAGTTCCATGTCTGGGATGTATGAGGAAAAAAAAAAACCCAGGGAACTCACCACCATGACATTACTGAGGTCCTGAGGTCTCTCGCCAGCCTGCCTTCTTCTTTCCCCATTTCAGATGCTGTTTTATGTATAATGTCTGAAATTTTTTAGTTGTACTTAGCAGGAGGAATGGGGAAAGTATGTCTATTCCATATTGCTAGTAGCAGAATTCTATGGGAGCAGATTTTTAGTGGTCTCTCCAATACCAAGGGACCAGATGAGTGGCTGAGAGGGGATGCAGATAGAAAAGAGAAGAGGAGGAGAACTGTGTCCTGGGGACTCCCATGTCTAGAGAGAAGAGGAGGAGAAACTAGCAAGAAAGTTAAGAAGGCACAGCTTGTGAGGAAGGAAGAAAAATAAGATGACTACTGTTAATTACCTTTTTAAAAGGATAGTTTTAAATGGGGACATAATCCTGACTTATGGATTATGGCTTAAGAAAAAAAGAATGGGAACAAAGTGAAAGGAGCAAGTTACCAAAGCCACATATTATATGATTCCATTTATATAAAACTAGAGGCCTGGTGCACAAAATTCGTGCACTCTGGGGGGGGGGGGTCCCTCAGCCCGGCCTGCACCCTCTCGAAGTCTGGGAGCCCTCGGGGGCTGTAGGATATCCTTAGTGCTGCTGGGGAGGTGGGAGAGGCTCCCGCTACGCTCACCAGGCATAAGCCTGGCTCTGACTGAGTGGTGCCCCCCCCCGTGGGAGCGCACTGACCACCAGGGGGCAGCTCCTGCGTTGAGCTTCTGGCCCCTGGTGGTCAGTGCGCATCATAGTGACCGGTTGTTCCACCGTTTGGTCAATTTGCATATTAGCCTTTTATTATATAGGACATCCAGAATAGACCAATCTATAGAGACAAAAGTAAGTTTGTGGTTGCTTAGGGCTGGGGTGGTGCAGCAGTTTGGGGGAGTGGGGATGGGGAATGATTTCTAATGGATATGAGGTTTCTTTGGCGGGATGATGGAAACCTTTTTACATTAGATTGTGTGATTGTTGCACAACTCTGAGTTTTTTTGTTAATCTTCACCCAAGGATATGTTTGATTTTAGAGGGAGGGAAAGAAAAAGAGAGAGAAACACAATTAGTTGCCTCCCCTGTGCACCCTTACCGGGAATCGAACCCAAAACCTAGGTATGTGCCCTGACCAGGAACTGAACCCACAGCCTTTTTGGTGTATGAGACAATGCTTCAACCAACTGAATCACTCAGCCAGGGCACAACTAATTTCCTTTATATAGTGTTAACAACTCAACAACAAAAATGGTAAAAGATACACCAGAAAAATAACCCTGGCTGGTTTGGCTCAGTGAATAGAGCATTGGCCTAGGGACTGAAGGGTCCCGGATTCAATTCCAGTCAAGGGCACATGCCTGGAATGCGGGCTCGATCCCCAGTAGGGGCATGCAAGAGGCAGCCAACCAATGATTCTCGTCATTGATGTTTCAATCTCTCTCTCCCTTCTCTGAAATCAATAAAAATATATTTTAAAAAAACAGAAAAATATATAAAAAGATGCTTAACCCACAGGAGTAGAGCTATACATATAACATTTATTTCACCTATCAGACTGATAAAATGCCAAATTTTGATAACATTTGGCAAGACCTTAAGGAAGCAGGTACTCTCATAAATTGCTAGTGGAGCCCTATCCAGTTTGGCTCAGTGGATAGAGCATCGGCCTGCAGACTAAGGGTCCCAGGTTCAATTCCAGCCAAGGGCACATGCCCAGGTTGCGGGCTTGATCCCTGCCCCCCACCCCCCAGTAGGAGACGTGCAGTAGGCAGCCAATCAATGATTCTCTCTCATCATTGATGTTTCTATCTCTCAATCTCTCTTCCTTCCTCTCTGAAATCAATAAAAGGAATTATATATATATATATATATATATATATATATATATATATATATATATATATATATATATATATATTTAAAAATAAATAAATAAATAAATTGCTAGTGGAGGGTAAATTGGAAAAACTGCTTATGAAGAGAAATTTAGCAGTATTTACCCATCAAAATTACAAATGTATGTACACTTAGACCAGGCATTCCTACTCCTACATGGGACAAAAAGAAGATTGCTTTGAAATAGTGACTTGATTTGATTAAAAAAACAACAACCAGGTTTGTCCTTGTACTTCTCCTGTCATCCCCTTTCCTTCCTGCCCACCACCAATTACTTCATAAAATGTATGCCAGAGCTTATTTTTCAAAACTCTGCCAAAACATCCCTTAGTCCCTGACCCCCGGGGTAAGAAATCCATTGTAATTCTTGCTCTTGAATATAGTTACAGAAAAAAATGCCAAGGAATTTTCCTAGTTTTTTTTTTTTTTTTAACTTCCTTTCCCAAACACAGTGTGGCATGTTTTAAAATTAGTTTCTTCCTACAAGTAGAAATTGCCCTTGAATTTTAGTTTTTTGTGTGTGTCTAAAACGACCTTTTTCTTGTTTCCTTGACTTTGGCCAAATATGAAACAGCTTACTAAAATGCACAAACACATTTCCTCTCTTACTAGTTTTCTTTCTTTCTGTATTTATACCTCCCTTTGAAAAACTTCCCTTTTCTCAAACACACTTGAAAAATTCACTTGCCAGTGAATTAGGGAAATTTTTACCTTTACTGATTGCTTCTAGGATTACTTTAACTTAATGTTGTTGAATACAAAAATGTGTTCTGTTTAGTGAAGATCCTTGTAGTTGAGAGACTCTACCTTTGGGACCCGTTATGGGATGAATTGTTCCCCATACTCTCCCTGCCCCCCCCCCCCCAGTTCTTTTTATTTTTAATGTATTTTTATTGATTTCAGAGAGGAAGAGAGGAGAGAGATCCATAATAAGAATCATTAATCAGCTGTCTCTTGCACGCCCCCTACTGGGGATCGAGCCTGCAATTTGGGCATGTGCCTTAACCAGAATCGAACCCAGGGCCCTTCAGTCTACAGGCTGACACTAACCACTGAGCAAAACCAGCTAGCCCCTCCCACCCCCATTCTTATATTAAAGTGCTAACCCCCAGTACTTCAGACGATGGGATCTTTAAAATGAGCCGAATAGGATGGGCCTTCCTCCAACATGACTGATGTCCTTAGAAGAAGAGGCGAGTAGGACAGAGTCACACAGAGGAAAGACCATGCGAAGACACAGAGAAGGTTGCCATCTATAAGCCAAGAGAGGCCTCAGAAGAAACCAATCCTGCCAACATCTTGGTCTCAGACTTTGAGCTCCAAAATTGTGAGAAAATCAATTTCTGCTCTTTAGCTTCCCAGTTTGTGGCATTTTGTTATGGGAGCCCTGGCAAATTAATACAGGCCCCCTCCCCCACTGTTCATCCACCTCTTTTACTGTGTCAAATGGCCCCCAAACCTGCCTATTGGATGTCTCCACTTACATATCCCACAGACACTTCACACTCAGTATGTCTAAAACATCTCCCCCTTTCCCGACTCCCAGTTTCTGGCAACTACTATTCTAATCTCCGTTTCTGAGTTTGGATTTTTTGTTTTTTAAGACTTCACATATAAGTGAGATCATCCAGTATTTGTCTTTGTCTGTCTGGCTTATTTCACTTAGCATAATGACCTCAAGGTCTATCCATGTTGCTTGCCCCCCACTGGAGATCCAGGCTTCGTTCCATTTATAGAGCACAGGCAGAGTAGATTTAGCATAATTCTTAAGGACCTTAGGATTTTCGGATAGTACATGAGCACTGGCTTCAACTTAAAAGTCACCAGTTGCATCAGCTCCTAAGAGAGTCAGCTTGTCATTTGAAGCTTTAAAGCCAGGCACTGACTTCTCCTCTCTAGCTAGGAGAGTCCTAGGTGGTATCTTATTGCAACACTAGAGGCCCAGTGCACGAAAATTCTTGTGGGGGTGGGGAGAGTCCCTCAGCCAGGCCTGCACCCTCTCACAGTCTGGGACCCCTCAGGGGATGTCCACCTGCCAGCTTAAGCCCCTGGGGGATCGGGCCTAAGCTGGCAGTCAAACATCCCTCTGGCAGCCCGGGAGCCCATGGGGAGCGGGCCTAAGCTGCAGTCGGACATCCTTAGCACTACCAAGAAGGCGGGAGAGGCTCCTGCCACCACCACTGCGCTTGCAGCCATCAGCCTGCCTTCTGGCTGAGTGGAGCTCCCCCTGTGGGAGTGCACTGAACCACCAGGGGGCAGCTCCTGTGTTGAGCATCTGCCCCCTGGTGGTCAGTGCACGTCATAGCGACTGGTCATTTCTGGTTGGTCATTCTGCCATTAGGATCAATTTGCATATTATCCTTTTATTATATAGGATAAGGCTGCATTGTATACATTGAAAATCTGTTGTTTAGTGTTGCCGTGAACATTAGCTATCTTAGCTAGACCTCTGGGAAGCTTGCTGCAGCTTCTACATCAGCACCTGCGGCTTCTCACCTTGCACTTTCATGTTATGAACTGGCTCTTTCTTGAAACCTCATGAACCCCCTCTGCTAGCTTCAGACTTTTCTTCTGCAGCTTCCTTGCCTCTCTCAGGCTTCAGAGAATTGAAGAGTTTTGCCTTGCTCTGCATTAGGCTGTGGTTTGAGGGAATGTTGTGGCTGGTTTAAGCCTCTATCCAGACCATTAAATCTCCTTATCAGCAATAAGGCTGTTTCTCTTTCTTTCTTTCTTTCTTTCTTTCTTTCTTTCTTTCTTTCTTTCTTTCTTTCTTTCTCTCTCTCTCCTTCCTTCCTTCCTTCCTTCCTTCCTTCCTTCCTTCCTTCCTTCCTTCCTTCCTTCCTTCCTTCCTTCCTTCCTTCTTAATAGATTTTATTGATTTTTTACAGAGAGGAAGGGAGAGGGATAGAGAGTTAGAAACATCAATGAGAGAGAAACATTGATCAGCTGCCTCCTGCACACCTCCTACTGGGGATGTGCCTGCATCCAAGGTACATGCCCTTGACCGGAATCGAACCTGGAACCCTTTAGTCTGCAGGCTGACACTGTATCCACTGAGCCAAACCAGTTAGGGCTGTTTCACTTTCTTATCATGTATATGTCCACTAGAGCAGCCCCCCCTTTTAAATTATGTATGCTTAGTCTATTTCATATAGTTCCAGAATTAAACAAAATATGCTTTATCCTTATCTAATAGATTTCAGGATTAATTAGATGTGAAAAGCTTTCTTTTTTAAAAAATTTATCTTTATTGTTGAAAATATTAAAGATGTTCTCCCCCCCCGCCCCACTGACCCCTTCTAACCCACACCCTGCCCCAGGTTCACCACACTATTGTCTGTGTCCATGGGTTATACATATCTCATATAATAAAAGGTTAATATGCAAATCAACCGAACGGTGGAACAACCGGTTCGTGCACTGACCACCAGGGGGCAGATGCTCAACACAAGAGCTGCCCCCTGGTGGTCAGTGTGCTCCCACAGGGGGAGCGCCACTCAGCCAGAAGCCGGGCTCATGGCTGGCAAGCGCAGTGGTAATGGTGGGAGTCTCTCCTGCCTCTGTGGCAGCACTAAGGACCGCTCGGGGGTCCCGGACTGCAAGTGGGCGCAGGCTGGGCTGAGGGCCCTTCCCCCTCCAGTGCACGAATGTTGTGCACTGGGCCTCTAGTATGCATATAAGTTCTTTGGTTAATCTCTTCCCTCCCATCCCTACCTTCCCTCTGAGATTCGTCAGTCTGTTCCATGTTTCTATGTTTCTGGATCTATTTTGTTCATCAGTTTATTTTGTTCATTAGATTCCACATATGAGTGAGACCATGTGATACTTGTCTTCTCTGACTGGCTTAGTTCACTTAGCACAGTGGTCAGCAAACTCATTAGTCAACAGAGCCAAATATCAACAGTACGATTGAAATTTCTTTTGAGAGCCAAATTTTTTAAACTTACACTATAAAGGTAGGTACATTGCTATTAACTTAATTAGGGTACTCCTAAGGCTTAGGAAGAGCCACACTCAAGGGGCCAAAGAGCCCCATGTGGCTCGCGAACCACAGTTTGCCAACCACTGACTTAGCATAATAGTCTCCAGGTCTTTCCGTGCTGTTTCAAAGGGATCCTTCTTTTTTACTGTTGCATAGTATTCCATAGTGTAAATGTACGACAACTTTTTTATTTTTTTTTAAATATATTATTTATTTCAGAGAGGAAGGGAGGAGGAGAGAGATAGAAACATCAATGATGAGAGAGAATGAAAGAATTGAAAACAGGCACTCAAACATAACAGCACTATTCAGAATAGCCAAACATTGGAAACAGTCCACAATCCATCAATGGGTAAATGGATAAAAAAAAAAATGTGGTCCAAATATAGATTTTATTCAGTTATAAAAACAAAGTATTGATACATGATACAATGTGGATGAACTTCAAAAACATTTAGAAGCCAAACATAAAAGCCACATATTAAGTAATTCCACTTATATGAACTATACAGAATCAGTAAATCATAGCAACAGAACAGATTGTGGTTGCTAGTGACTGAGGAAAGAGGGGACTGGGAAGCAGCTGCACAATGGGTACAGGGTGTCCCCTGAGGATGATGAAAATGTTTTGGAACTAGATAGAGGTGGTGGTTGCAAAACGTTGTGAATATAATAAATGCCACTGAATTATTTACTTAAAAAGTACATAGTTTTAAATGCATCATTTCACCAACATTCTATTATATTATCATCAGATGATCAAACAGGATTTAGTAGAATCCACTTTGAATGTGAAGCAGGCCTACACTCAAAACTTTGTGTCTGCAGAGGAGGGTGGCAGCCTTGTCTGTGTCCTCCCTGCTCGTGGTGAAAGGACAGCATCTGGTGGGAGAGAATGGCGCGAGAACTGCAGCCATGGGTCCTCCCTCTGTGCCAGGGAAGTTTTCTCCAGCTGGTCACAGACGTGGAAATAGAGACATTCCTAGTGTGTGAAGGATTTCATGCAGTTATTGATGTGTGGTCTCCCGGAGCTGAGAACCTAAATGAGCCTGGAAGCAGATTCTTCCTCAGAGCTTCTAAATAAGAGCCCTGCCCTTGATTTTGGCCTGTGAAAGTCTAAGCAGAGAACCAAGCCAAGCCTGTCTGGACCTGTGACCCCCAAAGTGAGCTAATAAATGAATGTTGTTTAAACCTAAAAAACAACAACAAAAAACACACCCCAACAACTTTGTGATAGTACAGTGGAAGATGGGATTAATAATTTTGGAAAGTAAAAATTATTTTTATTAACTTGAAATGCACGAGTTTTTTCTTGGAGAAAATTATGTAGTAGACAATAAATGTTCCTCCTTTCAGGGTATAGAGTGTGGGTTTCAGAGTTAGATCATCTAGGTCAGGGGTGGGCAACCTTTTTGTGAGTGCGTGCCAAAACCAGCAAAATCTCTGACTCAAAATTCTTCTGCATGCCAACCTAATTTTTTTTATTTTTTATTTTTTTTACAGAGAGGAAGGGAGAGGGATAGAGAGTTAGAAACATCGATGAGAGAGAAACATCGATCAGCTGCCTCCTGCACACTCCCTACTGGGGATGTGCCTGCAACCAATGTACATGCCCTTGACCGGAATTGAACCTGGGACTCTTGAGTCCGCAGGCTGACCCTCTATCCACTGAGCCAAACCAGTTAGGGCCAACCTAATTTTTTTATAACATGTTACGCCTACTTGGTATCTCTTAAGGTATACGTATGTGAAGAACCTTGAAGAAATAATAAAATTCATTCGAGCAACAAAAACACAGTATATGATGATGAAAAATACATTTATTTTTAATGTATACATGTACACTGATAGTCCAACAGAAAACTTTATTACTCCGTTTGGTATCAGTGGAACTTTTGCTGCTGCATCACTGATGACAGAGATTTTACATTAGGTTTATATTTCGTGACCTTCAGAGATATGCACGAGCTACTACTTTCATCTGTCAGGCTACTCCTATTACGAGACTTAACAAAATTCATCTACTGAGAACAAAGATTCACAAGCGTATGTGGATGAAACCAAAACACTGGTCGGATGTAGGAAGGCAGAGGCATAGAAATTGCTCTTCCCCTCTCTCGTCAATCCATTTCTATGGTCTTTAAGATAACTTGTTACGTAAAATTATTTATTTATCTAAGACGTACCTACACTGAATTTATCTGAAAAATAAAAAAGTCGGTATTAAGAAAAAAATTGTAAATAGAAGATTATAAGAGAGGGTTTCGTGTGCCAGCAACTTACTGGCGTGCCATGTTTGGCACGCGTGCCAGGGGTTGCCCACCCCTGATCTAGGTTCTCATTCTTCTTTTTTAATTAAAAAAATATATATATTATTGATTTTTTACAAAGAGGAAGGGAGAGGGGTAGAGAGAAACATCGATGAGAGAGAAACATACATCCATCAGCTGTCTCCTGTACACCTCCTACTGGGGATGTGCCCGCAACCAAGGCACATGCCCTTGATCAGAATCAAACCTGGGACCCTTCAGTCTGCAGGCGGAGGCTCTATCCACTGAGCCAAACCAGTTAGGGCATCATTCTTTTTTTGTTGTCAATCCTCACCTGAGAGTATTTTTTCCCCATTGATTTTCACAGAGTAGAAGGGAAGGGGGAGAGACAAGAGAGAGAAACATTGATGTGAAACACATTGATTGGTTGCCTCCTGCACATGCCCCCACTGGGCCAAGGGTCACACCTGCAATGCAGGTAGGTGCCTTGGCGGGAATTGAACCCAAGAACCTTCAGTCTGTGGATCCACGTTCTAACCACTGAGCCCCCGGCTAGGGCCTGGGTTCTCATTCTTGTTCTCCCAGAATGTTCAGGAGGACTATCAAATAAACTGTATCTTTCTCACATCTTTCTGTACTATTAAAAGTTGCACCATTGTTGCCCTAGCCAGTTTGGCTCAGTGGATAGAGCATTGGCTTGTGGACTGAAGGGTCCCGGGTTCGATTCCAGTCAAGGGCACATGCTTGATCCCCAGTAGGGGGTGTGCAGGAGGCAGCTGATCAGGGATTCTCTCTCATTGATGTTTCTATCTCTCTCTCCCTTAGTCTCTGAAATCAATATATATATATATATTTTTTTAAAGTTGCACCATGCTGATTCAAGAGTTACTGTAATAGTTCCACTTATTCTTCTGATGGCTGCCTCCACACTATACTGCACTCAGACTAAAACATACCAACGCTAGGGTTATACTCCTTTAAAAATATTTACTGGCTGGGTAGTTTAGTTGGTTAGAGCATTCATTGTCCGGATAGGCCAAGGTTGCAGGTTCGATTCCCTGTCAGGGCACATTCAAGAAGCAACCGATAAACGCATAAATAAGTGGAACTACAAATTGATGTTTTTCTCTCTCTCTCTCTCTCTAAAATCAATTTAAAACTTAAAAAAAATTTTTACTGAGCACTTATTATGTGCCATGCACTTCGCTGTGTCCTGGTACACACACACACCCTGGTAAGGTTAAGACCTGAGCGGCGGTTTAAGCTCTCACCTAGTGGAGGAGACGGGCCCTAAACAGCCCCTTCTGTACCATGACCAAGTCCTGCAAGAGGGGCTGTGTTGTACCAGAGAACGACACGGACACCGTGCGGGACGAGGTCAGGACCGGCTTCTCTCAGGAGGGACCTGCGATGGCGTTAGCCCATAGCAGCTGGTGAGCTTGGGGCTGTGGGAAGCATGTCGTGCAAGGACAAGGAGGAGTTCGATATAATTTCTCGTTTTAGAAAGATCGCGAAGGCAAGACGGAAAGCAAGGAGACTATTTCGTAGGTACCGATGGTGGCCGGGCCTTGGGGTAATTGTGATTATTGGCTAATGCGTGGCTAGGAGTGTTGTTCTGCGACAGAACAACGATTACGCAGATGGAGTATTTTGAGATAAAAACAAATCAGGGTGGTCAGGGTGTCTTGCTGTGAACCGCGGAAGCAGGGCACGGTGCGCTCCCGGACCGTAAACCTTCCCTCCGAGTCCGAGGTGCAGGAGAGTCCAAGAGAGCTGAACTCGGGGCCGCCTTCCTTCCTTGGCAGCATCCGAGGCGGAGTCCGAGACAGAGCTGGGTGCTTCCGGGTCAAGGGTAACGCGAGAAAGGTCAGGCTGGGAGTCTAACCTTCAGGGCAAAACCCGCCGCCGCGCGCCACAGGTGCGGCTAGGCTGCTAAATCCACCTCCGGACCGCAGATTAGCCCCACCCCCGACTGCCCATGATCACTTCCGCTCTCCCAGGCTTTTGCCAATCTCGCGAGAACTGGAAGTGCCTATGTGATCTGGCCTAAGCGGAAGTTGAGCCTCTTTTTCGTGGCGCCTCGGAGGCTGTCGGCTGCTTCAGGATGAAGGTAGGAGGAGATGGCGGGTGCTGGCTTAGGCTTGGGGGGCATGAATCGAGCCCCAGGACACGGCGTCGCTGCTTTTGTAGCTCTCCAAAACCCCGGTTCTAGGTAGAAGAGGGTCTGAGGTAGGAGAAAGCTTCTATTTTGTGGGGCTGGAGCTCCTTGGGAGAGGGGATGGCGAGCGATTGCCGCTGGAGTTGCGTGGGGCCGGGAGCGTCATGGTGGCGGCGTCCTCGGGCCTAGCCGGGCAGATACGGCTCTGCTGTTGGTTGGGCTCCTTACTCCCGGGTGCACGGCTGCGGAGCCCCTCGTCCCCGGCGTCGTTGCGCGGGGCTTGAGTGACGGCCTGTTTTTAGCGCCGGGCTGGTCGCGCGTTATTGCACACACGTGCTTCATAGTGAATAAAAGCGATTATCTCCATTTTGCTGCTGGCTGCGGGTGGGGGTTTGACATGGAAGGCTTTCTGCAGTGGAATGCCTTTGCAGGTGGCTCTGTCGTTTTCATTAAGCTCTTTTTCCCTCCCTTTAATCCTTAGCTCAACATCTCTTTCCCAGCCACTGGCTGCCAGAAACTCATTGAAGTGGACGATGAGCGCAAACTCCGTACCTTTTATGAGAAGCGGATGGCCACAGAGGTTGCCGCGGACGCGCTGGGTGAAGAATGGAAGGTGCGCGTTGGTCGCGGAGCGGACCGGCTGCCGCTCTTTGAGGGGGGGTGGTAAACGGGGTGGTAATTGGCTGTGTAATTGGCTTCAAACTCGGTTCTGTCTGCCGACCTTGCAGTGGTTCTCAGCCTTCTGGCCCTTTAAATACAGTTCCTCAGGTTGTGACCCAACCAGGAAGTTATTTTCGTTGCTACTTCATAACTGTCATGTTGCTGCTGTTATGAATCGTAATGTCAATATCTGACATGCAGGATGGTCTTGGGCGGCCCCTGTGAAAGGGTCGTTCCACCGCCAAAGGGGACCCAGGTGAGGTAGAGCTATCACCTGGCGGGGTTTTGTAGCTCAGATGGGAAAGCGTACCTCCCTAATTGGGCTGCAAGCTAATGGTCTCCAAAGGGTGTTTTTAAAAGTGCCGAGAAAGGGTGTTTCTGGTTTCTTCGTTGTTTGTGGATACTTTAGTCTCTTATCTGTAATCTGTTTTCCCTAGAACTGTTCCCTCTGGGAAAGCCTAGGCTAGGCCAGAAGTCGGGCTTGATTGCAAGGAATTCGCTGCTTGAACCTAGGAGGTTGGCACATGCAGACAGACATGAGTGAGCGGAGGAATTGTATTTTTAAGGAGTTGCACCTGCTAGAATTGAGAGTGTAGGTGGAGGAGGCCACAGCCCGCCCTTTGTGAGGTGTCCTTGTATTCCGCAGGGTTACGTGGTTCGCATCAGCGGCGGGAACGACAAGCAAGGCTTCCCCATGAAGCAGGGTGTCCTGACCCACGGCCGGGTCCGCCTGCTGCTGAGCAAGGGCCACTCCTGTTACAGGCCCAGGAGGACCGGGGAGAGAAAGCGCAAATCTGTTCGCGGCTGCATTGTGGATGCCAACCTCAGTGTTCTCAACTTGGTCATTGTCAAAAAGGGTGAGGCTTGTGCTCCTGCATTCAGTTACTGCTGACATTGACTTAAAGCTGATTGTCCAAATGCTTTCTCATTTGCCATACCCAGTGGGGTTGTTTGGTTTTTACCAATGAAAGCAGTAATTTAGGGTTATTTAAAAGGAAGGTGAATTAAGAGTCATTGTTCACATGTCTCTTAGGGGAGAAAGATATTCCTGGTCTCACTGATACCACCGTGCCTCGTCGCCTGGGGCCCAAGAGAGCCAGCAGGATCCGCAAACTTTTCAATCTCTCTAAAGAAGATGATGTCCGCAAGTATGTTGTGAGAAAGCCTCTAAACAAAGAAGGTAGGGGATATTATGACATTTAGGGCTTGTTTAACTTGGTTATTAGCCTGTCACCTGTGTTTTTGAGTGCTCATTAGAACAAAATCTGTGCCCACAACTTACCTGAGGACTTTAGAAAATATTGAGGGTCATTAATCCTTGTTATATCCAGTGCCTTCTATCTAGAGTTATAATTTTTCTTGAAAATTTTCCTGGTAGTAATTGATGTTTATCCAAAAATAACTTAGCAGACACTAAGTTCATTGCTTTTAGGTTAGAAGTTGGAAAAACGATAGAAATTCTAGGGCTATGATTGATTGTGCTCTGCTATCATAAGAGGTTCTAATTTTTTTAGTTTACAAAAGAAATAAAATGCTTTCATCAGTTGAACTTGCATTTTCATCTATGGGATATGAGTAGCAATAGTAAGAGTTATGAGAATTAGGTTTATACTGTATCCAGAATATTAGGGAATGGGTGTTTGGTAGTTTTATATTTTTAGAAGGTACCTTGTTAAGCAACATCACGACTCTAGTCTGTGGCTGCAATATTTTATAACATTAATATTTCTGTATGAAATGTATGAACATTTACATTAAATGGAATAAATAGCATATTCAGGTTGGGTTCTGGCAAATTATGGGGGAGGGTGTTGGTTGGGTTTTATTTTTCCAGGTAAACCTATACCTGGCTTATCTTAAGTTCATTGGTCACTCATTCCAAATATCCCACACACCCTGTGTGCCGGATACTATTTTAAAGGTTGAGGATAAAGTATAGTACAGTGGGGCCTTGACTTACGAGTTTAATTCATTCCGAGACCGAGCTCGTTAACTCAAATTACTCTATCAACTCAATGCAAAAAATCGGCTGAGAGACAGCTGGTATCTCAAAAAACTCGTTAGTCAGGACACTCGTAAGTCAAGGCCCCACTGTGTTAGGTTCCTGTAACTTATGCTTTAAAAAATAATTGGCAAATTCACAGGAGTTCCCCATGATCACACCTTTGGAAACCCCATCAGTGTAGTGAGTGAGTGTTCGCAGGTGTTTTTAAGATGATTCTTGTGTCTTTATGTTAAGGCAGTGATTCTCAACCTTGGCTGCACATTAGAATCACCTGGGAACCTTGTTAAAATTCTGATTTCTGGGCCTCATCCTCCGGATATTCTGTTTTTGTTACTAATGATGAGGCCCAAAAATCAGGATTTTAACAAGATTCCCAGGTGATTCTAATGTGCATCCAAGTTGAGAACCACTGCCTTAGTAGTTGGCAGGAAATCAAAGTGATAGAAAAAAGCTGAGTGTGACTTCATTGTTAAAAAAACGTAAATTTATATATATATTGACATCCGAATAGGCTTGATTTAATGAGCTGTCTTAATGAGGGCTAAATGTGCTAATTAGGAAAACTGGTAGCAAGTATTAGCCTCATCACTTTTTAAAAGGACTTCAGTTCTCCTTATATTTGTATAGTATTAGCCTGCCTTGTATTTTTGTTGGCAAAGTGGTGGTATTTTTAAGTTGTAAAATATTTCAAAATTGATTTAAAAGGCCTCATACGAATGAGTTTTCGTAGATACTAACTCAGGTTTGTGTCTGTTGCTAGTTTTTAAAATGTAGGTATGGGTCCTAATGAACAAGGGTATTGAGAAGTGATTAAGCCATTATCTAAATTTTTAGGTAAGAAACCTAGGACTAAAGCACCCAAGATTCAGCGTCTTGTTACTCCACGTGTCCTGCAACACAAACGCAGGCGTATTGCTCTGAAGAAACAACGTACTAAGAAAAACAAGGAAGAGGCCGCAGAATATGCTAAGCTTTTGGCTAAGAGAATGAAGGTCAGTCTAAGATGATTGGGGTGGACAGGGGGAGGAGTCAGGCCTTACTTTGGGTTTAGATTTTCAACACAGACAGGCTTTAACTGCTTTTTTGTTTTGTTTAGGAGGCCAAAGAAAAACGCCAGGAACAGATTGCGAAGAGACGTAGACTGTCCTCTCTGAGAGCTTCTACCTCTAAGTCTGAGTCCAGTCAAAAATGAGATTTTGTAACTAACAAATAAAGGAGAGCAAACATCAAAGCCCCTTTACTGACTATTCATTGATGATAGAAATTAGATAAACGGAGAGAAACTGAGGTCATAGAAAAAGGAATACTGTGTACAATAATCTAATGGCTAAAACTTAAAAGTGACATGTCCTTCACATTTAGAAGTGCACTGTGATGGTGAAGGATGTGTGCAGGATACGGTTTCTCTTGGAATCTGGGTGGCTCAGGAAAAAATTCTTAGCATAAGGCATTTTCAGTAAGTCAATAATTTCAGGAAAATAAATGACTAGGATTATTAATCTTTTATACACTTTATTTTTAGGAATACAGGTTTTCTTAAACATCTATGCACAGTACATGAAAAGTGCCCTTGTGAAGATGGACATTTGTCATATGTGATGAAAAAGATTACTTGTTAAAACCATAGTGGATACCATTTTGCAAAAGTTCACAAAGCTTTTAAACCCAGTGCAAATGTACTACATTAACAGAAAGCTTTCAACTCCAGTGAATTATTCATGTTTTCTATTTCACACTGAAAAGGAGTTGACTATGTCTGTTTTATGATTAAAAACTTGCATCAATAAAGGATGCACAAAGAGAAAGTAGTACACTTTTTCTGATGTACCATATCTAATCTCTGGTAATTACAGTCAAAACTATCCTTTACAGGGTAGAAGGATCTTAAAAAGGCACATTAGGCTTTAAGGATGAAGAAGAGGCTCATTTGCTGAAGTATAGTTTAACCACAGTTTGTAAAATTTTGAAGTAGTTTTTACACAGATAAGTTCCCGTGTGCGACCAATGCCAGTTCCTGGATCATTCTGTGAAAAGCAAGATTCTTAGATAACAGTAAGAGATCCCCATTGCTCTTAATACATGGTATTAGTTATATAACATGAAAAGCCTTAATTGGCAATTGACTATAGAAATTAAAAGGGAAAATGTAGCATTTTTAAAGATAACAAAAAGGACATACTATAGTGGGGATAACAAGGCCACAAGGCAAGTCTGGTGTATAGGTCTGTATTAACCAGTACGTACGTGGTTGACCCTAAACACAAACCATGAATCACATTGCTGATTTTAAGTGCATTCTCTAAAGCGGACACATGGCTTGCCTACACTATTTTAGCTCATGAGTTCTGGCAGATTTAAGATTTCAAGAGTTACTGAGATAACAAGCATCTTCAATCTTGTATTATGTACCAAAAATGTTAGATTACCAAATCCAAAAATAGTTTAACACGTTGAGCCCACTATACTTTCAGTCCAGACAGGTCAGTTACTGGTGCTGCCAGCATATCGGTGAAATCAGATATCGCAGGCTAAATGGAAAGGAAGACAAAACAGGCTTGGCGCTTAACGTGTTAACATTTTAGAATAATCTGGACTAATTTGAAAGACTGCTTTCAGAAGTTAACAGGAGGATACGTTTCATACAGTGTTACAACTCCTATAGATAATTCAAATGAGATTTTTTTTTTTTGTTAGAAGCTTTTAGTGGTACCCTTTCTGTGGTAGGTGCTAGAAAAAGCCTTTAGAAATAAATCCACTTCTATTTCAGCAGACTCAAGTTTCCAATATATAATGGCTATTACTTAGAATGTTACAAAAAGTTATTAGAAAACTTAAATACTCTTTACTGTGTAAGGAGGTATTCATTACAGATTTTTTTCTTTGTTTAGTGGTAATTTAGTTTCAGGCTACAGAGAAGAAATGGAGAGAAAGATAATTTTGGAATTCTAAAGATCACACAAAGGTTCAAATTGTGTACATTTCTGGAGGCTTAAAAAGGCAACAATTTTTCCTTTCAATCTCCATCTTTTTATATACAAGAGTAATTAACAAACTTTCTGTTGGGATAATAAGTGTTAAGTATTAAAAACTAGTACCAAGTCTTAGTTGCAAAAATATATACTCTGAGTTAGTGCAAAAGATCCATTTTTAAGGTAAAGAGAATTGTACATAATTTCTGAGAAGTTCTTTCACTATAAACTGAAACAAGAATTCTGCAAAGGTCAGGTTAACCCTAAACGATGAAAGATTGGTACAGCAACAACATGTAAAAGATTATACCAGGTAGGAGATTTGTGCTGTTAACTACCAGTAAATAATTTGTACCAGTGATTTAGTCATGTATAATTACTATAAAACACAACCACTGGTGTTTTACACCACGCAGAGAGTTAAGGCAATCTTACTGTTCCTAAGGGCTTTTAACAAAAGGCATAATTGTCAGGCATGTGAGGTCATGATTTTCTTAAGTCTGGCAAACAAGCTCAATAGCTTTAAAGTATTAAGACTTAATTGATTTATCCTAAAAAAAAACTATTTACAAATGCACAAGCATACAAATCTATATATTATACAAGAATAAAACTGCAGTGCAAGTTTATCCCACAGGTTTTAAAAAGTGACCAATAGCAACCATTTACTGTGCCTGAACCATTTCAGGTCCAAAGACTATATATATATATATATACACAGGCATTTTAGGCATGTTCCAATTTTGTGAAATATAAGGCCAATTTAATTTCATTTAAACTGACTCATGTATTATTCAATTATAAAGCTGTTGTATATTAACATGCTATTGGGAAGTAGATGGAAGTGACTGGATGTTCAAGATAAAATCCATTAAGGAAAATAAAATAGAAGGGTAAAGATATATATTAAATTTAAAGTCAAGGCAGTTGTCATCGGACTTTGCAGGTAATTTTGAGATTAATGACTACAGATGAATTTAGTAGTAGTCACTTAGACCCCTTTCAGAAAACTGCAATACATAATCTATAAATTTTAATAAATATAATATGGCTGTATATACACATACCTACACAGCCACATATATACACACACATAGAGTTGCTCTTCAGAGATATTTCATTTGTATTGGGGTTAGGCAAGTTTAATTTGTCATTCCCCAAACCCAATTAGCTTCAAATATAAACAATGTCAATGATGAATGCGGTTTCTCATTATCAAACTACTGCAAACATTAAGAAATCCAAACAGTTTTCAGAAGAGGCAGATAAACCATTCAGAAGTTACAAATTTTCAACATAAATAAATCCTGGGGCATTTTAATGGTGTTTTTTCATTTCTAGGTGATTTGGTATGTTAACGTTTCATATGCTGTCCCAAGAGATCATTTCGGTTTTCACCAATTCTTAGCATTGAGAACCTTGAAAGTTTCCAGACTGAGTCTATTCCCCCAGCTTTGTGCGTCTGAAATGTAGTTTAAATGAGAGGTGCTCCAAAACACTTCCTGCACCATTCCACACTGACACTTGGTGGAACGTCAATTTTCTGCAACTTTTCAAGGATTTCTGAAGATAGGCTATTGTATGCAAGTCTATATTCATTATCAAAAGCCTCTGGAAAAGACAATTTCAAAAATGCAGTTATTTGTTAAAGAAAAAATTTATGCATTTATATATGGTAGTCCAATCATATATACACCACATATTCAAAGGCAAGTGGAGTATTTATCCATACCAGCTACAATTTTAAAAATTACTTTAGGAAATAAAATTCCTTGAGAATAAAGTGTAAAATTACATTTGAAAATAGTAAAATGTAAGAAAACAGGAAAAAGTGCCTAATTAACCAACTTACCAATATCAATATTCTCTCTTCCAAGAGACACTAATGATAAGAAGAGGATTTCTCTGTATAAACTCCTATAAAACAAATATTTTAAGTCAATAGGCTAAGAGTATACAAATAAATATGTGAATGTATTTTTAATTGTTTAAAAAAAAGGATTAAGTTCTCTGGCCTAACAATGTCCTGGTTTTGATATGTGGCAGAGTTATATGAGATGTCACCTTTGGGGGAAGGGTACTTAACTATTTTTGCAACTACTACCTTTGAATATCCATTTCAAGTTAAACACCAAAAACAGCCCTGATCGGTTTGGCTCAGTGGATAGAGCGTCAGCCTGTGGACTGAGGGGTCCCAGGTTCGATTCCGGTCAAGGGCATGTACCTTGGTTGCAGGCACATCCCCAATCGGATGTGTGCAGGAGGCAGCTGATCGATGTTTCTCTCTCATCGATGTTTCAAACTCTATCCCTCTCCCTTCCTCTCTATAAAAAAATCAATAAAATATATTTTTTTAAAAAACCCAAAAACAAAAAATGGTTTAACTTTTTTACAATTTTTTTTTAACAATATAACTGTTCTAATTCCTAATTAAAATTTACAAAGGCAGGGTCTTGTGTCATCTTTTCCCACTTGACAAAGTAATAATTTCTAAGGAGTCTAAAACCCTTGGACATAGAGTGAAAGGTGGAGTGGTCTCTACTATCTAACCCAACCATAAAAGATAAATCACCTTTGATTTGTGGGCATAAAAACGTCACAAATGAAATTTGAAAAATAAGCTTCATAACTCAGTTGTTAAAAATAACTTAGGAAGTAAACTGATTTGAATGTTTATACACAATGAAAAAATTAGTAATGCTGACTGATGATGCTCCATGTAGCTTTTCTTTAGAAGCTTCAAAAGCCATAGCAGGTCATTTCTAATATTCCTTCCCTGCCCTTATACCACAGATGCTTGAAACTAGGTGCTTTTTAGACTGTAAAGGAGGTCATCTGTACCTCAATAAGAGGATCCATCCATTTCATTATCCTCATACTAAGGTTTTCTGAAGCTTCCTCTGCAAAATTCACTTATGCTGACATTGGGATGAGTACTGATCCAAGCATGTTCACAGACAATAGTAAGAGGATCAAGAGAGCTCCATATCCTTTGTAATTCACTGCTTCCATCACTTTCCTAAATTGTTTCTACTCCTAAACCCACTTTTTTTTTCAAGTAAGGAAAAGACGTACGGATATGACAGGGCCTGAACCAAGTAGAACATATGTATAACATCAATGCTAACAAATTCACAAGAGGGTTTCCATGAATAGCATTCATGTTTCCCAAAGATTCATACACATTTGATATGAATTACCTCCTAAAATTTAATCTATCCCCGAAACCGATACTTATTTGTGCTCAAATAAGTACTTTTTAAAACATGTTCTACAGTGAGTATGTGTTTCTTTTACAACTAGAGATATTTTAAATAGTTTTTTAACATGACATTATTTTGAGTGGTAAACAATTATTACCTTTGTCTTTTCTTGTCTGGCTTCATTTGCTGTGAAAGCAGGTTGATGGGTTGAAGAACATCATTACGTTGAATACTCTGCCTGATGGTTTCTACTAAAGTGCTTGTTGCTTGTTGTTCCTCTGACAGGACAGATGACTTCTTTTCAGAATCTAATAATAAAAACACAGTAATTGAGAATATCTTTATCCACTCTATTAAAGTTTTTCCAGAGTTGTAGCATTTTCTAGTTTTTAATTTTTTTAATTTTTATTTTTTTAAATATATTTTATTGATTCTTTACAGAGAGGAAGGGAGAGGGCTAGAGAGTTAGAAACATGGATGAGAGAAACATCGATCAGCTGCCTCCTGCACAACCCCTACTGTGTATGTGCCAGCAACCAAGGTACATGCCCTTGACTGGAATCGAACCTGGGACCTTTCAGTCCGCAGGCCGATGCTCTATCCACTGAGCCAAACCAGTTAGGGCTCTAGTTTTTTATTCAACATCACCTTGCCCTTCACTAGTAAAATTATGTGGCAATGTGACCACTAAGAAATATTTTCTTGCTTTCTTCAGATAGAAGAGACCTGCCCCTTTGCCCTTTCCCTGAACTTAAGACTTTGTGTTTGAGGTGGGGTCAGAGGCTTAGGGGGGGTGGGGTGACAGCCGGTACTCCAGGAGCCATCCTGTGACTACAAAGGAACCTTTACTGATGCAAAAGTAGACACAACAAAAAGAGCCTGGGTCCCTGACCACAGAGCAGTTGCCTATCAGTCCTAGAGAGTCTACTTCATACTTTATGTGAGAGAGTAATCTTTAGTGTTTAAATTTCTGTTATTTTCTATTAAACGTAGCAGAATATAATCCTAATTGATAAAGGCTAATTCTAGAAATAAGAACAAACATTTATATAGATTTCATAGATAGAAAAGTGCTTCAGTGATACACTGGAATTGAATCATACTAACATGAAAAGTAAGATCACCAGTGTGGTTGGCCGACAAAAAGGGAAAACTTTAATACTGTAATCCCAGCAGCCATATAATTTTATTTACAATTAGTTGAGATGGGAATATGTATCCAGTAATTTCCCAGTCTAGCCTCATTCTAAGTGCCTGCCATGAAGTAAACTTGTATTTTTCATACAACATAGCCCCTTAATAAAGGTAACTAGTAATACTTCATTTGTGTTCAACCAAATAAATAGCAAAGTTCTCTGTTAAAATACAAGAGAAAATACTGGCTGCTGTAGGTTTCTATCCTAGCTCTTCTACCTGCTAAATGTTTCCTTGGAATAGGAAACATTGTTTTAAAAAGTACTTGATTTTCATGCTGTTGTGATTTTAGAGCCTAACCCAAATATAACTTCACGGCTTCTCCTTTAATTCAGTTTTTAAAAATAACACCTCGCCCTAACAGGTTTGGCTCAGTGGATAGAGCATCGGCCTGCAGACTCAAGGGTTCCAGGTTCGATTCCAGCCAAGGGCATGTACCTTGGTTGCGGGCACATACCCAGTAGGGGGTGTGCAGAAGGCAGCTGATCGATGTTTCTCATCGATGTTTCTGACTATCCCTTCCTCTCTGTAAAAAATCAATAAAATGTATGAATGTATTTATTTATTTTTTTAAAATACATTTTATTGATTTTTTAAAGAGAGGAAGGGAGAGAGATACAGAGTTAGAAACATCGATGAGAGAGAAACACTGATCAGCTGCCTCCTGCACACTCCCCACTGGAGATGTGCCCGCAACCAAGGTACATGCCCTTGACCGGAATCGAACCCGGGACCCTTCAGTCCGCAGGCCGACGCTCTATCCACTGAGCCAAACCGGTTACGGCAATAAAATATATTTTTTAAAAAATAAAAATAACACCTTTACTGAGATACTAGTATAATTCTCAAACCATTCAATTCACCCATTTAAACTACAAAACTGGTTTTGAATATATTCTGGGAGTTGAGCAGCCATCACAATCAACTTTTAAAACATTTTTGTTTACCACCAAAAGAAACCTCTAGGGGGTCACTCCTTTATCGTCCCAACCCTTCAACCCTAGGTAACCACTACTTTTGTCTACAGATTTGCTGTCTATTCTGGATATTTCATATAAGTGGTACCATACTTTCTATGCTCTTTTGTGACTGGCTTCTTCTATAATGTTTTTAAATCCATCCATGCTGTAGCATATATATCAGTATTCAGTACTTTTTATTGCCAAATAACATTTCATTGCTTGGATATACCAAACTTTATCCATTTGTCAGCCGATAGACATAGAGGTTGTTTCCACTGTTTGGCTATTAAGAAATATGCTGCTAAGAACAGTGTATAGTTTTTATGTGAACACATGTTTTAACTATATATATATATATATATATATATATATATACATACATATATATATATATACACACACACACACACACTAAGAGCAAGTGCTGTGTCATATGGTATTTACTAGTATGAGGAAATGTGAAACTTTCCTAAAGCAATTGCACCGTTTTTTATTCTAATCAGCAGTGAATGAGGGTCTCAATTTCTTTATATCCTCACCAATACTTGTTATTATCTGTCCTTTTGATTACAGCCAATATAGTGAATGTGAAGTGGTTTCTCTATTTGCATGTCCTTGACATCTAGTGATACTGAGCATCTTTTCATTTGCTTTTAACCATCTTTGAAGAACTGGCAGATCGTGCTATGGTCTGAATGTGTTTTCCAAAAATTCATATGTTGAAAATTTAATGCCCGGTGCCTTTGGGAGGTAATAAAGTCATGAGGGTAGTCTTCATGAATGGATTAGTGCCCTTTAAAAAAAAATAAAGCATCAAAGAGATCCCTTACCCCTTCTACCATGTGAGGATATAATGAGAAATCTGCAATCCAGAAGAAGGCCCTTAACTGACCAGGCAAATACCATCCTCATCTTGGACTTTCAGCCTCCAGAACTGACAGAAATAAACTTCCATTTTTAAGAAGCTACACAGTCTGGGGCATTTTGTTACAGCAGTCCGAATGGATTAATACAGATCCTTTGCCCATTTTTAAATGTTATATTATTGAGTTGTAAGAGTTTATATATGCTCTTAAAATATATTACTTGTATAGTATTTCCCCTATTCTGGGTTGACATTGCACTTACATGATTGGTTATTTTTCAGAAGTTTTTCACTTTGATGAAGTCCAGTTTATTTTACCTTTTGTTGCTTGTGCTTTTGGTGGTATAGTATCTAAGAACTTGCCCTATACAAGGCTATGAGGATTTACTCCTATGTTTCCTTCTAAGTCTAGGATCCATTTTGAGTTCATTTTTATGTATAATTTGAGGAAGCAATTCACTTTTTTTTTTTGCATGTTGCTCTAGTTGTCCCAGCACCATCTATCCCAGTTTCATGATCTTGAAACCCTTATTGAAAGGCAACTGACAATACTTGTAAGGGCTTATTTCTGGAAACTCAACTCTATTCCATTGACCTATACCAGTGGTTGGCAAACTGCGGCTCGCAAGCCACACGCGGCTCTTTGGCCTGAGTGTGGCTCTTCCACAAAATACCACATGCGGGCGCGCACGTACAGTGCAAAGTTGACTTAAAACTTTAAGTAAAGTTTATTAAGTTAATTTTAGGGAACACTGTGGAGTGAAAGAAGATGTAGTGTCGAGGATTGAGAAAGGTATGTTGAGATGGTTTGGACATATAGAGGATGAACGAAAGGAGATAGACGAAACAAGTATACATGACGAGTGTGGATGCGAGAGTTGGAAGGGGTCCACGTCAGCGAACGTACCTCAATCAGACTGAGGACGTTTTTAGCAAAGGCCAGCTTAGGAGTAACCCTAATGAAGTTAATAACAATGTGCCTACCTATATAGTTTAAGTTTAAAAAATATGGCTCTCAAAAGAAATTTCAATCATACTGTTGATATTTGGCTCTGTTGATTAATGAGTTTGCCGACCACTGACCTATACTGTCTATCTCTATGCAGCATTCCACTTTCTTGATTACTATAGCTTTGCACTAAATTTTCAAATTGAGAAGTATAAATCCTACAGCTTTGTTTTTCATTTTCAAGACTGTTTGGCTATTCTGGGTCCCTAGAATATCCATGTGATTTTTAGGATAGGCCTTTCAATTTCTGCAAAAAAAAAAAAAAAAAAAAAAAGCCACCTGGAATTTTGATAGGGATTTTGCTGAATCTGTAGAACAATTTGGAAGTACTGCCATCTTAACAATAGTAATTCTTCCAAACACGGTATTTCTTTCCATTTATTTAGGTCCTCTTTAATTTCTTTCAACAATGACTTCAGTTTTTAAAGTATAAGTTTTGTTACTTCTTGCAGCGAATTTGTTCCTATATATTTTATTCTTTTCATTGAATTTATTGAGGTGACTGGTTAATAAAATTATACAGGTTTCAGGTGTACAATTCTATAATACATCATCTCGTATTGTGTGTTCACCACCCCAAGTCAAAGTCTCCTTCCATCATCATTTATCCTCCCTATTCCCTTTCTACCTCTCCCCACCATCCCCTAAATTTTGTTTTTAATGCTATTATAAATGGAACTAGAGGCCCGGTGCACAAAAATTTGTGCACTCGGGGGGGGGCGGGAAGGGGGGCCCCTCAGCCCGGCCTGTGCCCTCTCGCAGTCTGGGACCCCTCGGGAGTTAACGACCTGCTGGCTTAGGCCTCCTCCCGGGTGGCAGAGGGCAGGCCCAATCCCTAGGTGCAGCCCCTGGTCGGGCTCAGAGCAGGGCCGATTGGGGAGTTGGGGCGCCACCCCCTGTCATGCACAGAGCAGGGCAGATTGGGAGGTTGCTATGCCACCCTCAGTCATGCTCAGGGTAGGGCCGATTGGGGGGTTGGGGCACCGCCCCGTCACACTCAAGGCAGGGTCAATGGGGAGGTTGCGGCGCCACCCCCTGTCATGCACAGAGCAGGGCCAATCAGGGGGTTGGGGCGCTGCACCCTGTCACGCACAGAGCAGGGCCCATCAGGGGGTTGGGGAGCTCCCCCCTGTCACGCACAGAGTAGGGCCGATAGGAGAGTTTGGGCACTGCCCCGTCACACACAGAGCAGGGTGGATCAGGGGGCTGGGCGCTGCCCTCTATCACTCACAGAGCAGGGCCGATCAGGGGGTGGGGTGCCGCCACTGTCACACTCAGGGCAGGGCCGATGGGGAGGTTATGGCTCTACCCTGTCACACACAGAGCAGGGCCCGTGGGGGGTGGGGGGTTAGGGCACCACCCTCTATCACCCACAGAGCAAGGCCGATCAGGGGTTGGGGCGCGGCCACTCTCACACTCAGGGCAGGGCCGATGGGGAGGTTATGGCTCTACCCTGTCACACACAGAGCAGGGCCCGTGGGGGGTGGGGGAGTTGGGGCGCTGCACCCTGTCACACGCAGAGCAGGGCCGATCAGGGGCTGGGGCGCCGCACCCTGTCACACACAGAGCTGCAGGGCGATCAGGGGGTTGGGGAGCTCCCCCCTGTCACGCTGATCCTGGTGCTGGGAGGCATATTACCCTTTTACTATATAGGATAGAGGCCTGGTGCATGGGTAGGGCTGGCTGGTTTGCCCTGAAGGGTGTCCTGGATCAGGGTGGGGGTCTCCACTGGGGTGCCTGGCCAGCCTGGGTGAGGGGATGATGGCTGTTTGCAGCTGGTCACACACCCTTCAGGGTGGGGGTCCCCAGTGGGGTGCCTGGCCAGTCTGGGTGAGGGCTGAGGGCTGTTTTCAGGCTGGCGGGTGACGGTAGCTCTCAACCGCTCCTTTTTTTCTTTTTTTTATTCTGGGCCAGCTTTAGCTCTGAGGCTCCAGCTCTTAGGCCTCCGCTCCTGAAAGCAGGTATCTGGTTTGTTTCGGTTCTATAATCGAAACAATGTATAACTCCAGCTCTGAGATTCCGGCCCGCTGAAAGCAGGTTTCTGGGGTTTTGTTTAGCTTCTGTATCTGTTACAATGTTTCTTAAACTGCAAGCTCAGAGGCCGGCAAGGCAGGCGGGGAACGTTGCAGTCCTCCGTCACTGAAGCAAGCAAGCCTCATGTTAGTTTCAAGCTGCCTGGCTGCCGGCCGCCATCTTGGCTGGCAGTTAATTTGCATATCTCACTGATTAGCCAATGGGAAGGGTAGCGGTCGTATGCCAATTACCATGTTTCTCTTATATTAGATAGGGTTATTTTCCTAATTAAATTTTTTGATTATTTATTGAAAGCGATTTCTGTATAGAGATATTATATCCTGCAATTTTGCTGAACTTATCATGTTTGTGTGTGTGTGTGTATGTATATACATGTGTGTGTATACACACACACACACACACAAATATACACTAGAGGCCCAGTGCACAAAAATTTGTGCACTCGGGGGGAGGGGGGGTCCCTCAGCCCGGCCTGTGCCCTCTCGCAGTCTGGGACCCCTCGGGAGATAACGACCTGCTGGCTTAGGCCTCCTCCCGGGTGGCAGAGGGCAGGCCCAATCCCTAGGTGCAGCCCCTGGTTGGGCTTAGAGCAGGGCCGATTGGGGAATTGGGGCACCGCCCCCTGTCACGCACAGAGCAGGGCGGATCGGGAGGTTGCGATGCCACCCTCAGTCACGCTCAGGGTAGGGCCGATTGGGGGGTTGGGGCACCGTCCCCTGTCACACTCAAGGCAGGGTCGATGGGGAGGTTGCGGCGCCACCCCCTGTCACGCACAGAGCAGGGCCAATCAGGGTGTTGGGGCGCCGCCACTCACACTCAGGGCAGGGCTGATGGGGAGGTTATGGCTCTACCCCATCACACACAGAGCAGGGCCCGTGGGGTGGGGGGGTTGGGGCGCCACCCTCTATCACCCACAGAGCAGGGCCGATCAGGGGGTTGGGGCGCCGCCACTCTCACACTCAGGGCAGGGCCGATGGGGAGGTTATTGCTCTACCCCGTCACACACAGAGCAGGGCCCATTGGGGGACGGGTTTGGGGCGCCGCAACCTGTCACACACAGAGCAGGGCCGATCAGGGGGTTGGGGCACTGCACCCTGTCACACACAGAGCCGCAGGGCGATCAGGGGGTTGGGGAGCTTCCCTCTATCAGGCACAGAGCAGGGCTGACCAGGGGGTTGGGGCGCCTTCCCCTGTCACGAACAGAGCAGGGCCGACAGGGAGGTTGTGGCCCCACCCCCTGTCACACACACAACCACAGGGCGATCAGGGGGTTTGGGCGCTGCCCCCTGTCACTCTGATCCCGGTGCTGGGAGGCATATTACCCTTTTACTATATAGGATAGAGGCCTGGTGCACATGTGGGGGCTGGCTGGTTTGCCCTGAAGGTTGTCCTGGATCAGGGTGGGGGTCCCCACTGCGGTGCCTGGCCAGCCTGGGTGAGGGGATGATGGCTGTTTGCAGCTGGTCACACCCCCTTCAGGGTGGGGGTCCCCACTGGGGTGCCTGGCCAGTCTGGGTGAGGGGCTGAGGGCTGTTTTCAGGCTGGCAGGTGACAGAAGCTCCCAACCACTCCTTTTTTTCTTTCTTTTTTTTTATTCTGGTCCAGCTTTTGCTCTGGCTCCAGCTCTGAGGCTTCTGCTGCTGAAAGAAGGTATCTGGTTTGTTTGCTTTCTATAATCGAAACAATGTATAACTCCAGCTCTGAGATCCCGGCTCGCTGAAAGCAGGTTTCTTGGGTTTTGTTTAGCTTCTATATTTGTAACTATGCTTCAAACTGCTGGCTCAGAGGCCAGCAAGGCAGGTGGGGAATGTTGGTTTCCTCCGTCACTGAAGCAAGCAAGCCTCATGTTAGTTTCAAGCTGCCTGGCTGCCAGCCGCCATCTTGGCTGGCAGTTAATTTGCGTATCGCCCTGATAGCCAATGGGAAGGGTAGCGGTTGTATGCTAATTACCATGTTTCTCTTTTATTAGATAGGATATAGATATAGATATAGATGTAGTTATAGATATAGATATAGATACACACACACACACACACACACACACACACACACACACTAGGGGCCCAGTTCGCAATTTCGTGCACCTTGAAAGGAACTGTGGGCTGCGAGGCTGTAATGGGCACAGGGGTGGGTCTGGCCCATCCTCCGTGCCCCTACTCAGCCCCTCCCACCGCGTCCACTGTCTGCCGGTAGCCCTGCTCCTGCCACCGCCACTCCCACACACCGAAGGAGTTGGCCCTGCTCGCACCCATTGATGATGTGGAGCAATTGGGGCCGGCGCAAGCAGCAGCAGCGAGTGTGAGCCATGGCTATTGCCCTGATCGCCCATAAGGAGCAGGGGAAGGTGGAGAAGCCCTGAGGGGTAATCAGGGCCAGCAGCTGCTGCTTACACCCACTGACAGTGCCGAGCAATAAGGTGCAAGTGCAAGGTGGGACCACGGTGCGTGGGAGCAAAGAATTTTCAGTAACCACCAGAGGCTGACACCGATGACAGTGACCGGCGCCCTGCCTTGGTCTGGTGCCCCTGCTCACCTGCTCCACCATCTTGCCACTGCCAATGCCAGCCATGTTCTGTGTGTGCCCCCTGGTGGTCAGCGCACATCATAGCGACTGGTTTTCCAGTTGTTCTACCATTCGGTCTATTTGCATATTAGCCTTTTATTATCCTATACTAATAAAAGAGAAAAATGGTAATTGGCGTACAACCGATACCTTTTTCATTGGCTAATCAGCGAGATATGCAAATTAACTGTCAGCCAAGATGGCGGCTGGCAGCCAGGCAGCTGAGAATAGGAGGCTTGGTTGCCCCAGCGATGGAGAAAGTCAAGGATCCCCGCAGCTGCCGGGGCTCTGAGCTCCTGAAGCAACAACTCCAAAAGATACAATGTTTCAATTATAGAAGCTCAAAGATGGCGGTTAATTTGCATACTCAGGCTCCAAGCAGAGCGAAGCCAAACAGCCCTGAAGCAGCAGGGCAGAGAGGCCTCAGGGCCAGGGATCAGCAGAGCTGAGAGGCCTCCCAGCCCCGGTGATCAGCGGATCCGAGAGGCCTCCCAGCCCCGGTGATCAGCGGATCCGAGAGGCCTCCCGGCCCCGGTGATCAGCGGAGCCGAGAGGCCTCCCAGCCCCGGTGATCAGCGGAGCCGAGAGGCCTCCCGGCCCCGGTGATCAGCGGAGTCGGAGGCCCCGCGATCAGCGGAGCCGAGAGGCCTCCCGCCCCGGTGATCAGCGGAGCCCAGAGGCCTCCTGGCCCCGGTGATCAGCGGAGCCCAGAGGCCTCCCGGCCCCCGTGATCAGCGGAGTCCAGAGGCCTCACGGCCCGGTGATCAGCGGAGTCCATAGGCCTCCCAGCCCCGGTGATCAGTGGAGTCCAGAGGCCTCCCGGCCCGGTGATCAGCCGAGAGGCCTCCCAGCCCCGGTGATCAGCCGAGAGGCCTCCCAGCCCCGGTGATCAGCGGAGTCCAGAGGCCTCCCAGCCCGGTGATCAGCGGAGTCCATAGGCCTCCCAGCCCGGTGATCAGCGGAGTCCATAGGCCTCCCAGCCCCGGTGATCAGCGGAGTCCAGAGGCCTCCCGGCCCGGTGATCAGCCGAGAGGCCTCCCAGCCCCGGTGATCAGCGGAGTCCAGAGGCCTCCCGGCCCCGTGATCAGCGGAGTCGGAGGCCCCGCGATCAGCGGAGCAGAGAGGCCTCCCGCCCTGGTGAACAGAGGAGCTGAGAGGCCTCCGGCCCCGCGTTCAGGGGAGCCAAGAGGCCTTCCGGCCCGGTGATCAGCGGAGCCGAGAGGCCTCCGGCCAGGGATCAGGGGAGCCGAGAGGCGTCCTGGCCCTGGGATCAGCGGAGCAGCGAGGCTTCCCAGCACCGGGATCAGTGTGACAGGGTGCGGAGCCCCAACCCTCTGATCGGCCCTGCTCTGTGCATGACAGGAGTGGCGCTGCAACCTCCCTATGGACCCTGCCTTGAGTGTGACAGGGGGTGGTGCCCCAACCCCCCAATCGGCCCTACCCTGAGCATGACTGAGGGTGGCATGGCAACCTCCCAATCCGCCCTGCTCTGTGCATGACAGGAGGCGGGGCCCCAACTCCCCAATGGGCCCTGCTCTGAGCCCGACCAGGGGTTACACCTAGGATTAGGCCTGCCCTCTGCCACCCGGGAGCAGGCCTAAACCAGCAGGTCCTTATCTCCTGATGGATCCCAGACTGTGAGAGGGCACAGGCCAGGCTGAGGGACCTCCTCTCCCAACCCCGAGTGCACAAATTTTTGTGCACCGGGCCTCTAGTATAGGATATATGGTGTATTACATTAATTGATTTTCAAATGTTAAATGAACATGGCATGCCTGGGATAAACTGCATTTGATCAAGGCTGTACAATCCTTTTTCTGTATTGTTAGATTTGGTTTGCTAGTTATTTTGTTGAGAATTTTTATGTCCATATTCATAAGTGATATAGATTTTTAGTTTTCTTACGTATGTCTTTGGTTTTTATATCGACGTGATACTGCCCTTCTCACCTAAATCTCCACAGTTTCCAAGAGTGTTCTCAGTTCCAAATACAATTTCCTTTTTAAAAAAATTTTTTTGATTGATTTCAGAGAAGGGAGAGGAAGAGAGATAGAAACATCAATGATGAGAGGGAATCATTGATTGGCCACCTCCTGCACGCCCCCCACTGGGGACCAAGCCTGCAACCCAGGCACGTGCCCTTGACCAGAATCAAACCCGGGGACCCTTCAGTCCACAGGCCGACACTATCCACTGAGCAAAAACGGCTAGGGCTACAATTACCTTTTGAGAGAATTTCAGAGCTCTCTGTTCTTATGACCTACCTCTCCTCCTGGATAAATCTCTGAGCCACTGCTCTGAAGCTGGGCTCAGAACAGTGGCCCTTCTCTTAGAATGACTCTCCTGCTTTGTGGACAGGGTGTTGGGTTGGAGCCATAGTCTCTATCTTTTCAGCTTGCCTTTCTTGGCATAAAACTTCTGGCCTATAAGGTGCAGTACGAACAAATGGGACCCCAGCACTCTTGGCTTGCCCAAACCGGGGTAGAATGGCTGCCCAATGAATGGAAGCTGGATGGAGGAGTTTCGCCTCTGTGGTAACAGCTGAGAAAGAGAATGGCTGGCTGAAGCCCTGACTGGGAGCTGGAAGGGAGCAGCAAGTTCTAACTCAAGTGCCACAGAGCACATTAATTTTACTGAAATTTAGTATATTTTCTTGAATGAATGTTTGTTCATTTGCTCTATAGCCTTAGACTTTTTGTCCCTTTAATAATTTTCACCAATTATGGTTGTTTTGCTGAGAAGTGGGTGGCGGAACTCCTCATACTGCCATTCCTGGAAGTCATCACTCACTTAATTCTTATATGTCTTTTGATTATTTATATGCCAATCTTCATATATAGCACCAATTAAATAAATAAGTCCATTCTTGAGAGCTCTAAATGTCATCCCACCAAAAATTAGAGAATATTTTGAATCACTTGTCTATTTCATGATACCCAGTCTGTGATATTCTGTTAAGGTAGCCCTAGCAAACTAACACAGTTTATATAAGCCATTGAATGTTTCTTCCATGAACTGCCTGTTGATAGCACTTGCTCACTTATTTGTTGTTTGTGGTTTCTTATTTACTCAGAGTTTCTGAACTGGATGATAACCCATTAAACCCCTTACAACCCTAGCCGGTTTAGCTCAGTGGAGAATGTTGGACCTCAGACTGAAAGATTCCCCGGTTCGATTCCAGTCAAGGGTACGTACCTCGGTTGCAGGCTTATCCCCAGCCCTGCTGGAGACAACCAATCGATGTGTCCCTCTCACATTGATGTTTTTCTCTCTCTCGCTCCTCCTCCCTTCCACTCTCTCTAAAAATCAATGGAAAAGTTTCCTTGGGTGAGGATTAACAACAATAAAACCTCCTGTAAAAATACATTCTAAATATAAAAGACTAAAAATAAGCTAGAATCTTTGAGACTAATATCCATATAACTGAAATGATACTATTCCAATGCATCCAGATTACTCTCCCACTATATAACATTTAGTCTACAAATATCCAACCAAACTCATGGAGAGACCTGCCATACTTAAATGGCTCAATATAATAGCAAATCAATTTGAATCAAAATAGAATCTTAAAGAGATACTAGAAATGAATAATAAAAAAAAATAATGCAAAAGGACTTGTTTCTCTCTTCACACTAATTCTAGTCTCCCAACTCCCAGTAGTCTATTCTTCTTTATTGCTAAATAGTACTCTACTGTATGGGTAGCTTATTCCACAATTTGCTTATTCATTCATGTGTGGATAGATACTTGAGTTGTTTCCAGTTTAAGTCTTTTATGTCTTTAATTCTATTTTACTTACTAAAATTTCTCCATGAGACATACAGAGGCTCTTCTGGTTCCTGATGAAGGTTGATATTATCCCATAACAGTTGAATGTACACAAGTTTGCTATCCTGGGACAGAGATGATAGAGGAAGCTAAAAAAGATCAATAGAAAGCATTAGTGCCCCTACCATCATAATTACCCGGGGATCTAGCAAAACTTGATTATATAAAACAAATGAGTTCTTTCAAAACTCTGAACCTAAAATTTTGTGCAGCAATTTTTATTTAAATCTGAAGATTTATGTTCTTATTATTTTCTGAAGTACAGGTTTCGCATTCTAAATTTCAAGGATACACTGTAACTAGCAGTTACAACATGGTAACTAGCACAATGGCTATATGAAAGATTAAGTGCTATTACAACAAATTTTAAGGCAAGAGTAAGTGCAAAAGTTTCTACTATCTTGTACTGACTACTACTTAATGGGTCAACATAGAATTTGTACTACTTTAAGACTGTGTTGCGACCCTGGTGTATGCTTGGGTGTGGGTGCCTCTCAATATTCAATATCAAAATGAAGGAAGGAACTCTAGGAGCTCACTGTCTCCAGTGGGATTGGGATTCCCAGAACAATTGAGTAGGAGCTTTTAGAGCTAGACACAGCCAGAGTGGGATCTTGACTCCCCATCACATATTAGCTATATGACCTTGCAAAAATTACTTATTTAGCTTAATTACATCATCTGAAAAATAAGGATAATATGGGTCCTTATTCTTCTTTCAATTGTATTTTGTATTCATTTCAGGTGTACAGAATATGAGCCTTTTAAAATAAGGTTGCTGTGAGAATTTCATCTGGGAATATGATAGTTCAAAATAAAAGCTACCTTTTCTAGCCTCCTTGCAACTAGAAATTACCATATAACTAAGATCAGGACAAATGACTACATATGGAAATATTATGTGCAACTGCAGGAACTGTCCCTAAAGAAGGAAAGACATACTCTTTTCTATCCATTTTTTCTCCTTACTGTTAACTGGAATGTGAATGTGATAGCTTAGAAGAAGAGTCAGCCATCCTGGTGTAGAACTTGGAAATGGAGGTCATATACAGCTGAGCAAAAAGACAGAAGCATCTCAGGTCCCTAACAGTAACATTCCTGGTCCACCTATCCAAACTTTTAAGTGAGAGAAATAACCTACATTTTGTTAAGCCACTATTGCATACTTTCTGTTACTTTAAGCCTCATCCTAACCAACACCAATGTAATGTAAGTATAGAAGTTGACACTCTACCTGTATACCTTCATTACAATGTTCAGATGTGAGGATAAGTCCTGGCAAGTTACTAGGAAGGTCCAAACGTCTGAAATACCATACAAGGTTCCAGAAAATGATCGGATGTTGATTGATGAAAGAGGATGTGTGGATCACGTGATCGCCTTCATTTTCTAGCAAAGATTCAAGTTCTTTACGAAGCACTAGAGGACTCAAGTAGGGCACAGAAAGTGGGGGAGGATTGGGTCTTTTTCCTAAAGGATCCTTAAAAAAATAAAAATACAAAAAAGTGAATATTATCTATTTAATTCTGTATGTTTAAGAGTACTTCTCTGGCCTGCTGGGGTAGCTCAGTGGTTGAGCATCAACCTATGAACCAGGAGGTCACAGTTCGATTCCCAGTTAGGGCACATGCCTGGGTTGTAGGCTCGATCCCTAGTGTGGGGCTTACAGAGGCAGCCAATCAGTGTTTCTCTCTCATTGATGTTTCTATCTCTCTCTACCTCTCCCTTCCTCTCTCTGAAATAAATAAAAATAAATAAAAAGGTATTTCTCAATGAGATTATGTTTCTCTATCTATCCCTTCAAAGTCAGTTATTTCCTGGCCATTGATACATGCAGTAGAACATCCTAATGAAAACCTAACAAAAAATACTTAATCATAATTACCTTCCAGTTAAATAAGATAAAATTTATAACCCATATAATAGACCCTATTTTAAACATGATGGAGTTTTTCTATCAAGTTGATAAGAGCAATGGTCTGTGTATGATTGATTTTTTTGGTCAATTTTTAAAAATAAATGTTTACATTTCAGATGTTGTATAATGATACCAAAAAATATGTGTGACTTTATCTTCCTCCTACAACTCTAAGGAGATGGGGAAATTTTTTGTATTAATATTCTTAGACTCCTTTTAAAATTATATCTAAATTATTTTTACATTTGATTGCAACAAAAAGCAGTTTTATAAATCAATGAATGAAAAAACAAAAACCTAGACTTTATAAGTTGTATATAATATAATCAGAATAAAATGCTTATGATTAACTCAGTAATAAGTAATAAATACCCCTAGTACACGGTCTGAGGTATCTAAATATCACCTCCCTCTAAAAGGAACCAGTGTGTCTTAGAGAAATGGCTGACTATATATATAACATGAGCATGAAACATCTTGTCATAAAAGAAAGCAAGAAAACTTAACAATTTTTTTAAAGACTACTAGAGTTGTGTCACAAGGAATAAGGCACCAACCTGTAGAGAGTTCTAGCTGAGCAAAGATGGGATAATGCAATTAACATCAATAAGAATAACGACAGCAATGGATGTAAACATAAATGTTAAAAATCATAATGACACCTTATTTCCCCAAATTAACGGGTCACCTTGGAGAATGCTAAGAACCCAACTTGCTATTCTGAAAATTGGTTAATGAAAAAAAGGTGGGAGGGGGGGGCTGGACTGCCTTTCCAATATAAACTGCATCGTTAGAAAACCAAACAGAAGACCTGGGGGAAGTTTCTCTTCATAGATGTATTCCATATAATAAAGATAACAGACTATCATCATTATTTAAGCTCCAAATGAATAACCTGATCTAGGCAATGGGACATTAATAACTACTAAATCACAAAGATAGTTCATGTCTATACTGGAGGAACATACTGCCACTAATGAAGTTGTCTTATAAAAATAAACAAACAAATGGCCGAAACTGGTTTGGCTCAGTGGATAGAGCGTCGGCCTGCGGACTCAAAGGTCCCAGGTTCGATTCCGGTCAAGGGCATGTACCTTGGTTGCGGGCACATCCCCAGTGGGGAGTGTGCAGGAGGCAGCTGGTCGATGTTTCTCTCTCATCAATGTTTCTAACTCTCTATCTCTCTCCTTTCCTCTCTGTAAAAACTCAATAAAATATATATTAAAAAAAAATAAACAAACAAATGAATAGCAAAACAAAACAAAAACCTGAATTTGACCAAGCTTCTAGGTACAATAACCAATTTATAGGGTTGTAATCAACAAATAAATTGCAAGAGGAAAAAGGAAAGTGTACAGATTAAGACAGACTAAAAAAAAAGTTCAACCAATTGCAATGCATGGGCCTGCTTTGATCCTGATTCCTCAAACTACAAACATACTTGACATTTTTGAAACAATTAGAAATTTGAACAAAAACTGAATAACTTGATGTTATTTATTATTTTTAGTTTGATACATACTGAAATATTTACAAATGGAATATATGTTGTTTGAAATTTCCTTCAAAATAATTTGTAGGGACGTAAGGGTATATATGAAAGAAGAATGGCTATAAGTTTAAAATTACTGAATCTTGATGATTCAAAGGGACTCACTTATGTTACTCTTGTTTATTTTTGTACATATTTGAAATTTTAAAACATTCTGTTTATGAAAAATTCTTAATCACTTTTTATGTCATTTAAATCTTCTACATAAGAATTATGTACTGTGCTAATACATACTTACATGAAATACAAAATTCGTGCACCGAAGGGGGGGGGGGGGGGAGTCCCTCAGCCTGACCTGCACCCTTTCCAATCCAGGAACCCTCGGAGGATGTCCGACTGCAGAAATCGGTCCTAAACTGGCAGTCAGACATCCCTCTCGCAATCTGGGACTTCTGGCTCCTAATTGCTCCCCTGCCAACCTGATCACCCCTAACTGCCTCTGCCTGCCGGCCTGATCTCCCCCTGACTGTTCCCCGGCCGGCCTGATTGCCCCAACAGCCCTCCCTTGTCGACCTGATTGCCCATAACTGCTCTCCCCTAACGACCTGATCACCCCCTAACTGCCCTCCCCTGTCGGCCTGATTGCCCCCCTAATTGCCCTCCCCTGCTGGCCTAACCATGTCCTAACTGCTCCCCGCTCCCAGCCTGATCACCCCCTAGCTGCTCCCCACGGCCGGCCTGATCGCCCCTAAGTGCCTCTGCCTCGGCCCCTGCCACCGTGGCTTTGTCCAGAAGATGTCCGGTTTAATTAGCACAGATAATTAATATAGATAATTTATTAGTATAGATAATTATAATGTTGTTACATACCACAACTTCCTGCAGACTGTTTGGAAGACTAACTGTTGAAATGCCATGAAATGGTCGCTGGGAAATGTCAATATTTTGCAATGGACCTCCAACACTGTGACTTCGAGTCAAAGATACGTTCCGCTTTGATAAAGTATTAGGCACAGGTGAAATTTCCACAGTTTGAACATCTCCACTGGCATTCTTTATTTCATCACTTTAAAAAAAATTAAAACTGGTTCTGTAAAACAATCTAAATCTGTAGAGCTAGAGTATTTTCTACAATGAATTTTAGTCTATTGAATATATCTAAGAGGAGTCAGTACTGACTTATAAGAATAAAATTTTCACCCTGGCCAGTGTGACTCAGTTGGTTGAGCATCAGCCCATGCACTAAAAGGTCATCAGTTCAATTCCCAGTCAGGATATATGTCCGGGGCTATGGGTTCCATCCCCAGTAAGGGGCATGGGGAGGCAGCCATCAATGTTTCTCTCTCTCCCTAAAATCAATTTTTTAAAAAATATATTTTTTTAAATAAAATTTTCTTCAGGCATTCTTAGGATAGAGTAAATGACTCTGGTGAAGGCTGGAAAAGGACATATAGTAGACAACAGGTTTCATTTAAAAAAGATTAAGTACCCATTTAGTTGCTCTATTCAAACATTATTTCATCTTTATTAAACAAAATCACCTAGAAGAACTGTGCTGCATGCAAATAAGTCATGTAGATTCACTGACAAGTATTTAATTTCTACCAGGCTATGATCCACCTAAGGATAGAGACCAGAACTTACTTTTTTATTTTTAGTATTTATGCCTAGCATACAATAGTCTCTCAATAAATATTTGATTCAATAAATATTTAAGAGTATGTCTTTTGAAACTGGCAATCGCTATACTAAAGGGGAAAATACTTTTTACTGGTTAAGAAGTTCATTTTGTGTAAAACATTAAACATAGTTTAAAAAATGGTTAATCATCAGATGCACTCATCAAATATTTAAGCAATGTATGGTAGTAAACAGTTAAGATTAATTTTTCTAAATGCCAGAATAATGCCTACAGGAGTCAGGTTATCTTTAAAGATGGAATTTTTGCAAGGATATCCAATTTATTGTGAGGAAGTCTCTATATCATATGGTACCTTGATTCAACTGCAGTGCTTGTTTCTTCAGTTATGGTCTGGTTATGTTTCCGCAAATCCATCAAGTTGATCAAGTCAGGTTCTGCTGAACTGGGTGCAGGTTTGTGCTCCAAAGGTTCATTTGCCAATGGAATGCTGCCACTTTGTAAACTGTCACCAGAGGTACTTGGTTTCAGGAAAAAGCTAAAAAACATGGAGCAGTCCAAATAAAAAAATCTTCATAAATGCTAAAGTCTTCTAAATTTCATATTTAGAATCACTTTATGGTAAAGCAGTAATTAATGAATTATATAACCCACAGAAATACTGCCTATTTCAAACACACAAACTCATACGCTCCTGCTTTCATTCTTTCCCTCCTGTCCTAAACTATTCAAATGAAAGGTCTAGAGGAGGTCATTATAGTTCAATATAAGATTCCTTCAGTTTTTGAAAACCATTAAAGAACACTATGAAGGAAGATAAAATGCAAAATATTACATTAATTTTGAGTTTAAAAAGCAACAGCAGCATTTTAACATGTTTCAAGCTGTAATTTATAATACCTCTTTCCCCCCCCTTATAAAATCTCCATTTTGTCTCTAGTCCTTTCCTCTCCCCTCTATTAATTCAGTATTTTATTTTCCTCTTATATGTCTCTCCTTCTCTTTTTTTGGGGGGAGGGGACAGTGTGAGGGCCGGGCCTTGCAAGGGGCATTAAGAGAACTTTCTGAAGTAACAGTAATGTCCTGTATCTCAATAAAGGTTTGAATTTATACAAACGAATACATTCATAATTTGTACATTTTACTGTATACCAACTTTACGTCAAAAGAAAAAATACTGAAATCCAGTAATTATATGCATGCTGAAGTCTTTGGAGGAGAAGTATATACATGTCTACATTTTACTTTTGGCTGGAGGGATAAATAGGTAATAAAGCAAGTACAGTAAAATGTGAATTGTAGAATGTAGGGTGTCACTGCAAAAAAAATTCTTTAAACAATTCTAAGTTTGAAATTTTCCATACTGACATACTGGAAAGAAAAATCAATAATGTTCCTTTTCAATTAGAAAATATAAAATAAGATTCCACAATAGCTTAAGAAACACAGTTACACCCTAACTGCTTTGGCTCAATGGATAGAGCGTCGGCCTGCGGACTGAAAGGTCCCAGGTTCGATTCTGGTCAAGGGCATGTACCTTCATTGCGGGCACATCTCCAGTAGGAGGTGTGTAGGAGGCAGCTGATTGATGTTTCTCTCTCATCAATGTTTCTAACTCTCGATTCCTGTCCCTTTCTCTGTAAAAAATCAATAAAATATATTAAAAAAAGAAAAAAGAAACACAGTTACTCAACAAAAAAGTACAAGATTTATGGAGAATAAAAGTACATAAAAAAGATCTTTAAAAAATGAAGCTATATACCATGATCACAGATGAGAATACTGAAAATGTCTATTTTCCTAAGTTAATCCACAAATCTAATGCAAATCCAATAAAAACTCCAGATGAAATATTTTTAAGGAACTTAAAGTTACTCTAAAATTTTTAAAATAAGTATAACTATAAGCAAAAAAATAATTCTATATGGGGGAACTTATAGAAACACGAAGAATAATAAAAATAATATGATCTTGACAAAAAGAAGAGAACAGTGTTTACATGGGAATTTGAAGTGCATGTGGGATCAAAGACCTAAACATCAGAACAATGTTCAGGAGAAAATTTTCATGTCCTGCAGATGGGAAGGAACTTTTAAAACAAGACTCGAAAAGCACAAATCATAAGGTTTAAAATTAATGGATGAGGACAGCAAAATTAATTATTGCTCTTCCGTGAATTAATTTCAAAAATATTCAAGGTAGCCGAAACCGGTTTGGCTCAGTGGATGGAGCATCGGCCTGCGGACTGAAAGGTCCCAGGTTCGATTCCGGTCAAGGGCATGTACCTGGGTTACGGGCACATCCCCAGTAGGAGATGTGCAGGAAGCAGCTGATCGATGTTTCTCTCTCATTGATGTTTCTAGCTCTCTATCTCTCTTCCTTCCTCTCTGTAAAAAATCAATAAAATATTAAAAAAAAAGGAACAATTAGAAAAAAAAATATTCAAGGTAGAAATCAGTAAGAAAAAGAAAGCTTAATATAAAAAAGGGCAATGGTACAGGCAATTCATAGAAAGTCCTGGAATAACAAGTATAAGAGGCATTCAAACTCTCTAGTATTCAAAGAAATTCAAACAAAAATGAGATACCACTAATACTCATTAGAATATAAAAATCAGAAAAGTGGTAATACCAAATGCTGGTAAGGAGGTGCAGAAATGAAAATCCTTAGAAAGTAGTACTGGGAGTGTTGCCACCTAGGAAACAATCTTCTGGTGTTTATTGAAATCATGTATGAAACGACCCTCCTAAGACTTATTCTGGGAGAAACTACTTCACAAGTCCAGAAGTAGAAATGTATTTTACATTGTACTGTATCATTGCAGTGATATTTATAGCAACAAAGAACTAGAAGCAACTGAAATATCCAACACAAGGATAACAGATAAGTAAAATGAGGTATTAACTTCCAACAGGAGAAAAGAAATTAACTAGATTTACATATAGCAACTCAGATAGATTTTAAACTGAATGATTACAAAAATAAGAGACTTTCAGCATTATTCTAATTATGTAAGTTAAAAATACATAATCCTGCAAAACATATTTTATAAGCATATATATTCAAGGATACACCACAGACAGAACAATGTCTTTGTTGGATAAAGCAATGGGAATGGAAATGGGCAGGGGGAGGAAGATGATAAAAGAGGGCCCTTACACAACCACTGATACTACATCAGGAACTAGAGTATGATTTCACTCAGCTCCACACCTGAAGCCAAAGGGAAAAATGAAGAGGAAACACCTATACAATCGGATATTTTTAAGAAGCAGTTAAAAGTGGACAATATGGAGTGCTCCATAATATAAATAGAATATTAAGTATAATTACTTAGGTCAGCATAGTTACAAACTCTCAATTACTTAATGGCTGATTATAGATCAGCTAGACTCCTCATTGTTCAGAATTTGGTCATTTCACTGTACAGAGGACTACCAGTTAAGAAGAAGAGTTCAAGCATCCCACCCTCCATTTTTTTGTTTGTTGCTAGAAGACATAATTAAGGTCACTCTGGCAGAAAGTTTATAGTAATGACTAACACTGGAGTTTTCAATTAGCTATAAAGTTTAGCTGTAAGAATTAACTGCTAATTATATGTTAAATAAAATGGAAAAGTAATCTCCTATATTACTACTATTTTCTACTCAAATATGGAAAGTGATGGAGAGAAAAGAAAAGAACACCTGGGACGTACCATGAATAGTTCACTCTTTCCCCAGGAGTAAGATGGTTGGGGGGCACTTACCTTTTAAGGGAGCGTTTACAATACTAACCTTGCAGAGCCTCTGAAGTCTTTAAACTCTATATTGAGAAGAGGCAAGAAGTTGCTTTTACAGAACGGGCAAGTTGTATTCAAATTTGAATCATCTGCTGTCCATCCAGCCATAATTTCTTCGTCATAAACTAAGGCCCCACAAGCTCTGCACTGTGAACAACTTGACATCAAAACCTAAGAGCAGAAACGTGCAGACACTGAAAAGCGCCACAGTGAAGACCTCAAGAGACCATTCTACCTTAATAAACATAGAATTTTATTTCTTCTGTTGATCCAATTTGGAATTAGGAGTTCAATTACTTTACAGGTAAATCTACCAGTTTATTGCCTTGCTTACAAAGATATCAAAGAAATTCGACAAAATGATTTATTATTCTGTTGACAAGGGTATCATAGGATTCTGTTAAATGTCACTTTGAAATAAAAGTATTGTCACAGTCACTTTATCATGAGCAGAAATAGAACTTTACCTCCATTGCACAATTCTGAAAGATGCTAGACATGCTGGTGTTTTGAGAAGAACCATGATCTGATTTTTCAAAATCCTGTCCTTTTATGCCTCTTGGAAGTAGAAGTTCTCCTAGAAAGAAGTAACCATTATAACACATTATGTAAGAGGCTGTCCTTACTCTTAGCAAATGCATACTTAAGCATTTGGGGGGAAGTATATGACATTTGCTATTTATTTTCAAATGGCTTAATATAAAAAGGTGTATGTATTTTATATATATTATCAGAATCACCTGGGGAATTTGCTTAAAAATATATACAAATGTTCAAGCTCTAGGCTAATATTTTTTGAGACTGAGTCTGTGGGATAGGGCCTTAGAACTGTGTATTTTTAACCAGCTTTCTGCTTGAATACCAGAGTTTGAGAGTTCCTCTGCTGAAACAGTGAAATCTTAGCTGTTATTTTTTAAAATTATAATTCTATTTTATCCAGCTTTCTATTATGAAAAAGTTCAAATGTCCTGAGAAGTTGAAAGAATCATATAGTGAATGATCATATATTCTCCACCTAGGTGATTCTGATACACACTGAAGTTTAAGAACGAATGATATAATCCACAAATATACACAACTAAAATCATTAGCTGAAGTATTTGTAGACCACATAAAATAACAGTGACAGTATGGTGTGGCTATATTCAAAATCTATTTGTTGAGATCATCTCATCAAATGAGGCTTACTGTACGTGTCATGGGAGAAGGGAAAGTAAGGGCATATATTAGGAGAGGACAGTCCTTCCCCATACCTGCCGAGTAATGGGATTTTCCTATATCTCCACTGCTGCTGCTACTGCCAAGGCTTGTGTTACTCTGGGTAAGTTCACTGGGGACCAATGCTGAGATACTTGTGTTAGGCGACATATTCTCCTCCAAAACATGGTCTTCAAGGCCAGCTGGGAAGCTGTAATCTTTATTATTATTAGTTTCCTCCTTTAATTAAAAAAAAAAAACACCAAAAAAACACAAAACCACACACACATAAGTAATACCTTCACCAATGAGAATATATTTATTCCACCTTTTTCAGAATTAAACTCCTTTATAATCCTTAAATAAATCACACTCCCCTGCCCCGTATTTTTCAAAACGATGAACTTCTTCTATTATTTGTAATTTCCCTTCCAAACTCGCAAACATTCAGGCAATGACCTATTTAATACTTTCTAAGATTTTGCTGGGCCCCTGGTTATGTATGGGGTATCGGATGCCTCTCAATACTCAGTATCATAAAATGAAGGGACTCTAGGAGTTCACTGTCCAGTGGGATCGGGGATGGCAACACAAGTGAGTAGGAGCTTTAGTCAGACAGAGCCAGAGTGAAATCTTGGCTCCCCATCACGTATTAAGTATCTGACCTTACAAAAATTACTTCTCTAACATTTAATTTTATCATCTGAAAATATGAGTCATTTAAAATAAGGTGGTTGTGCCCTAACCGGTTTGGCTCAGTGGATAGAGCGTCAGCCTGTGGACTCAAGGGTCCCAGGTTCGAGTCTGGTCAAGGGCATGTACCTTGGTTGCGGGCACATCCTCAGTAGGGAGTGTGCAGGAGGCAGCTGATCGATGTTTCTCTCTCATCGATGTTTCTAACTCTCTATCCCTCTCCCTTCCTCTCTGTAAAAAAATCAATAAAATATATTTTAAAAAATAAAATAAGGTTGTTTTGAGACTTTCAGCTGGGAATATGATTGTTCAGAGTAACAACCATCAATAGTAGAGATATTATGAATAAAGTTCCAAATACTAGTTCTTCACCATTGTGATTATCAATGCTTTAGTTTAAATAAAAAACATTTCAATAAGCAGTCTTTTTAATTTTTTGCTTTAAAGAAGACTTGTATCTTCTGTATTTTAAAACCATATCAAATGATAAAAATTTTTAAATACAGATATGCATGACAGGAAATAAAAGCACTTATTATACCAATACCCAGAGTACAATCAAAACTTGATGTATATCCTAATTTTAAAATATGTATAATAAATTTTTATGAAATAGAAATTGTTTTTAACCTATTGTTTTTTAATCTATTCTTCTTATGCAATTCATTTTGTAGAAGATTTAATAAGATTGAATGACATTATTTAAACCCCTCCATACTGATTCAATTTACTGATGTACTATTATGTATTTGGCTCATCTTAAACGTTCAGAATGCTTTAAATTTTACATAAGCTACTGATGAATTCCCTTGAGCTACTTTTACACTATAAACATTTTATAGACTTTTTATTCTTCCTTTGAAATTATTTATTAGGTATATCTTATTTGCTTTGCCAGGCACTGGTACTGGGGCTATAGCAATGAAAAGAAAAGAAAGATGAAGTTCTGTGACCATGTGGAATTTACAATCATATATTCCAAGTCCAAATTACTCTGTATAAAGCTTTTTAAAAACACTGTTAGATAAAATTTCAAATATAAAATGGCTCATCTTTTTTTAAAATAATGCCAAGTTAAGATACTTTTGAAACTACCTTATTTTGTCTTTCCTTAACTGACCTTGTAAGCTCTTTAAATACAACATACAATTTGTGCTATAATACTGTACTTTTAATTCAATTAAGTTTGCCTATAGATTTCCTTCAAACAGTATACAAGTCTTATCTGTCCAATTTAATTTCCTGCTTCTACTTACTATTTAGAACTTTAGCAACCTGAAATTGATTATATTACCTTGAAAATGCATGTTTTAAGCCTCCATACTTTTCCCATTATTCTCTCAAATACACATTCTGTCCTCTGATCACTTTGACTAACCCAAAACTTTCAATTTATCTATCAAAACCCAACTTAGGTATCATCTGCTTTGCTCTTTTTGGACAGTCCCCACAGGAACATTTTCTAAGATACTGTTCCCTTCTTTGCTACTAGAGTGGTTAAGAGCATGAATTCTAGAGCGAATCTCCAAGACTTCAAATTCTAGTTCTGCCACTCACTAGGTTGTATGACCTGGGGAAGTTAATTAACCTGAATATCAGATACCTCATTTATAAAATTGGGATAATAGTAGTGCCAACCCATGAGATTGCTACAAAAATTAAATAAACATATGTGTGCATATATATTCATGTATAAAAATAATATATAACGTATGGCAATACCTAGAACATAGTACTATAATAATAATAAACATTTATAGTTCTGTTTTTTCTACTAAAATACTATGATTCTTTAAACACAATGGCAAAATTTTAAAGTTTTCTATGAAACAAATAAGCAAAATTTCCCCACTTCTATTTTCATAAGATCTAACAATTAATTCTCTTTAAAATTATTTTTAAGAGAATTACCAGTTTTTGTTATGCAGTATGAAATCTATGGATCAAGCTGTGGACAGAGCTCATATATATTAAAAAGATAACAAAGGTAAATTTATTTAAAAAGTGAAGTGCTATGCAAATATAACATGGCACCATTATTAAATTAAAACCTTAATCATTAGTGCTTTCAAAGAAATGAACTTAATGTATTGATCTATGGAATTATATAGTCCTGATATTCTATTTCTTCATTATTAATTTCCTTAGATATAGGCTCAAGTCATTTAAAGAAATAAGGTATGTACGAAGTTTTAAAATATAAACACCAAAGTTACAGAAATCTCTAAATAAGTATATTAAAAATACTATAAACATTCTAATATCAGATAGACTACACACATAAAACACTCTTACCTCATCATCTGAGTAGCTGTAGGCAGTCGCTACAGCTACCAACATCTTACTGGCTACTGTCGCTGCTTGTTTCATACCCGATTTTATGACATCTATCTTGGGCCCTGAGAGTATATTATCCAGCTTTAGTCCTGACAAAGAATTTACCACAGAACCCAATGAGCCATGTGGTGAAGAACGCACCAGTGCTGATAAAGAAGTTGGACGTTCTTTATGACCTCGAGAGGGAGTCTGCTGCTTGAAACGCCCAGTAAAAGTTTTAGACCTAGACACTGCGAGGGAGCTCTTTCCACTTTCAGGCTTTTCCTGCACTGGTGGGTCATGATCTAAAGGTAGGCTTGATCTCCTCTCTAAAGGGTGAATAAATGCAGTGGTAGTTCCAGACTCTCTGTTTCCCTCTCCGTGTAATTCCATACTAGACGACTTGCTACCCAGGGGACTCTTTAGGTTCATATAGTTTTCGATTTCATCAGCCAGATTACGTGCAATAACTGGAGAAAACAACTTATCTTCAGAATCAGTTTTTTCTACTATAAATTCAGTGGCTAAAAGAGACAAAGGATCTAGTCCAGTTTCAACATCTTCCCTCTCAACAGCTTTAGCAACACCATATAAACTACTTCTTTTATTTATTAGATCTTTGGGCTCTGCTTTTAAGTCTCTGGACTGATTACTGTCACTATCATTTTGTAGACTGTCATGTGTATCCTTTGTTATAGCAGTTGTAACTACACTGTCATCAATCACAGGTTCTGGGAGCTCTTGGCTTTCCTCAAGCATCTCTAACACTGAAGATCTGTGCTCAGAATCCCAAGTGCTTTCAGGCCCACGAGTCCTAGTATCAGCTAGATGACAGCCAACACTCCCCAAGCTATGGGTTTTTGCAATATGAAGTGGAGAAGTCTTAGGATATGTCAGTGCTGCTGTGAGAATCTTGGCATCTGCTCCCATCATGATAGCTGCTTCACTTGAATTCAAATCCAAACTGCTCTTCTTTAGCAACATTCCTGCTCGACTTTCAGAACTAAAACTACAGCTCCTCTCTGGAAAATGCTTTTGTCTCTTTTCTCCTCTATCACCATTCTTGAGATTAGTAACTTCACCAAAGACTGTATCTTCAATTGGATCCAGAGTAGAAAATAGCATATTTGATGTACTACCTAAAAGAGAATGTACAGTATTAAAAAAGAATCTGTTTACTAAAATAGTATTTTAAAATTTTCTGATTTTTTGAAAGTTACACATACTCTGTAAAAGATTCAGAATATTTAGAGGGAAAAAGAAAGCATACAGAAAAAAAAAGTACAAAAAAACTCCATTCAACCCTGCCTCCCAGAGATAACATTTTAATGTATAATCTGCCTTTCATCTTCTATGCAATACACACACACTTTAAAACAAAATCATGCAATATGTACTTGTTTACTAAACTATATCTCACTTGTCAATATAGATCTACAGCTTACATTTTAAGGGTTTAATATACAATTTAAAAAATATATTCTGGCCTGGCCGATGTGGCTCAGTGGTTGAACGTCAACCTATGAACCAGGAGGCCACGGTTCGATTCAGGGTCACGGCACATATGTACGTTGTGGGCTCAATCCTCTGTAGGGGACATGCAGGAGGCAGCCTATCAGTGATTCTTATCATTGATGTTTCTATCTCTCCCTCTCTTTGAAATCAATAAAAACATTTTTTTTTTAAAAAAAGGCATGACTGCCCGGGCCAGTTTTGCTCAGCACCGGCCCCTGACCCAAAGGGTTTCATTCCCATCAAGGGCATGTACCTGGGTTGCGGTTTGATCCCTGGCTCTGGTCAGGATGCATGCAGTAGGCAACCAATTGATATGTCTCTCTCACATCAATGTCTCTCTCTCTCTCTCTCTCTCTCTCTCTCTCTCTCTCTCTCTCTCTCTCTCTCCTCTCCCCCTGCCTCCCTCCCTCTCTCCCTCCCTCTCTTTCTAAAAAAGCAATGGAAAAATAATATCCTTGGTGAGGATTAACAACAAAAAAAAAACATTATGATTTGAGAGATTTGAAGGAAAAGTCTTTAATAAGGGTTTTTAATTTTCCACTCTGATTTCAAGCTTCTTTTTCTTTTGATTCTTAAAATACGTTTTTATTGGTTTTAGAGAGAGGAAGGGAGAGGGAGAGAGATAGAAACATCAAAAAGATAGAAACATAGATAGGCTACTTCCTACATGGCCCCTACTGGGGACTGAGACACAACCTGGGCATGTGCTCTGACCAGGAATTGAACCAGCAACCTCTTAGTGCATGGAACAATGCTCAATCAACTGAGCCACACCAGCCAGGCCCAAGCTTCTTTTTAATCTTCCAAATTGGTACCAACTAATAATTATAATCATACCAATTAAACAGAACTAAGAATAAGCATTTAGAGATATTTTTTAACCTTTATGGGAATCATAAGCATATTTTACAAATTTGTACCTGCTGTGAAAGCTTTTACCAATATTTGAGAAATAGATCTTTGCAAATTTACTGGTTCTCATAGTATCTGCAGAAATTTAGTGGCACATTTTGTTCAATTTTAAAATGAATTTGACTGTTTGATGTACTGGCAAAAGCCCCATTACCACCTCTTTCTTTCTTAATAACATAAATCTTCCCAGATCAGGATGTAACATGGAAATAAGATGAGTAAAAAGGGAAGGAAACACATAGACCATGTCCATTTCAATATTCTGAGAAGATTCTAACCCTTTGATGAAGAAAACTCTGCCCTCCTTTTTTTTTTTAACCTGCTATCAATAGGTTAGGAAAATGGGATACAGAACATACATATAAATTATTTGTTCAAAAAACTTCTAGCTCCACCTCATGTGTACTGCCGCCCCCCGCCCCCCCATACACACAAGAATGAACTGACTTCATGTCACAGTAAATACAAAAATAAAAAGACTTTAGGAATAAGAAGTTATTCCTACACAGATTTAAAAAGCTGGGCAAATTAAGTTCTATGAAGTCAAACAATAGATACACTTACAGACAAGAGAGCTGACTTTAGAGAAGTGAACTATAGCTACTAACAAGGAGCACAAAATACAGGCTAATTTCATTATCCTTTAAAATCCTACACTTAGATGTATGCTTTAAGAGTATTTTGAAAAACAAAAACAAAAAACCCCACCAAAAATAAAAGAGTACTTTGGAGGCTATAACATAATTGAAATTAGTAAACTCAAATTCAAGATAGTCACACATAACAATTATTCATTATAAATACTTAATCACAAATAAGTGGCTCAGGGTGCTTATAACAACTGGGCCAAAATTAAAGGCTCACTGGCATTTTGTGTAGGTAGTAAATGATGTCAATCATTTTTTTCCATTTCCCTTCAATGACAGGCATTACCCTATCACACATAAGCGCACTTGAATTTGATCACATCACTGCATCTCTGTTTTTTTAAAATATTTTTAATTGATTTTTAGAGAGAGAGGAAAGGAGAAGGAGAGAAAGAGATAGAAACATCAATGAGAGAGAAACATCAACATTGATTGGCTGCCTTCTGTATGCTCCCTGCTTGGGGTTAAGCCCACAACCCGGGCATGTGCCCTGACCAGAAACAGAACTGGCAACCTTTTGGTGCATGGGTCGATGACCAACCACTGAGACACCCACCCAGGCTTCATCTCTGTTCTTGATGAGTATAGGAGGCCCTATAGTCACCTCTCATTACCTACTATGAGAAAGTGGGACCAAACTGAACAGGCACCCCAATAAGAAAAGGTAATCCAAATGTTTAGCAAGGGTCCTCAAACTACGGCTCACAGGCCACATGCAAATACAAATATTGTATTTGTTCCCATTTTTTTTACTTCAAAATAAGATATGTGCAGTGTGCATAGGAATTTGTTCATAGTTTTTTTTAAACTATAGTCCGGCCCTCCAACGGTCTGAGGGACAGTGAACTGGCCCCCTGTTTAAAAAGTTTGAGGACCCCTGAACTAAACACTATAAATATCTCTCATTTTAAGAGTTAAATATCTTTAAATAACTATTTTAGTTCATTTACAGGATTTAAACTTACTTCTGGCTCTTCAGCATGTTCATTATAATTAAGTCAACACTTGAATGTCATTAAACACATGTATATCTGTAGAAGTATATTTTAAACATTTAATAACCAACACATAAAGACTCACCAGTGCTGCTTTTCCTGCCGTTGACATCAAATATACCAGATGGAACTTTCACAATACTGCTGCCCCACGCAGGAGGCTCAGTTGGACTGTGTGGCTCTCCACTAACTTGTGAATGTTTTGCCACCACAGCAGAGACATCACACACCTCTGGGGAAAAAACATTTGAATGTTATAGTTCCTAATTATGCCAATATTGAACAGAAACCATATATTTGATTTTAATACATTCTAGGTAGTTTTCCACCTCCAAGTGAGGATGAATATATAACTAATTTATTACTGATTAATTATGTCTGATTTACTTTATGCCATAAATGTTGCCAGTAATGACTGAAATAAAAGTTTTATTTTAGCATTCAATAATCCTAACTTGAGCATTCTTAAGTAAGGCTCAGGCCTTCAGTTATACTCATCACTTGTCAAGTAGGAGATGGGCTTGCTTCTGTATAAGTGGAGCATAAAAAAGGTGACATCAATGAAGAAAGTATACTTAAAAAAAAATGATTCCAAATGATTTGGAAATGAGAAAATGATTCAGGTGCCTCCCATACACACCCTGACCGGGACTCAAACCCCGCCACATTTTGGGGTACAAGATGATAACCCAACCCACTGAGCAATACTGGCCAGGGCGAAGAAAGAATACTTTAGTGTAAAAAGATAGGAAGAACATCTTATTACCATAAAGCCAAAATATTATTCCATATTTCTATAAAATGATTACCACAAATAATTTCTACCTCAATGAGTTCCATAAAAAAACAAGAAATCGCGAAGACTATATTTAAACTACCAATAAAAAATATCCACTTAGATATTTGAAGGACTTAGCATTTTAAAATAAAGGGGACACTAGAATACAAGTTTGATGACTCAAAGTTTAGTCTTGGTTCTGTCACAAAGTAGCTATATATATTTGACAAATAAATACTTTAATGGGTCACAGTTTACAACAAAACTGAGGGCTGACCTACTGAGTCTTTAAAGACCTCTTAAATTCTAAAATTCAGATACTATCAAAACCTACCATATATAATGGTACATAGTATCTTATAAGCTCAGACCTTACATTTTTAAAAATTATCAACTAAATCAGGGGTCCTCAAACTTTTTAAACAGGGGTCCAGTTCACTGTCCCTCAGACCGTTGGAGGGCCGGACTATAGTTTAAAAAGAAACTATGAACAAATTCCTATGCACACTGCACATATCTTATTTTGAAGTAAAAAAACAAAACGGGAACAAATACAATATTTGTATTTGCATGTGGCCCTTGGGCCGCAGTTTGAGGACCCCTGAACTAAATTATCAAATAATACTTGTAGTTAGCACAGGTATTTTTCTAAGTAAAGTTAGAAAATATCAGTACTTAACCTTCTATTTGCACTTTTGTTTTGGTTATCAATTCTCTTGCTAATTGTTCTTCAGCCACATGAATTTCTGCATCATCCTTTATAAGTTCATCTTTAGACCCATAGCCTTGGTCAGACTGACCACCTGTGAAAAAACAATGCAGGCTTACATAGAAATGTTTTCATATACTTACAGTCCAGCTATAACATTGCAAAAGAAAATGACACTGATCTACATAATTAAACTTAAGAAAAGGAAAACAAGAAAACTTACAAATCACACAGAACATTTTAAAATAGTAAGAAGCAAAGGACAGTAGGTACAGGAATACCGAAGAATAAAAACCCATTACACATTTGAAAGCACTGAGTCTTAATTTCCTTATCTGTAAATTAACAGATTTGGACAAGATGTCTTTTGGAATGTATCTATAGAATGCTACTTTTTGTGTAAGAAGAGGAAATAAAACAAACATATATCTTCTTACTTTTGCAAAAAGAAATGAAGGAGTAATAAAACAAAAACAAAACCTGTTACCTACATGGGGTGGGGCAAAATAGGATGGAAGGGCCCTAGCCGGTTTGGCTCAGTGGATAGAGCGTTGGCCTGCAGACTGAAAGTCCCAGGTTCGATTCCGGTCAAGGGCACACGTCCAGGTTGTGGGCTCGATCCCCAGTAGGGGGGCGTGCAGGAGGCAACCTATCAATGATTCTTGCTCATCATTGATGTTTGTACCTCTCTCTCCCTCTTCTATTCCTCTCTGAAATAAATTAAAATATATTTAAAAAATAAAAGAAAATCTTTAAAAAAAATAGGATGGAAGGGACAGAGAAACTTTTCTAAATATAGTTTGTTATAGTCTTTATTTTTGGAAAACACTAATTTCTAAATATTCTTAAAAATTAGATCAATAAAGTGGGGATATGGGAGGGGAAGTAACTAAAATTGAATACAAACAGAAACAAATGAAACCAACTCTATTTCATATGAATACCATAACCACACTGGAAAGATGGGAGGACTCATACAAGTAACTTTGGAACACTTTATTTTGAATATATATTCTAAGCCTGGGGGTAACAGTCAAATCCTGAACTCCTTAGGGGGTTTGTTTTTCACAGGGGAATGGATGTAGCAATTCTGAAATTATTTATTACTCAGGTCTGAGCAAATGAGTAAATGTGATGATATTTCTGGGAGCCAAGATTCTTAGTGTGGAAGAGAGAATTAAAAAAAAATAATGAAGGAAGGCAAAGAAAAACCTGTGGGCTTGATTGGAATCAGAAGTAGTTCTACTATATAAAAACATATTTTCTAGCTCTGCTGAGTAAGTCAAGAAGCAGTAACACCTTGGTAGTAGTAAACACACCTACAGCCCAGACCTTGGTTTCTAAAATATTTGCCCATTAAAAGAAACCTAGGATCCTCGAAGAAATGGCTGATTCCAGAGCTCAGGCTGGGAAGGTATAAGAGTAAGTCAGGAACATTTTCTTATGCAAGAAAGGAAGTGCTCCAAACATGATAGACCTGGCCGGTGTGGTTCAGTGGTTGAACGTCGACCCATGAACTAAGAGGTCACTGCTTCGACTCCTGGTCAGAGCACCTGCCCAGTTGTGGGCTCGATCCCCAGTAGGGGCATGTAGGAGGCAGCTGGTGGATGTTTCTCTTTCATTGATGTTTCTATGTCTCTATCCCTTTCCCTTCCTCTCTCTCTCTCAAATCAATAAAAACATATTAAAACACACACACACACACACACACACACACACACACAAAACCACAACAACATGAAGGAAACATGCCTAAAGGATATATGATAGAATACT